>NW_019154149.1:6634261-6703718 GCF_002288905.1 Enhydra lutris kenyoni | reverse complement strand
GGAGGGGGGTTGGGGGGGTGGGATTATGGACATTGGGGAGGGTATGTGCTATGGTGAGTGCTGTGAAGTGTGTAAACCTGGCGATTCACAGACCTGTACCCCTGGGGATAAAAATATATGTTTATCAAAAAATAAAATTAAAAAAAAAAAGAATATTCTTCCCAATTCCTCATCTGTCATTAAACTCAGCAGAGATTCTCTCATAATCATTTTGTCATATGCTCCTGTCTGTGTTATAACTTCAAAACTGATTTAAAAATGACACGTTCTCCATTTACAACATCCACCATCTACAAAGACTCTGTAACCAAAAGCATGCCTCGGGATGGCTGAAGACTCCAAGGGGATGGTAGAGTGGCAATTGCTAGGGCAATTTTTTCTTCACATCAGGGTTCTTCTGTTCCCAATATATTGAACCCCATTCACTGGATTTTAAAATAGTGAATATTTTTAAAATACATTTAGCCTGACCAATGTGGGGGAACTCTTGTTGTTAGTATCCCCAACTCTTAAATCATTATCTTCATCTTTCTTATTTATGACAGCAACATCCTCACAGTGAAAGAACGAACACATTTGTGAACCATTTAATGGATTTTTTTCTTTCGTTCTCCAGTGGTTTAGAATTTATAAAATTTATGTGAAAAGGAGTTCTGGATGTATCATATTAACATGTGCTTGAATTTCTTTTCCTTTTAAAAGTTCTATTCTTTGCATTTCCAGTCATAGTTTAGAGTTTGCTGTTGGATTAACCAAATCTATTTCCTTATCCGTCTGTTTCTTCAAGTTAAGTCCAGAGACTTATCAGGAAGCAAAGTATCCTTGGATTTTTTATTCTCTTGAAAACCTGCCTCAAAAACACCTGAAAATTTTAGTTCTGAGTCAGGTTTAAGAGCAATAGAGTATTTTCCTCTAAAGTCAAAGTAATTTTGAATGTCTTTTATTATGAAAACAATAGAACCATCATTCATTTTCTGCAAATAATGTGTGACTTCAACTCTGATTTCAAAATTTGTCCTAATTAAAAAAATCATCTAGCATTTTCTTAACATGGTCTTTATTAACCTGCAGCCTGTTTTGCTGGGCATTTGCAAAACCTGTTGTCTCCAAGTCAAATAGTGATTGCACTGCTATGGAGAAGTCTTTCTGGCTGTCACGCCAAATGACATCTCACTCCTGGAATGCTATTTAATGGGCAACGTTTGGAGGCATTTTTTCAAGTGCATTGCAATCATCTTCCCATAGTTGATTTTTTGTTTTTTGGCTCAGTGTAGAGGCTTGCCATTTGTTCAAGGTATAGCAGCCTTGAAGTAATAGCCTGAGTCAAGGCACTGAATGTAGGCCTTCTCCTGAGAAGAGTGTGGGGCAGGCCTCAGTGAGGAGGCAAAGAAGCATGAAATAGAGGCATTGAGAAGCAGCAGCCCCAAGCTCTGAAGCTCATCTGGAACCCAGAATGGCCCTAGGGGAAGCCAAAGCAGAGAGAACTGCTTTAATTAAGGTGGTAACTGACACTCCTTCCTTGGTCCTTTACCCCCTGTTTGCCAGGCCCTGGCCAAATATTTCACTCCAGTCCCCTTTGCCACTTGCTCCCTTGAGGCCTGAGGGAATGAGTGAAGGGGCTGAAGAAGAAAGCTTTCCCATTATGACAGCGCTCTTTAGTGTTCTCCTTTGCCTACACCTGCCCTCTAGGCTTCTGACCACTTAGGAGACCATTTAATACAAAGGATCAAGTTAGCTTTTCCTAATGCTGTATTTTTAAGCATAAATGTCAGGTGCTCAGAGAGGCCTTCCCTGACCAAAAAAAGGATAATAAGCCTCTCTGTTCTGCTGATGAATTCAAGTGTTTTCTGACTCAGTATAGCACAGGCGCCTGGGCTCTGTAGTCAAACTGCCTGGGTTTGATTCACAGTTGCTCCATTTCTAAGCTATCTGACCTTCAACGAGTTGCTTAACACAGATGTGTACTAGTTTTCTACTGTGCAAAAATGGTGGTCTATTACAACAGTTTTTGGCACAAACCTGCTAAGTAAATGTCGGTTGTTAGACTAATACTCTCACTGCAAGGTGTACGTACACATTTATGGGTCATTGACTTGTTCGATGTTTCTCTCCCCCAACACAGAATAGGATCTGTGTGTGTTTTGTCAATGCATGCCCATCACATAGCACAGGACCCGTCACAGGGACTAAAAAAAACATTTGATGACTTAATTGCTTTTACAGTGTTTCACAGTTGAACAACTGCATTTCCATTGCAACATAATAATAAGTCCATTTAATTATTTACTTTTATGTGCCTTAATTATTTATAGTCAAATTCTTTTCTTTTTCGAGTGTTTGTTCTAGAAATGATATCCTAGCCATTATATAAACCACTTTCGTGTGTGCCTATATATAGACCCACATGCATGCACACACATACAATATATAGTGTACATAAATGCTATTTAAACAACAATAATACAATGAAAACAAATATGCCCACCATCTAAATTAAGAAATAAAAAGTTACCAGTGCATTTGGAGCCTCTCGCATGTCTGCTCCCAGTCTCATATGCCACCCAATACCCACCCTGGGATACTATTCTGAATTGCATATTAATTCTGTTTTTACATCACTTGACAGTTACACCACAAATGTCTGTATCCTATTCCTTTCTTCCTCGAACATTTTTTGTTTTTGATTTATGCTCTCATTTTTGAAATATAAGCTAATATATATGAATTACTTCCCTAGCATCCTTTAAAGGTAAACAATGACTGTTTAAAAATACCGCTATGAAGCTATGGATTTCAACATATTTTATGTATTTTAATCCATCAAAATTATTATTCTGTTTGATGCCCACATTTGTCTACCTTTGGTAAGTAGAAGCCTCTTTAAGTGGGCACCTGGGTTTTTTGGGCATAGCCTCCGTAGTCTTGACCACTTCTTTGCTTTTGGGTATAAGATGCCCAATATTCTTAGCTAAATATAGCACAATATGCGCATTTTCCATCTTACATGGAATAATAAAATTTTTTCAAAGAGTACCTCATTGATGGACACTTGGGTTGTGCCCAGTCCTTTGTTATTATAAATAACATTGCAATGAATAGCCTTGTATATACATTTTCATATATTTTTCAATGTGTCTTTTCTAAAACTATGATCTTGTGGTCACAGAGTATATTCACACACAATTTTAGGAACAACTCTTAAAAAACAGGCCATCTAGTACCTTGTAAGCCATTTATAATCTGGCTGGCTATACAGTTAAAATTGGCTTTCTCATGATAGATGACCAGTCCCACTCTTAGTCCTAATAAAAATAGAGAAAACAGGTTAATTGGACTTTCTTGATAGTCAGTAGGACTTGACTGATGCTGTGTACATGGTTTGCTCATTTGCTTTGTTTATTCAAGATTCTTTCCATCTGGGCTAATGGAGTTGACCTTGAAGCTGAAGCGTGCCTTTAATACTGCTGGGGAACTTGAGTGAAAAGGCATATGGAATGCTGTTACTGGATAATCTATATACCCTGAACAGGGTATGGTTTTTTGAGGGAGAATCAAGCCCCACAGCCAGCATGTAAATAAATTTTTAAAAAATAGCTCTTCTTAGGCACTTCAGAAATGAACCCTACTTGTTTTCTCTCCCCTCATTTCTCTTGCTTCTACTCTTCTCAACTCCCCCAATGGATGACACTTGATATTACCACTTCTTCCTCACTCATTCACTCAACAAATATTTATTACATTAATTTCTATATATTTCCCTGTTAGGATATTATTTTCACTCAGGGTCCATGTAATTTTTTGCAGAAAATTCTTACATTTTTATCTCAATCAAAGTTCACTTTGGATACAGAATGTTTGTCACTGCATTGTTAAGGCAGCTCCCCTACCCCTCCTTAAGACAGACATCAAACTCAAAATCTCCATGCAAAACAATGAAACTGAACCACTTTCTCATACCATACACAAAACCAAACTCAGAATGGATTAAAGACCTATATGTGAGATCTGAAACCATAAAATTACTAGAAGAAAACATAGGCAGTAATTTGTCATTGGGCAAAGCAACATTTTTCTAGATATGTCTCCTCAAGCAAAGGAACAGAAAGCAAAAATAAACTGTTGAGACCACATCAAAAAAAAAAAATTTTTCACAGTGAAGGAAACCTTCAACAAAATGACAAGGCAACCTACCTCATGGAAAAAGAGATTGCAAATGATATATCGATAAGGGGGTTAATAACCAAAATATATAAAGAACTTATACAACTCAACACCAAAAAAAAAAAAAACCCACCAAAAACCAAAAACCAAAACCAGAAACAAAAAAAAAAAACACCCAAGTGCTCTGATTAATAAATGGGCAGAGGACATGAGCAGACATTTTTCCAAAGGAGACATACAAATGGCCAATAGATACATGAGAAGGTGCTCAATATCACTCGTTACCAGGGAAATACAAATGAAAACTACATGGAAAGATCACCTCACCCCAGTCAGAATGGCCAAAATTAACAACACAGGAAACAACACCTGTTGGCAAGGATGTAGAGAAAGGGGAACCTCTTACACTTTTGGTGGGAATGCAAACTGGTGCAGTCACTCTGGAAAACAGTATGGATGGTTCTCAAGAAGCTAAAAGTGAACTACCCAGCAATTCAGCAATTGCTCTACCAGGTGTTTACCCAAAGGATAAAAAAAAAATAGTGATTTGAGGGGATCCATGCAGCCCAATGTTTATCATAGCATTACCAACAATAACCAAATTATGGAAAGAGCTCAATATCACTCAGCATGAGGGAAATGCACAAAACCACAATGAGATATCACCTTACACCCATCACAATGACTTGAATCAAAAAGACAAGAAATAACAAGTGTTGGTGAGGGTGTGGAGAAAAAGGAACTCTTGTGCACTGTTTGTGGGAATGCAAATTGGTGTAGCCCCTATGGAAAACAGTATGGAAATTTCTCAAAAAATTTAAAATAGAATTATCATATGGTCCAGTAATTCCACTACTGAGTATTGACCCAAAGAAAACAAAAATACGAACTTGAAAAGATATGTGCACTCCTATGATTATTGCAGCATTATTTATAATAGCTCAGATATCGAAGCAACTCAAGTGTCCATCAATAGATGAATGGATAAAGAAGAGGTGATATACATATGCAATGGAATATTACTCAGCCATAAAAAAGAATGGAAACTTGCTGTTTGCAACATCATGGATGGACCTGGAGGGTATAATGCTAAGTGAAATAAACCAGTCAGAGAAAGACAAATACCACATGATTTCACTCACATGTGGAATTTAAGAAACAAAACAAACAAAAAAGAGACAAACGGAAAAACAGACTTTTAAATACAGAGAACAAATTGGTGACTGCCAGAGGGAAGTAGGTAAGGGGAAGGGTGAAACAGATAAAGAAGACTAAGAGTACACTTACTATGATGAGCACTGAGTAATGTACTTTTAAAAAAATGCAGTCTGCATTACTGCCTACTAGGAAATGTCTTTTCTCTTATTTGTGTCAATTTGTAATCTTCATCTATCTCTCTCCATCTGACATTCAGTATCTTCCCCAAATCTTGCCAAGTGCTAATTCTTTTATTTAGATTATCTGCTGCATTACAGTGATGGGAGAAATATTTTTACCTCCTTTGAGTGGGAAAAGTAACATCCTTCTTGATTAAGGTACAAACTGTAGATGGAGATATATGTACATCATATATCTCCATTAAACATTAAACATTTTCTTGCCACATGCCCTTTGCAGCCTCTGAAGTTTCTTCTCTATTCAACCATATTATGACTTTTATTATATGGAAAATGCTTGCTCTTGCTGGCACTCTTCTTAGTGACCAAGTGTTTACTTATGGCACAGTTTTAGGTATAGGCAGCCTGCTCTCCTTGGATGAGAGAGATCTGATCTTTGACAGTACCTATCTGAATTCCATGTTACTATGCTTTGCCTATGAAAACAATTATATCAATGAGAATTTCCCCTTTATTTCTTAAAATCAGTCCCCTGGAAAATAGGAAACAACTGTCTCAGAGGATAGTTGGAAGAGAGATACTTCCTAGCTAATTACTTATACAAAAATATAAAAATCTTGCTTCTGACTGGATCAGTTGGTAGAGCATGTGACTTTTGATCTTAGGGCTGTAAGTTCAAGCCCCCCATTGAGTGTCCAGATCACTTAAAATAAAATAAAATAAAATCCTTTAAAAAAAACCTTCCTGAAATTACATATACTCAAGTCCCTTTATTATGAAATGAGTTAGTTGTACCGTTGTATGAAAACATATGAAAGAATAATTATGGAAACATAGGCAATAATAAAACTCACTGGTAAAGGTAAGTATACAGTGAAATTCAGACTGTGTTAACAATATACTGATAGTGCATAAATCACTTCCAATTCTAGTATAAAAGTTGGAAAAAAGTATTAAAAATAAGCATAACTATAATAATTTGTTAATGGATACACAACATAGAAAGGCATAAATTGTGACATCAGTAACATAAAGTGTGTGGGGGGGAATAAAGTATAGAATTTTAATATGTATTTGAAGTTTTTGTTATCAGCTTAAATTAATACTATAGTTAAACTTTGTTTTATTTAAGCCTCATGGTAAACACAAATAAAGAATCTGTAATAGATACACAAAATAAAGGTATCAGAGCATACTCTAACAAAAAATCATCAGATTACAAAAGAAGATAGTAAGAGGTGAAGAAAGAAACAAAGGAATTACAAAACAGCTAGACAACAATTAACAAAATGGCAATGTCTTCACCTACCAGTAATTATGTTAAATGTAAACAGATTAAATTTCCCCAAATAAAAGACATAATGTGCATGAATAAATTTTAAAAAAGAAGATCTATCCATACATTTCCTATACTCGGTTAGTTACAAGGACACACACAGACTGAAAATCAAGGGTTGGATGAAGATATTCCATGTAAATAGTAACCAAAAGAGAAATGGAGTGGCTATTCTTATATCACACAAAATAGACTTTAATAAAACACTAACAAGAGACAAAGAAGGATATTATACAATGATAAAGGGATCAAATAATCAAGATGATATAAAATTACAGATACATATGTACTCAATATTTGAGCACCTAAATATATAAAGCAAATATTAAAAGATATGAAGGGGAGAAATAGCAGCAGTATATTAATAGTAGGGGTCTTCAACACCTCACCTTCAACAATGGATAGACTGTCCAGACAGAAAAACAAAAGAGAAACACTGACAAAATGAACCTAATGGTCATTTACAGAGTATTGCATTCAACCTTAGCAGAATACTCAGTCTTCTCAAAGGCATATGGAATAATATCCAGGAGAGGTATTTAAGGTCACAGAATAAGTCTTAACAATTTAAGAAGACAAATCATATCAAGAATCTTTTCTAATCACAGTGGTATGAAATTGGAAAATTCACAAATATGTGGAAATTATAGAATACACTTGTAAACATTCAGTGGGTCAAAGAAATAAAAAAATCTCAAAACATAAAATGGAAACACAATATACCAAAGAGGGATGCATGTCCCCATATTAAGAAAGGAGAAAGATCTTAAGTAAGCAACCTAACTTTACACCTTAAGAACCTAACTTTACACCTCAAGGAACTAAAAAAAAAAAAATTTTTAAAATTTAAAAATTAAAAAAAAAGGACAAACTAAGCCTTAAAATAGAAAGAAGGAAATAAATGAAGTAAAGACTGGAAACAAAATGAAAAATTCAATGAAACTAAGAGTTTTTTTTTTTCCTTTTGAAAGATCAACAAAATTGACAATATTTTATTCAGACTCAGGAAAAAAAGACAGGACTCAAAGAAATAAAATTATAAATAAAGGAAGAAACAGTGCATCTAATGCCACAGATTCTGTTTAGAAAGAGAAAGGATTATAAAAGACTACTATGGGGCACCTGGGTGGCTTAGTCCATGATCTTAGTTCATGGCTTAGTCATGATCTTGGGGTCCTAGGATTGAGACCTGTGGTAGGCTCTGCACTCAGCACAGAGTCTATGTGGGGTACTCTCTTCCTCTCCCACTGCCCCTTCCCCTGCTCATGCTCTCTTTTTCTAAAATAAATAAACATATTATTTAAAATAAAAAGTCCACTATGAACAATGATATAGTATAAAATTAGATAACCTAGAAGAAATGAATAAATTACTAGGAATATATAACTTGCCAAAACTGAGTCATAAATAAGTAGAAATTCTGAACAACACAATAACCTATGAGGAGAATTAATCAGCAATAAAAAACCTACCAAAATACTAGCAAACTGAATTCAATAGTATATTGCAAGGGTCATATGTCATGATCAAGTGAGATTTATCTCTGGGATGGAAGGATGTTTCAAAATATGCAAATCAATAAGTGTGATATACCACGTTAACAGAATGAAGGATAAAAATCATACAATTATCTCAATATTAGAGAAAGAAACATTTGACAAAATACAACACAACATCCTATCATGATAAGATTCTCAACAAATTAGGTCTGGAAGGAAAGTGTCTCAACATAATATAGGTCACATATTACAAGCCCAGAGCTAACATTATACTCAATGGTGAAAAGCTGAAAGTTCTTCCTGTAAGATCAAGAACAAGTCAATGATCCCCATTCTTGCCACTTGTACTCAACACAGTACTAGCCAGATCAAATAGGGAGGAAAATGAAATAAAAGATATCCAACTCAGAAAGGAAGAAGTAAGATTATCTTTGTTTGCAGGTTACAGGATCTTATATACAGAAAACCCTAAAGACACCACCAAAATTTGTTTGAACTAATAATTCAAAGCTGTAGGATACAAAATCAACATACAAAAACCAGTTGCATTTCTATACACTATCAATGAACTAGCCAAAAAAGAAATTAAGAAAACAATCCTACTTACCATAGCACTGAAAACAATAAAATGTTAGGAATAAATTTAACCAAGGGGTAAAAGATGTATACACTGATAATTATAGCACACTAATGAAAGAAATTAAGTAAGACACAACTAAATGGAAAGATACCCCATGTACATGAATTAGAAGAATTAATATTTTTAAAATGTCCATGTTACCCAAAGCAATCTATGGAGTCAATGAAATCCCTATCGAATTCCAACAGCATTTTTCTTTTTTTTTTTTTAAAGATTTTATTTATTTATTTGACAGACAAGAGATCACAAGTAGGCAGAGAGGCAGGCAGAGAGAGAGGGGGAGGCAGGCTCCCCGCTGAGCAGAGAGCCGGATGCGGGGCTCGATCCCAGGACTCTGGGATCATGACCTGAGTCGAAGGCAGAGGCTTTAACCCACTGAGCCACCCAGGTGCCCCAAAGGCATTTTTCGTAGAAATAGAAAAAACAATACTAAAATTCATATGGATCCACAAAAGACCCTCAATAGCCAAAGCAATCTTGAATAAGAAAAACAAAACTGGAGGCATCACACTGTTTGATTTGATTTGTTTTTGTTTTATACCATCTCTCTTATTTAATTTAATTTCAGAATACTTAACATATAATATTGTATTAGTTTCAGGTGTATAATATAGTGATTCAACAATTCTATACATTATTCAGTGCTTATCATGATAAGTGTACTCTTAATCCCTTCATCTATTTCACTCATCCCTCCACCAGCCCTCCCCCATCAGATTGTTCTCTATAGTCAAGAGTCTGTTTTTTGGTTTGTCTCCTTTTTCCTTTGTTTTGATTCTTAAATTCAACATAAGAGTGAAATCATATGGTATTTCTCTTTCTCTGACTAATAATTCACTTAGCATAACTTGGTGTTTCTTGTGTTTTTGATTTTAGCCATTCTGACAGGGGTGAGGTGGTATCTCATTGCAGTTTTGATTTGAATTTCTTTGATGATGAGTGATGTTGAGCATCTTTTCATGTGTCTCTTGGCTCCATTTATGTGTTTTCTTTGGAGGAATGTCTGTTCATATCTTCGTGACATTTTTTAATTGGATGATTTGGTTCTTTTTGGTATTGAGTTGTATAAGTTCTTTATATATTTTAGATACTAACCCTTTATCAGATATGTCATTTGCAAATATCTTTTCCCAAATGTTAGGTTGTCTTTTAGTTTAGTGGATTGTTTGTTGGGTTAGCAAGGTTTGAGCAGATCTGCTGTTGGAGGGGACAGATCCCCAGAAAAGTGAAGGAGTGGGGTGCACTGTTAGCAAACTAGGTGGAGAATATTTGTGCTGTTGTAGACCTTCAGGTGTCTGTGTATCTAGCTTTGGTGGTAGAGGAGAGAAATGGTGCCTGCCAGCTCTTTTGTTCATGAAAATCTCTACCAAAGATCCCTGCCCCTTTAGCACATGCTCTGAGCTTAGTAAATAAATCTCCTTTCTGTATACCCCAGGTATTTTTCAAACTGATGCTTTTATGCTTTATCTTAGCAGGGCTGTTTGTTGTGCTTTCTCTTTAAGGGTGGGGACTCAATTCCATATTGCCCTCAGGCTCTCACAGAGCTGAGTGGCTGGTTTTTAGTTTTAGCTATTAAGCCCCACCGATTTTAAGAACTTGCTAAGGTAGGCTCCTTGGGTTTTGAAGGCCAAATGTTATGGGTATTTATCTTTCCAGTGCAGGTACTCCATACCTGATGTGCCTGGGGTGCCTGGGGTGAGATTTGCTCCCTTCCCCTCTTTGTGCCCTCAGTGTCCCTCCTTCCTGTGGACTTTCTCATGAGTTGGTTTGGCTCCTGACCACATCTCTGCCCTTCCTACCTTCTTCTATGTGGCCTCTTCTCTATATTTAGCTGAAGAGAGTCTGTTCTGCCAGTGTTCTAGTCATTTTCTGGTTTATTTACTCTGATGTGGGTGTTATCTAGGTGTATCCATGGGATGATGTGAGCCTAGGACCCTCCTACTCTGTTCTCTTTCCCTGAAGTCCACACTGTTTAATTTTAAAATATACTATAAAGCAATAGTAACTTAAATAATATGGCACTGGCATAAAAACAGACATAGAGACCAATGGATCAGAATAGAAAGTTCAGAAAGAACTCCACACATTTTAAGTGTACTGATCTTCAAAATAGCTCCCAAGAACATACAATGGGGAAAGGATTATGCTTCAAAAAATGGTTTGGGAAATTTGTAAATCTACATGCAGAAGGATCAAATTGGACTCATCTCACATCATATACACAAATAAAGTCAAGACAGATTAAAGACTTAAATGTTAAGACCTGAAAACCACTTGAAGAAAATATAGAGAAAAAGCTCCTTGACACTGATCTGGGCAATGATTTTTGGATATGACTCTAAAAGCATAGACAACAAGTAAAAAATTAGACAAATGGAATTGCATCACACTAAAAAGCTTTTTCAAGAGTGAAGAAACAACCTAGGATAAAATATATCCAAACCACATATAAAATAAGGGATTAACATCCAAAATACATAAGGAACTCAAGCAACAGTACCAAAAAGAGAAAGAAAGAAAGAAAGAAAGAAAGAAAGAAAGAAAGAAAGAAAGAAAGAAAGATGGATCCCAATTAAAAAATGAGCAGTGGAACTGACTAGACATTTCTCCAAGAAGACATACAAATGGCCCACAGGTATACGAAAAAGTGTGAAACATCTTTAATCATTAGGGAAATGCAAACTAAAACCACAATGAAATATCATCTTACATTTATTAGAATGGCTACTATCTAAAAGATAAAAGGTAAGTGTTGTCAAGGATGTGGTGAAAAGGTAGTGGGCCAGGTGCTGGGATGAAAGGATTAGGGCTCTAACACCTGTCAGAATGGCTAAAATCAAAACAACAAGAAATAACAAGTATTGGTGAGGATGTGGAGAAAAAGGAACACTGTACACTGTTAATGGGAATGTGAATTGGTACAGCCACTATGGAAAACAGCATGGAGGTTCACCAAAAAATTAAAAATCTAACTACCATATGATCCACAATCCTACTTCTGGGTGTACACTGAAAGAAACAAAAGTTGTATCTCAAAGAGGTATCTGTGGTCTGGATGTTCATTGCAGCATTATTCACAGTAACCAAGATATGAAAATAACCTAAGTGCCCACTGAAGAATGAATGGAAGGAGAAAATGCGGTACAGATATGCAATAGAGAATATTATTTATTCACAAAAATGAAGGAAATCCTTCTATTTGTGACATGAATGAACCGGAGAACATTATGCTAAGAGAAATAAGGCAGACACAGAAAGACAAATACTCCTTGGTCTTACTTAAATATAGAATTTGAAAAAGTCGAACTCTTAAAACCATAGAATATAGGTTACCTGGGGCTGGAGGCTGGAAAATGTGAGGAAACATTGATCAAATGGTACAAAGTTTCAAATATGCAGAATGAATAAATTATGGAGATTAAATGTACAGTATGGTGACTCCAGTAAACAAAACTACATTTTGTACTTGGAATTTGCTAAGAGAGTAGGTAATTGTTTTCACCAAAAACGTAAACTATATGAGGTGACTGACATATTAATCAGCTTGATTGTGGTACACACTTTACAATGTATACATGTATTGAAAGGTCATGTTGTATACCTTAAATATATACAATTTTTGTCAATTGTCACTCAAGCTAGGAAAAAAACCTAAATCCCATGATTTTTAACATTATAGTACACTGATTCCCTAAAGTCATTTGGGCATGTGTTCGGTTGCTATTCTAGATGCTAAGCAAGATCTAAGTGGTACTAAGTGTTAGATGAATTGATTGTTTGCCTTTTACAAGAAGGGCATGCTCAGATTCAGAGCAGGGTTTTCCTAAGCAATTTGTTTCTGGGTAAATTACCCAAATCTACATTGAGAAGGTTTCAGGGCTAGGGCTGGGTTTTGCACCAGTGCTTTCTAGCTTGCAAAATCACTTTCCAATATTACACTTTCAGTCTGGCTCTGAGGCTTGATTCCCTTAAATGGCCTGACATGTGAGGTCATCTCCAGGTAAATCAGCTCTGCTTTTTGACTTTCATTTCTTCTTTTCCATTAAGGTAGAGGTCTTACATACATACCCCTTACTGGACTAAACTATAGAAAGCCAAAGGAATATTGTTTACTGAAGAAAAGGGACACTATCACAAAACTTTACTTCTCTGTTACAGAAATATCTAAGCTTTGAAGGTCAATCAAATCCAAATCCTGTGACACATATAGAGCTCAATTATATTCACACTTTAGTTTCTTCACTTGTAAAGTGTATACAAAGTTTCTTATAAAGTACTTAATTTATTTATTCATCCATATTTACTGTTGATTCACAAGCCCTTGGGGTGACCCTATTTTAGTTTGTTTGGTCTGCTGTCACAAAGTACCATGCCACAAACTGTGTGGTTTAGAACAACAGAAATGTACTCCCTCACAGTTCTGGAGGCTAGAAGTTCCAAAATCAAGGTGTCAACAGAACTGTACTGCTTCTCAAGGTGCCAGGGGAGGATCCTTCTTTGCTTTTTTTCTAGTTTCTGGTGTTTGGCTGATAATCTTTGCCATTCTTGGCTTGTAGATGTATCACTGCAATCCCACATCTGCACGCGCTGTTCTCCCTGTGTGTCTTCACAGGGTCTTCCCTGTGTGTATATCTCTTTCTGTGTCCCAATTTCTCCTTTGGGTAAGAACACCGGTCATATTGGATTAGGGATCACTCTAATGATCTCATTTGGATTAACTCTCTGAAGACTCTGTTTCGAAATAAGGTTACATTCTGAGGAGTTAGGACTTTGACCTATCGTTTTTGGGGATACAAATCAACCCATAATAAATGCTAAGATGAATAAAAACAGTCCTTGATGTCAAAGTGATTCCTACTTAGTAGGGGAGATTAGCTGTACAGAAATAAGTGTTCTACAAAGCATCAGGTAAGGGTTTTAAGTGAATGACCATGCCAGCTCTGAGGAGAGAGACCACTTTGAATGGACAGAATATGGAAGGAATAGGATTTGATGTTCCTGTTATCTAACACAGAGGACAATTTCCAGTGTACATCAGGAACTATTTTTAAATAGGTTGCAATAAAGTATTTTTGTGTCCATCAATAGCTGTCATATTTCTGAACACCCCTGTTCCCACACAGTCCCTCTCTAGCCTCCTTATCCTGCATTGGTTTTCATAATACTACACATAATGCTACACATAATCTGACATATTTTCAGATGTTCATTGTTCATTCAGATTTTCATTCCATTCACATCATTTCAGATGTTCATTCAGATTTTCATATGTTCATTGTTTATCTTCCCCTAGCAAAAGGTAAGCTATTTGAAAATAGGACCTCTGTTTATCTTATCTCTGTATTCCTAGTGACCAGACCAGGGTCTTATATGCAGTAGGTACTCAATAAATACTTGGTCAACAAATGAACACATGAATTATCCAGCACATAGCTTGAAACAGCAGCTTGTTAGATTTTTTTTTTTTTTACTTCCTTTTCCTGAAAAGGATCAGAAAGGCAAGTGGCCTTGGGGCCAAGCAATCACCTCTAGTGGTGAGAGAATCTTCTTGCAGTGTACCAATTTAAGGGATTGAAATGAGGCCTGCTAAGTAACTAAGATTCCAAAGAATGTGCTGGGCCATTCCATGGTGGCCAGGAGCTCCGTGTCAGGTAAGAAGAGAAACAGAAATTGGCTGCCAGGGCTAATTTATGTAATTCCATTCCATTTTCCTTTTGGCTTTTCTTTGTAAGTTAACAGCCTACGCAGCCACCCCCTGCAATTTCCACAGCATGACAGTCAGGAGGAATCCTGTGGCCAGAAAGCATTGCAGTACAACGCAAATGGAGGGGTTCAGCAGAACTGCAGTGTCTGTTCTTTCATTTCACTATCAGACAATGGCACAATTACAAGCAATTACTTATTAGATGTTTGAAAACTATTGTAAAAAGCCAGCACCGTTTGCCAAAAGTAATTTAATCAAATTGAGCATAATTGCACCCTGAACTGAAGTTTTCTGATTTGCCCACATTTAGATGACTCCACAGAAATTATTTAGCAAATGAATGAATAAAAACACATAGACAAAAATCCCTGCGCAGTTGATGGAACTGCATGACATCAATATTGAAGGCCACAGATCTTTAAATGACTTAAAATGAGATTTTTGACAAGTAGATAGGAAATAAGCTCATATATGCTTGATAGAATGTAAAACACAAAGGAACATAAGATATATTAAGGTTCAAGAATCCATTTGCTATTTTGATTGGAAATGAGTAACAGTTATAAATTTCATGTTGATTAATGGCATTTTTTAAAATAATAAATATGGGGCACCTGGGTGGCTCAGTGGGTTAAGCTGCTGCCCTCGGCTCGGGTCATGATCTCAGGGTCCTGGGATCAAGTCCCACATCCGGCTCTCTGCTCAGCAGGGGAGCCTGCTTCCTCCCTCTCTCTCTGCCTGCCTCTCTGCCTGCTTGTGATCTCTGTCTGTCAAATAAATAAATAAAATCTTTAAAAAAATAAAAATAAATATGACAGCAATAATACAAGTTTTCACCAATTTGGATGAGGGGAGTTTTAAATTTGTTAAAACTCTAATTTAGAAGATAGCTTAAAAAAAAAAGTTTCTTGGGGTGCCTGGGTGGCTCAGTGGGTTAAAGCCTCTGCCTTCAGCTCAGGTCATGATCTCAGGGTCCTGGGATCGAGCCCCACATTGGGCTCTCTGCTCAGCGGGGAGCCTGCTTCTCCTTCTCCCTCTGCCTGCTGTTCCACCTACTTCTCCACTCTCTTACTCTGTCAAATAAATAAATAAAAATATTTTTAAAAAGCGAGTTTCTTTACTTTTTCATATACATAGTAGTTACATTGGCCAACTATTGTCTTGTCCTATAGGGTCTAGTATTTTCTGTGAATTGATGAGAATGGATCTGAATTATTTGTAAATTGATGCTTAATTATAGTAGGTTCTCTGATGAGGTTTTTACATTACATCTCATGTTTGTTTACTGATAGGCTATTGGTTTAGCAGTCCTATCTCTATGTGTCTTATTTTTCTTTTTACCAAATGATTTTGTCAGTACATGCTTGTATATTTATTTTTTAAAAGATTTTATTTATTCATTAGAGAGAGCGAGCACAGGAAAATGAGCAAGGGGAGGGGCAGGAGAGGGACAAGCAGGCTCCCCGCTGAGCAGGGAGTCCAACATTGGGCTTGGGGCTCAATCCCAGGACCCTGAGATCATAAGTGACTGAGCCACCCAGGTGCCTCAGTAAAGGCTTGTTTATTTTTAAAAAATCAAGCAATACACAAATACGAAAAGGTAGAAGTCACTTCAAAGCCCATTACCCAGAAACAACCACCATTAACATTAGTGAACATCATTCCATCATTCCGTCATTCCATCTCTCTATGCAAATATACAAGTAAATAGATGACTAGATAGATTCATGAAGTAGTTTTAGAAAATAGGATTATACTGTGTTAATTTTAAGTTTAAAAGGAGTACACTGAAGTTAACTTGAATTTAGTAGAAGAAAAAGAAATCAGAGTAAAATTGAAAAGCATTGTCAAGGTTAAGCAAAAAAAAATAAGTATTATTCTAAAAATGTTAAGTTCCTTGGGAGATTTTTTTTAGAGAATACTTGTTACTTATTTTTATTTTTCCAAGGCTATTAGCATTTAAATTGACTTCAAAAATCCCAATTCCTATAACTGCTCAGTTTTAACTCTGTTAAAAAGCATTCAGTGCTTACTATTAGTTTTTTGGCCACAACCTCTCCATCCCGAAAATTCTGTATTTGGATTAATCTTTTAGGTGACTGGCTGCATCATCAACTAATTTTTTCAGGTAGGGCTCATTGTGGCTTTTGAATGTGTGCATGTTTGAAGAAGCTTTTTACCTTTATACACAAAGGACGACTTGATTGGTTATAAAATTATATGCCATGGTTCCCCACAACCCTCGCACCAGGATTGCAGAAATGGCTCTGCTATCTTCTTGCCCGGAGTATTGTGCTTCCATTTACCATGACTTCTCCATTCATCGTTTCTTTGGTTAGATTTCATCATCAAGTCATTTTTAAAAATTTTTTATTTTTTTATTATTTTTATTAACATATAATGTATTATTAGCCCCAGGGGTACAGGTCTGTGAATCGCCAGGTTTACACACTTCACAGCACTCACCATATCACATACCCTCCCCAATGTCCATAACCCTAGCACCCTTTCCACAAACCCCTCCCCCTCAACCCCACCACCCTCTCCCTACCCCCCACCCCCAGCAACCCTCAGTTTGTTTTGTGAGATTAAGAGTCTCTTATGGTTTCTCTCCCTCCCTATTCCATCAAGTCATTTTTATAAGGGTTTTGTTTTCCCAAGATCCCTTCATCTTAAATGCTGCTGTGGAGAAGTCCGAGGCCAGCCTAATATCTTTATTTCTCTTTTGTAAGTGCTTTCCCCCCGCTTTGGCTGGATGACTGAAGAATATCTGAAGGCAGTAAGTAATGGCTTTTACTTTCAAGAGTTCAGTCTTGACTTTTCTCTAGGCTGTCTATCCATGTCATCAGTCTGATTCTGACCAGATGATGGGTATCAGAAAGAATTTTCAAGTTTTTATTAACTACTTTTTTCCGTTAAGACTAGCTCTGCAGGTTTTGGTTGAGTCAAATCCCTTGATATATCACTCTAGAATATCAGGATCTTCTTTTTTCCCACTGGCCATGACTTTTTGGAAGTGTTTGGTAGGAGATTATAGCTTTATGTTAATTTTCTGCTGGTAAAGTTACCACCCTTCCCATTTTTATTGTTTAAAAATATTGCTGTCGTTTTTCATTGCATAAAATAATTTTCCTTCATTCTTTGGACTCATCTGAAAGTAGAACACAATATTTGTTTGTCTGATTTTTCCCATCATTTTATTCAAACATACAGCAAAGATGAAAGAATTTTTCAGTTTTTTATTAACATATAATGTATTATTTGTTTCAGGGGTACAGGTCTGTGATTCATCAGTCTTACACAATTCACAGCACTCACCATAGCACATACCCTCATCAGTGTCCATCACCCAGCCACCCCATACCTCCCACCTCCGACCACTCTAGCAACCCTCAGTTTGTTGCCTGAGATTGAGTTTCTTATGATTTATCTCCCTCTCAGATTTTGTCTTGTTTCATTTTTTCCTTTCTTCCACTATGATCCTCTGCCTTGTTTCTCAAATTCCACATATCAGTGAAATCACATTATAATTGTCTTTCTCTGATTGACTTATTTCACTTACCATAATAACCTCTAGGTCCATCCGCGTCATTGCAAATGGCAAGATTTCAGTTTTGATGGCTGCATAATATTCCATTGTGTGTGTGTGTGTGTGCGTGTGCGCGCGTGCACGCGCACGTGTGTGTGGGTAAACATTATACATATCTATCTATCTATATATCTATCTATCTATCTCACATCTTCTTTATCCATTCATCTGCTCATGGACATCTAGGCTCTTTCCATAGTTTGGCTACTGTGGACATTGCTGCTATAAACATTCAGGTGCACGCGTCCCTTCGGATCACTACATTTGTATCTTTAGGGTAAATGCCCAGTAGTGTGATTGCTGGGTCATAGGGTGGCTCTATTTTTAACTTCTTGAGGAACCTCTACACTGTTTTCCAGAGAGGTACAGCTTGCATTCCTACCAACAGTATAGGAGGGTTCCCCTTTCTCAGCATCCTTACCAACACCATTTGTTTCCTGACTTGTTAATTTTAGCCATTCTGACTCAAGTGAGGTGGTATCTCATTGTGGCTTTGATTTGTACTTCTCTGAAGCTGAGTGATATTGAGCACTTTTTCATCTGTCTGTTGGCCATTTGGATGTCTTTGCAGAAATGACTGTTCATGTCTTCTGCCCATTTCTTGATTGGATTCTTTGTTCTTTGGGTGTTGAGTTTGCTAAGTTCTTTATAGATTTTGGATACTAGCCCTTTATCTGATACATCCTTTGTAAATAGCTTCTCCTATTATGTCAGTTGTCTTTTGGTTTTGTGGACTGCTTCCCTTGCTGTGCAAAAAGCTTTTTATCTTGTTGAAGTCCCAATAGTTCATTTTTGCCCTTGCTTCCCTGGCCTTTGGTGATGTTTCTAGGAAGAAGTTGCTGTGGCTGAGGTTGAAGAGGTTGTTGCCTGTGTTCTCCTCAAGGATTTTGATGGATTCCTATCTCAAATTTAGCTCTTTCATCCATTTTTAGTCTATTTTTCTGTAAGGAAATTGTCTAGTTTCATTCTTCATGTGGCTGTCCAATTTTCCCAACACCATTTGTTGAAGAGACTGTCTTTTTTCCACTGGACATTCATTACCGCTTTGTCAAAGATTAGTTGACCATTGAGTTGAGGGCCCATTTCTGGGTTCTCTAGTCTGTTCCATTGATCTATGGGTCGGTTTTGTGCCAGTACCATGCTGTCTTGATGACAGCTTTGTAATAGAGCTTGAAGTCTGGAATCGTGAAGCCACCAGCTTTACTTTTCTTTTTCAACATTCCTCTGGCTATTTGAGGTCTTTTCTGGTTCCATATAAATTTTAGGATTATTTGTTCCATTTCTTTGAAAAAAACTGATGATATTTTGATAGGGATTGCATTAAATGTGTAGATCCCTTTAGGTAGCATAGACATTTTAACAATATTTGTTCTTCCAATCCATGAGCATGGAATGTTTTTCCAATTCTTTGTATCTTCCTCAATTTCTTTCATGAGTGTTCTGTAGTTTCTAGAGTATAATCCTTTACCTCTTTAGTTAGGTTTATTCCTAGGTATCTTATGGTTTTGGGTGCAATTGTAAATGGGACTGATTCCTTAATTTCTCTTTCTTCTGTCTCATTGTTGGTGTATAGAAATGCAACGGAATTCTGTGCATTGATTTTATATCCTGCCACTTTGCTGAATTACTGTATGAGTTCTAGAAGTTTTGGGGTGGAGTCTTTTGGGTTTTCCACCTAGAGTATCATGTCATCTGCAAAGAGTGAGAGTCTGACTTCCTCTTGGCTGATTCAGATGTCTTTTATTTCTTTTTGTTTTCTGGTTGCTGGGGCTAGGACTTCTAGTACTATGTTGAACAGCAGAGGTGATAGTGGACATCCCTGCCATGTTCCTGACCTTAGGGGAAAAGCTCTCAGTTTTTCCCTATTGAGAATGATATTTGCCATAGGTTTTTCATAGAGGGTTTTCATGATACTGATATTGTACCTCTACACTGTATCTCTACACTGTGTAGGGTTTTGATCAAGAAAGGATGTTGTACTTTGTCATATGCTTTTTTTCTGCATCTATTGAGAGGATCATATGGTTCTTGCTTTTTCTTTTATTTATGTAGAGTATCACATTGATTGATTTGGGGATGTTGAATCAACGTTGCAGCCCAGGAATAAATCCCACTTGGTCGCAGTGAATAATCCTTCTAATGAACTGTTGGATCCTATTGGGGGCTAGTATTTTGGTGAGAATTTTTGCATCCGTGTTTATCAGGGATATTGGTCTGTAATTCTCCTTTTTGGTAGGATCTTTGGTTTGGGGATCAAGGTAATGTTGGCCTCATAAAACGAGTTTGGAAGTTGTCCTTCCATTTCTATTTTTTGGAACAGTTTCCAGAGAATAGGTAATAATTCTTCTTTAAATGTTTGGTAGAATTCCCCTGGGAAGCCATCTGGCCCTGGACTCATTTTGTTGGGAGATTTTTGATTACTGCTTCAATTTCCTGGCCAGTTATGGGTCTGTTCAGGTTTTCTCTTTCTTCCTGGTTCAGTTTTGGTAGTTTGTATGTTTCTAGGAATGCATCCAATTCTTCCAGATTGCCTAATATTTTGGCATATAGCTACTGACAGTATATTCTTATAACTGTTTGCATTTCTTTGATGTTGGTTATGACCTCTCCTCTCTCATTCATGATTTAATTAATTTGGGTCCTTTCTCTTTTCTTTTTGATAAGTCTGGCCAGGGGGTTATCAATCTTATTAATCCTTTCAAAGAACCAGCTCCTAGTTTTGTTGATCTGTTCTACTGTTCTTCTGGTTTCTATTTCATTGATTTCTGCTCTGATCTTTATTAATTCTCTTCTCCTACTGGGTTTAGGCTTCATTTGCTGTTCTTTTCCTAGCTCCTTTAGGTGTAGGGTTAGTTTGTGTATTTGAGACTTTTCTTGTGTCTTGAGAAAGGCTTGTATTGCTAGATACTTCTCTCTTCTCTCTTAGGATGGCTTTTGCTGCATCCCAAAGATTTTGAACAGTTGCATTTTCATTTTCATTCATTTCCATGAAATTTTTTTCAATTCTTCTTTAAATCCTGGTTGACCCATTCATTCTTTAGTAGGATGCTCTTTAGCCTCCATGTATTTGAGTTCTTTCCAACTTTTCTCTTGTGATTGAGTTCAAGTTTCAAAGCACTGTGGTCTGAAAATACGCAGGGAGTGATCCTAATCTTTTGGTAATGGTTGAGACCTGATTTGTGATCCAGTATGTGAACTATTTCTGGAGAATCTTCTATGTGTACTAGAGAAGAATGTGTATTCTGTTTTTTCAGGATGGAATGTTCTGAATATATCTGCGAAGTCCATCTGGTCCAATGTGTCATTTGAAGCCCCTATTTCCTTGTTGATCTTTTGTTTAGATCTATCCATTTCAGTGAGGGTGGTGTTATAGTCCCTACTATCATTGTATTACTGTTGATGTGTTTCTTTGATTTTGTTATTAGTTGGCTTGTAAAATTGACTGTTTCCATGTTAGGGCCATAAATATTTACAGTTGTTAGATCTTCTTGTTGGATGATATAGTGTCCTTCCTTATGTCTTATTATAGTCTTTGGCTTAAAATCTAATTTATCTGATATAAGGATTGCCACTCCAGCTTTCTTTTGATGTCCATTAGCATGGTAAATTGTTTTCCACCCCCTCACTTTAAATCTGGAGGTGTCTTTAGGTCTAAAATGAGTCTCTTGTAGACAGTATATCGATGGGTCTCGTTTTTTATCCAATCTTTTGTGTCTTTTGATTGGGACATTAGGGTACCCATTTACATTTAGGGTAACTATTGAAAGATATGAATTTAGTGTCATTGTATTTTCTATAAGGTGATTATTACTGTATTTTGTTTCTCTTCCTTTCTGGTTTATGTTACTTTTGGGCTCTCTCTTTGCTTAGAGGACCCCTTTCAATATTTCTTGTAGGGCTGGTTTGGTGATTGCAAATTCTTTTAGTTTCTGTTTGTCCCAGAAGCTTTTTACCTCTCCTTTCATTTTCAATGACAGTCTAGCTTGATATAGTATTCTTGGCTGCATATTTTTCTCGTTTAGTACCCTTCCAGTGAGCACTGTTATACTCACTTGATCAGTTAATGCCCAGTCAAGAGACAGAAACTACATCAGAATTTTGAACAGGCAAATTTAATATAAAGAACCGTTAGCTGGGTAAAGGCTGGTTGAGTAGAGGTAACATCATTTCTCATGTTAGTGCAGTACTTTTTTTCCACTTCTAAGATTATCACCTTCTTGTACCCACTATTGGCAGAGCAAGACCAGAAACTAGTTAGCAAAGGAGAGAGTGAGTTGCAGAGTCCAGCTTCAGAATCACAAAGTGGGACCAAGAAAGGATAGGGGTGGAGATATGAGGCAGTCAATTACTGGCACAACCATTTCCTGGATCCTACCATTAACATTTTCTTATATTTGTTTCATCACATATCTATGCACTGGTGAATTCTTTTATTCATTCATTAATTCATTATAGTTTTGATGTATTAGAAAGTAAGTTGTAGATTGTAGGCATCAGTATACTTCCATTTACATAGTTCAGCACACATGGCATTAAGTAGAATCTGTAAGTTTTTTCAATTTTAAAAATTATAGAATTTTTAAATAAAGAAATGTGAAATTAAATTACATGCACAAATTCACTGATTTTTGAAAAATTCATACATCTGTGTAGCTCTAGCCCCTATTAAGATATAAAATATTTTGATTGTTCCCAGAAAGTTTCTTATCCCCCTTTCCCAGTCAATACTCTTCCTCTGCTCCCTGACACCAATGTTCTAATTTTTTTTGTATCACACATTAGTTTTCCTTTTTCTAGAACTCCATAAAGATGAAATCATAGAGGGGCACCTGGGTGGCTCAGTGGGTTAAGCATCTGCCTTTGGCTCAGGTCATGATCTCAGGGTCCTGGGATTGAGCCCCGCATGGGGAGGGGGTCTCTGCTCAGCGAGGAGCCTGCTTCCCCCTCTCTCTCTGCCTGCCTCTATGCCTACTTGTGATCTCTCTCTCTCACTCTCTCAAATAAATAAATAAAATCTTTTTTTTTTAAAAAGGTGAAATCATAGAGCATGTACTCTTCTCCCATGTCTGGGTTCTTTCCCTCAGTGTTTTGGTTTTGAGATCTGTCAGTGGCTTCAGTCAATATCAATAGTTTATCTCCTTTAAATAATGAATAGTATTCCATTGTATAGATATGTCATAGTTTGTTTATTCATGCTCTTATTAATGAACACCTGGGTTTTTAGTTTGGACTATTGTGAATAAAGTGTTATGCACATTCTTAAATAATTTGGCTTTTACAGACAAGGTCAAATCTGTGTGTGTGTATGTGTATGGGTGTGCGTGCGTGCACTTTTTCATAGTATCTTATATGTGAGTAAGAATAAAGGGACTTGCATTCCAACACAGGGAGCATTATCCCTATTCCCAAATTTAAATAACAGAAATTTTATCTATGTTTATAGATAAGGATAGGGGAAAGCAATTGAATACAGTCAACGGTGACTGGCTGAATCAATGTTCCTCCTTACAAACTGATGTGTAAGTATAGATATTGCCTCAGTCTGTTATTACTTCTCATTTGTCTATTTCTCCTGTTACAAAAAACATACACAACATGCATTGACAGACATATACACTGGCAACTTTCTCTATATTTTCTTTTAATAATTCTAATAGCTATTCTCATTTAATCATACACAACATGCACTATGTGGGATTTATTCTTAAAGTATTAATTTTAGTGTTTCTTATATTAAAAAATATTTGATAATGATAGCTTTAAAGTTTTGATTAATATGGTAACTGTTCATTTTTATTTGACTATAAAATAAAAATTCGGAAGATTTTCTGCCTTTGTTTTATTAATTGTTAGAAATTAATCAGTGATCTCGCAATAAACTAAAAATTCAATGTGCTAAAAGGCTTTATAGAAGAAGTGAATGAATCAGCTAATAGTATCTATGGAAATAGAGAATAAAAGAGGGGGTAAAAGCTTAGTAGAGTTTTAAGGTAATTTTTTAATGAATGCAACCCTAATTTTTATTCTTAGGGGATGTGACCCATGCTTGTTACCAGAGTTTATAAAAATCATTTTGATCATTTAAATTTTTAAATTTCTTTCTCATTTTGTTTCTGACTTGCACTAACACGAAACATTTTATTTAATAATAACAATTGCATTACAGTATTTGTATTTAAATATAGGCTAATGCCAATTTTCAAATGTATTGAGCACCAAGTATTGAGTATCAAATGTAATGTTTAATGAAGTCAGTAGTTTTAAATTCAGAACACATTTTCTCAAGGAAGCAGTGTTATGAAGGTATTTCATCCCTCAATCATATCTTACTTTAGATTTGTATAATGTTTCACCACTTAGAAGAGTCTTCTGTTTTCCCTGCATTCACTTTTTTCTCCAGACTCTAGATAAGCCGCATGAGTCAGTCCTTTTGTTAATAACAGTAACTAGCTCCTCACTGCAATCAAGGTTAAGTTCTAGGTCTTTTGCATTTTGGTCCTGCCTGCTCTTGTAGCCCTGTCTTCCAACCCACCTGGGCTTCAGGTTCCCTTGCTCCAGCCAGCCCAAGATCTTTACTTACGAGGTATTTCAGAAACACATTGTACTTTCTGACTCCTCTTTGCTTTTGCACATACTGTTTCCTATGTTCTATGGTTTTACCTATTCTGTTTTCTGGTCCTCACTGTGGCCTGGATGAAACACCCCTAAAGACTGTTCTTTTTCCTTTGCTCTACTTCCAAGATCATTTAATAGCCCTCTGGTTAGAATTTGCCTACCTACATAGATCTGCCTTCAATGAAGGAATATATGGGCCAAAATTTCTGGATTTTGGAAGCTAAGGGTCAGACCCAGAGCAGTAGGAAATTCACCCTGGTCAGAGTCACCTTGGTATCTCTCACCAGCTAGCCAGATTACCCTTATCTGTCCCTCCTTTTCCATCTTGTCTTTTAAAATGTTAGTTCACTCTCCCCTCTGTCCTTCTCCCTCTTGGTTTTCAACATTTGTTTGCTTTTTAAGTGTGGAGATAATGTGTATAAAGTATTTAGCATAGTAGCTGGCAAATAGTGAGATCCTGTAAAATGTTGGCTAATAAAAACAAAACAGCAACAATTACAACAGAATCTTTGATATATGTCCTGAAAAGAGTAAGTCTACTTTAGTTTTTTTAATTTAAATTTAATCAGCCAACATATAGTACATCATTAGTTTCAGATGTAGAGTTCAATAATTCACCAGCTGGATATAACACCCAGTGCTTATTATATCATATGCCCTCCTTAGTGCCCATCACCCAATTACCCCATTCCCCACTTACCCCCCTCCAGCAACCCTCAGTTTGTTTCCTATAGTTAAGAGTCTCTCATGATTTGTCTCCCTCTCTGATTTCTTTCTATTCCATTTTCCCTCCCTTTCCCTATGATCTACTACATTGTTTCATATTCCATATATGAGAGAAACCATATGATAATTATCTTTCTGATCGACTTATTTTGTTCAACATAATGCCCTCCAGTTCCATCCATGTAGGTGTAAATGGTAAGGATTCATCCTTTCTGACGGCTGAGTAATAGTCCATTGTATGTATGTATGTATGCATGTATATATATATATATACATGCATATATATATATATATATATATATATATATATACATACACACATACACACCACATCTTCTTTATCTATTCATCTGTTGATGGACATCTCAGCTCTTTCTGTAGTTTGGCTATTATGGACATTGCTGCTATAAACATTGGGGTACAGATGCCTCTTTGGATCATTACATCTGTATTTTTGGGGTAAATACCTAGTAGTGCAATTGCTGGGTCATAGGGTAGCTCTATTTTTAACTTCTTGAGGAACCTCCATGCTGTTTTCCAGAGGGGCTGTACCAGTTTGCATTTCCATCAAAAGTGTAAGAGAATTCCCCTTTCTCCACATCCTCACCAACATTTGTTGTTTCCTGTGTTGTTAATTTTAGCCATTCTGACTGCTGTGAGGTGGTATCTCATTGTGGTTTTGATTTGTATTTCCCTGATGTCAAGTGACGTGGAGCATTTTTTCATGTGTCTGTTGGCTATTTGTATGTCTTCTTCGGAGAAATGTCTGTTCATGTCCTCTGTCCATTTCTTGATTGGATTATTTGTTTTTTAGGTGTTAAGTTTGATAAGTTCCTTATAGATCTTGGATACTAGCCCTTTATCTGGTATGTTATTTGCAAATAGCTTCTCGCATTCTGTAGGTTGCCTTTTAGTTTTGTTCATTGTTTCCACAGCTGTGCAGAAGCTTTTTATCTTGAAGAAGTCCCAATAATTCATTTTTGCTTTTGTTTCCCTTGTCATTGGAGACATGTCTAGTAAGAAGTTGCTGTGGCTGAGGTCAAAGAGGTTGCTGCCTATGTTCGCCTCTAGAATTTTGATGGATTCCTGTCTCACATTGAGGTCTTTTATCTATTTTGAGTTTATCTTTGTGTATGGTGTAAGAAAATGGTCCAGTTTCATTCCTCTACATGTGGCTGTCCAATTTTCCCAACACTGTTTGTTGAAGAGACTGTCATTTTTCCATTGGATATTCTTTTCTGCTTTGTTGAAAATTAGTTGACCAAGTAAGTCTACTTTAATAATCAGTTGTTAGCTTGCTTTAGTGGTTATGTCCACACACTCTAGATATTCGTAAATATAAGTATTATATTTTCTAAAGCCACAACTCTTTGGAATTGTAGATACAAACAACTTAAATCCTTATAACTGATTATTATTATTATTATTACAAATTTATATTGGGGCATTTTGGTATTATGTTGTTATGGAAGTTAATAGGTTGTTATGATAGTTATAAAAAACTTCAGCAACATAATTTTTGTTTTTTTAATAAATCACTCTTTAAATAGTGTGTCAAGGGCTGAAATACCTATCAAAGAATGGAACTATGGGTCTTAAGTAGGCAGTTCATAAAACCTTTGGTTCTAACATTATTTTAAAAAGACATTCTTATTCCTAGGTTTTCTTCCTAAAGTGTCTAATTCTAGTTGATAGATGAAGATCAACTTCACAAGGTTGTTTGCATTTGTCAAATTTCCATAATAAAATTCTTATTCAAAAAGCTAATGTGTAATTTATTTTGCACATATACATCTTATTTAAAAATACTTTACCATGAGAACCTGAATAAAATATAACACTGGACATAGATCATGCATATTTACTAATGCAAAAACAGGCTGTCTAAATGTACTTAAAACAGTATATATTGTAATATAAGCAAATGTATCATCTTAACAAACATTTCAGAAGTGGTTCAGCTTAGTATTTAGTATAGTTTTGCACTTAAAGAGAACTTAAGGAACAGGGATTTTATATACACTGATCTTTGAGTCTAGGACTCTGTTCTAAAATATTTGCTTTACTTTTGAGTTTATAATTGATGATTAGACTAGCCGCCATTATCCCTATGTTTAAAGGCCTTTATTTTACAGAAGGTGTTGATTGCACAACAAATTTGTGCAACTTAAACCTCAGAATATTTTCTTTGTGCTGTGCAAAATGTATCTCCAAGGCTTGCAATGACTGTCTCTGCATACCAGTAGACAGACGATAATGTGTATCCAGTCAGTTCAGAAGAGCTGCTATTATTACCACTTCCTCAATGAAAAATATATTGTGGGTACGTGCTCTACTTTACCATTTTGATTCCATTAGATTCTACAAACATCTATTGATTGCTTAAGACAGCCTAAATTTTGGCAAGGATCAACGTGAACAAGACAATGATAGCTGCTGCCTTCAAGATTTCACAATCAAGCAGGGAGGAGGTGTGAGAAATTGGCCACAATTATCCTAGTATCAGAAAAATGTGCTAAAATGTACTTTTGAAAGAGACACAAAGTGCTACAGAGGTTTGAGGGAGGGAACATTTGCATTAGGGAAGGCTTTGTAAAAGTACTCTTTGAAGGGCAGATTGAGCAGAGAAAGCATTTCAGGCTGTGGAAATAACATGAGCAAAGGCACTGAGAGAGAAGAGGAATACTTGCTGTATATTACTATGTGTCAGGCATTGTACAAAGGCTTTACATATGCTTGCTCATTTAATCTGCACAATCACCCTGTAATGTTCATGGTACGATTTCCATTTTAGAGCTAACATCAAGGCCCAGAGCTTGTAAAATAAGTGGCAGAACTGATACTGAACCCAGATCAATCAGACATCAAGGTCTGTTATTTCCTCACAGAGGCAGGAGAATGCACAATCCACTTGGGAAAAGGAAGGAATGGAGTTATTCAGAATGCGGTATCCCTGAAACGTAGCATAATGAACAAGAGAATCAATGGAGTCCATAAAGAACCAAATATGTTCTACTGGATAATAACAAGTATTCTGGAAAAACATTGTCCCGAGGTCAAAGCTGTGTGGAAAATGCTCCATGGTGTGTCCTAGTGCTGCCATGTGTAGGTTGTATACTGCTTAAATGAGTGAGATTCAATAGGCTACAATATGAATAGTGACCTCTAGTGTTGTGCAGGGCAGGCTGTGTACAACTATATGTTGCAAATCAGCTCTGCCTCTTTCCAGGAGATTCACAAATACCACATAATCATGTGAAAGAATTCAGAAAGTCCCACAGTAATGAAATCTGTTTAGCCCAATAAATTTCAAAATTATTTGACCCCAGGGGGAAAATAGATTTAGTGCCTATTAATAGCTCATGGAAAACTAGCATTCTATGAAATGTAATTTGGAAGACACTGGGTAAGCCAGTCATACTTGGTAAGTCAGACTGGAATGGAGTGACATGGCCACAAAACTCTTGTCTGGAAATTTTGCCAGAGACATTCATGCATTAGTCTGGATGATGTTTCTTCCATTTGCACATGGTACACATTTTCCTTCCCTAATTCTTACTTCTGGGAACAGGTTTCTTTGAGCAGTGTTTATGTGCTGAAACAGGTTACAGGGTGTGAGAGGATATTTATCCCCTCCATCTTGGAGTGCCTGATGGGGCCTGGAGCAGCTGAGTCCCTGGGCTGGTTACCTTCTGCCCAAGCAGACCTGTCTACTTACCCCAGGGTAAACACAGTTTTCTTGGTGTGCCATGATGTGGGAATAGTTGAGAAGCACTGATTTTGAAAACAGCTAGGAGTTACTTGCTAAAAAATAAAGCCTTGTTTTATGAGGCAGTGCTGTTTTTATCCCCCCACAGCACCAAAAATATTAGTTCGTATAGTCAATGTTAGAAGAAAACAGCATTATTACAAAATATACTGCAATGTGAGAAGAATCAGATATTTGAGAATAATTTTTTGGGTCATTTTGCTTATCAAGTTGTGAACATCACATTAATCTGTTTTCCCCCTCATGATTAAAACTTTTGGGGGATAACAGCAATTATTTATGTGCAAATATCTAGAATATGAGCAATGTGAATCCATAACAGTAAAGAAGCCATTGAGGGTGAGGTGGCACAATTCTTAAAATAGTCATACATAATTTCAATTGAAAAACTTTGCTCCACTGAGAGAATGACAAAAATGCTATTGTTAAAGAAAAAAAAACTGTGGAAAGTTATGAATGTCTAAAATTTCTTGCAGTTATTTTTGCAAGGATTGATTCATATTCAGATTAGCTTCCTGCCAGATGGAAGAAACACACAGTAAATCAGCTTTTGCAGAAGAGAAATCAAAAAGAAGCACAAGCTGCTATTTAAAGGAATTTCTTTCTTTTTTGCCATATTAATAGCACATTAACCCATAGGCAGTGTTAATGTAAGAAGCTAAACCATGGGGGCTACCATTCTCTCCTTTGGGAAAACTAAATATTTTTCAGTCCAGTAGGTTGAGAAAAATTATCTCCTTGGATTGCACATCTAAGATAGTATTTCTATTTAATGATGGCCAAGCCTCTTGCATTCCAAAGCAGAAAGAAAGGATAAATATGTGGAAATAAGAGATAAATTCTCCCTCTTGCACCCAGTGAATCACTGCTTTATGTGGTTGGTCCTGGGAAGGATTAAATACACAGGAGATGAGATGGATTGTTGTGCTTAGGGGTTCACTAAATCAGATACGCAAGGTTCTGGCAGTGGTACTGGTGGAGCCCACGTAGTGTCCTGAAGGAGGTATGTTTGTTCTGGCCAAATCAGGCAAGTATATGACAGCAAAATCTTACTACACGCCCAGCATTAGAGACTAGATTTCCTCTCTATACCAAGAGTCATTCTCTGCACTCAGTTCTCTGTTTCTTCTAGCCTCTAATCTTCAACTTGTTCTTACCATGGCATTTTTGACTTGCCCACTCAACCCTACACCCCTTTTGTTCCCTCTTTGGCTTTGATCTAGGTTTTTCTCATGATAATACTCTTCTTTCCACTGTAGTTCAATAACATATTGTAGGTTGTAACTCTTCAGGCTAGATCCATCCCCAAGTGCTTGCTTGCTCACTCTCCTTTCATACACTGACTCCACGGGGACAGTTTTCCATCTGGTTTGCCTGAGCCTTGCTGGAAACTCTGATAATAATTGTAATAATTCAGCTATTGACATTTGTTTTATGAACACCTACCATGTGCCAATCCTCTCAACAACCCCGCGAGATAGGTATTATTATTAGATCATGTTTATAGCTGAGGAAATAAGGCTCAGACAGTGAGGTATCTGCTCAAAGATCACAGAATAAATATTATCTTTTCAGCAAATGATACTAGAACAACTGGACACCCACATGCCAGACAAATGAATTTAGACACAGACCTTACACTCTTTACTAAAATTAAACTCAAAATGGATCATAGACCTAAATATAAAGCATAAAACTATAAAACTCCTAGAAGACAAAACAGAAGAAAACCTAATTGACCTCTACAGTGAGAACTTTTTAGATACAACACCAAAGTCAAGATGTGTGAAGGAAAAAAATAATAACTAGACTTCAAAAATTAAAAACCTGTGCTCTGAGGAAGATAATGTTGACACAATGAAAAGGTAAGTGACAAAGTGGGAGAAAATACTTGCAAAAAACTCAGCTGATAAAGGACCATTATTCAAAATGTACAAAGAACTCTTAAAATTCAATTATAAGAAAATGAGCAACTTAAAAGTGGACAAAAAACCTGAGCAGACACCTCATCAAAGAAGATATATAGATGACAAGTAAGCACAGGAAAGTATATTCAATATCATATGACATTAAGGAATTGAAAATTAGGACAACAATGAGATACAAAATGGCACAGCCACTTTGGAAGACAGTTTGGCAGTTTCTTATAAAACTGAACATGTTCTTACCAAACCATCCAGCAATCATACTCCTTGTGTATTGAAAACTAACGTCCATACAAACCCTGAAAACAGATGTTTTTAGCAGCTTTATTCATAACTGCCAAAACTTGGAAGCAACCAATACGTCCTTCATTATGACAATGGCTAAATAAACTGTGGTACATGCACACAAGGAAATATTATTCAGTTCTAAAAAATGAACTCTCAAGCCATCAAAAGACATGGAGGAAACTTAATTTATATTACTAAGTGAAAGAAACCAATTTGAAAAGGTTATATACTATTTGATTCCAACTAAATGACATTGTGGAAAAGGAAAAACAATGGAGACAGTATAATGATCAGTTGTTGCCAGGGGTGGGGGGGAGGTAGGAGAGATGCATAGGCAGGGCACAGAAAATTTTTAGGGTAGTCAAACTATTCTGTATGATACTACAACAGTGGATACAAGTCATTATACATTTATCAAAACTCAAAGACTGTACAAAACCAAAAATGAACTCTATTGCAAACTGTGGACTTTGAGTGATAATGATGTATCAATATAGGTTCATCAGTTATACCAAATGTATCACTATTGTGTGGGATATCCACAGTGAGGAAAGTTGTGTTTAAGGGGAGAAACAAGGGGTAAATGGAAACTGTACTTTCTGCTCGATTTTGCTGTCAATCTAAAACTTCTTTAAAAAATAGTTTATTAATTTAAAAAAGGCTTCCAAGAAGGGAAAACAACTTCTATTTGGAAAGAATCAAAGTATACAACAAAGGCTACTAACAACAAAGGATCTACTAGTTGCTGGTTCTCTTAAATATTTAACAAATAACCGTAGAGTTTCCAGTTCTCTTTTGTTACCCAAACACAAAATCAACACCAAACCACACGTGCATGCGCACGAGGGCACACACATACACACCCTTTTGTTATTAATAGATAGACTACCACTCCAGTGGTTTAAAAAAATCACTTTGGCCAGAACCCACAACTATATGGTCAACTAATCTTTGACAAAGTAGGAAAGAATATCCAGTGGGGAAAAGATAGTCTCTTCAACAAGTGGTGTTGAGAAAACTGAACAGCAACATGCAAAGGAATGAAACTGGACCACTTTCTTATTCCACACACAAAAATAAATTCAAGATGGATGAAAGATCTATATGTGAGACAGGAAACCATCAAAATCCTAGAGAAGAACACAGACAGTAACCTCTTTGACACTGTAGAAACTTCTTACTAGATATGTCTCCTGAGGCAAGAGAAACAAAAGCATGATTAAACTATTGGGACTTCATTAGGATAAAAAGCTTTTGCACAGCAAAGGAAATGACCGACAAAACTAAAAAGCAACCTATGGAATGGGAGGAGATATTTGCAAATGATATATTGGATAAGGTGCTAATATCCAAAATCTATAAGAACTTATGACAATCAACACCCAAAAACCAAATAATCCAGTTAAAAAATGGATGATGAGCACCCAGTATTGTATGGAAGAGTTGAATCACTAAATTATACACCTGAAACTAATATACTGTATGTTAACTAACTGGAATTTTTAAAAGTAGGTTCTATACCCAGCGTCGAGCCCAGTGTGGGGCTTGAACTCACGACCCTGAGATTGAGACCATAGTGGAAATCAAGAGTTAGACACTTAGCCAACTGAGCCACCCAGGTGCCCCTAACTAACTGGAATTTAAATAAAAACTTGAAAGAGAAAAAAAAAATCACATCTGCTAGAAATTAAGAGAAACCTTGTACTTCTTCCTTTGGTTTGACACTGGGCTCTAGAGACCATAATTTAATTATAATATAATTTATAAAACAGCCCATTTGACAGATAAGTAATCTCATGGGTTATGAAGTCAAGCAAATCATTGTTGAAAAGGTTAAGATAAAAGATTAAAAACATCCAAAATACACAGGAATTTAAAAAATCAGTTTCCTTCTTCAAATTATTTTAATAATACTTTTATAGACCTGTTCCTTCTAATTACAGAGTGATATAATGCACCCACTCCCTATGTTTTCAGGGTCATTCCAGTGTACCTTATAAGTATGCAAAATTATATCAGATGCTAAATGCCTGAAGCACGAGGTTCTTTGGTTCTTATTCTTAATTATTGTGCTGAATTTCATATTTGGGTCTCAATTTCATACGAATAAATTATTCTCCAAATACATAATTTAAGACAATTAATATTCAGTCTTACTTGAATACAGACTGGAATCTAAGCCAAATTTGTCTATGAACTAGAATGTTAAGTAGAAATGCCATTTTAAACCCCTAAAACTGTAGTCAACTGACATCCAAGTTTTTCTGCCATGAACAGATATTTAGGATCAACGCCCCCCCAAAGGCAATCAAAGTGTTCTTTGATGTTGTGGTTCCTGGAATTACAGGCGACCAAATGGCTTCTGATTTTTGTTTCCTCTTGATCCTTAATATCCTGGAACTGACAAATCACAGAATAACTTCAGATTCTGAAAAAGTCATATCCCTGAGCCATTTTCCACTGAGGCTATTGCACTATTTACAGAGTGCTATCCTACCTGCCTCTCTGCCCTATCCAATTCTGTTCATGACGCAGCCTTGCTCTACCTTCTAGTCTATGCTTAATTCCACATTTTTTGTTTACATTAGTTTATAATCTTCTCAAGAATAGGGAACACTTTTTTTTAATAAAAAATTCATGGCATTTAGTTAAATAATTTTGCTCCAAATGGATACTGAATTATGAGGTAAGTGATCCATGTTCTGGACAAAAGTTGTGCATCTGCCATAAATAGAGAATAAGTGAATAGTGAAAGGTTAAGGTATTTAGAGTCACAAAGAAGAGGGTGTTACATGTTGCTTCAATAGGTAATGTTGGAGTCAAAGTTTGTTGGCTGTTTTTAAAACTCATAAATGACTTGTTCAAAGTGGGGTCTGGTATAAATTGTAGAATTTATAGAATTTATATTAAAAGACTAATCTGGTATAAGTTATAAGAAGGAGAGATTAGAGCTAGAATTACATGTGTTGTATGCAAGTAATGCAAATAAGTACAAGAAAGATTCCCCACAAAAGATTTAAAAGAATATAATTCCAGGTTTAGATAGTTTATTTTCTCATTAATGATAAAGGGGGCGGGCGCCTGGGTGGCTCAGTGGGTTGAAGCCTCTGCCTTCGGCTCAGGTCATGGTCTCAGGGTCCAGGGATCGAGTCCCACATCAGGCTCTCTGCTGGGCAGGGAGCCTGCTTCCCTTCCTCCCTCTCTGTCTGCCTCTCTGCCGACTTGTGATCTCTGTCTGTCAAATAAATAAATAAAATCTTTAAAAAAATGATAAAGGGGTTGGTCACTTTCTAACATGACATAACAACCTTAAATGTGTATGCATTTAATAACAGAGTTTCAAAATGCATGAAACAAAAAGTGACAGAACTGATTATTTAACCTGATAAAGAATACCTTAAAACAAGATCTGCAATTAACCACTTAATAATGAAAGACTGAATACTTCCCCCTAAGATCAGGAAGAAGGAAAGGATGTCTGTTGTCACCATCCATAAACATCACCATACACCACCCATATTCAACATCGTATCTAGCCAGCACAATAAATCAAGAAAAAGGGCTGAAAGGCATTTTGGAAAGGTAAATTTGGATCAGAAAGTCATTCACAGATGATAGGTTTATGCAGAAGATCTCAAAGAATATTCAAAATGTTGTTAGAACTGATGACTGAGTTTAGCAAGGGGGCAAGATGTTTATCAATCTATTATATAAAATAGTTTGTTTATATATTAGCAATGGATAGTTGGAAATTGAATTTAAAAAGGAATAATACAACTTACAGTAGTATTGAAAACATTGAATTCATAGCATAAATTTACAAAATTTGTGCAGGATCAGTACATGAAGAACTAGAAATCTACATTACTGAAATATGTCCATGGACTGGAAGACTAATTGTTAGAATTCGAAATCTCCCCTGAATTATCTATAGATTAAATGCAATTCCTGGTGGCAGGTATTAAGGAGGGCACGTATTGCATGGAGCACTGGGTGTTGTATGTAAACAATGAATCCTGGAACACTGCATCAAAAACTAATGATGTGCTGACTAACATATAAAAAAATAAAGGAAAGAAAATGCAATTCCAATCAAAATCCTGGTGAGATTTTTAAAAATAGAAGTTGACAAGCTCATTCTAAAATTTATTTAGGTAAACAGAGGAACTTGAATAGAAAAAAACAATCTTGAATAACAAATTTGGAGGGCTCAGGTGATATGATTTCCAAACTTAGGATAAAGCTACCTGTATCAAAACATGGTAGTATTCTAAAAATGAAACGGATATGTAGAGATAGAGATAGATATATAGATCAATGCAACAGAGCAGAAAGTCCATAAATAGAGTCACACAAATATATTCAACTATTGTTTGAAAAGGTTTCAAAGGCAATGTAATAGAGAAAGGACTGGCTTTTTAGCAAGTGGTGCTGGAACAACTGGATATACATATGGAAGAAAATGAACCTGTGCACCATGTATAAAACTAATTCAAATGTGCTCATAGTTCTAAATAGAAAGCTAAAACAATAAACCTTTTAGAATAAAACACAGAAGAATATTTTGTGACCCTTGCTTAAGCAAAGATTTCTTATATGCCACACCAAAACACACAACACCTAAAAAGAAAAGTGATAAATTTGACTTGATCAAAATTAAGATTTCTACTCTTCGAAAGACACTCTTAAGAGAATGAAAAGGTGGGCCGCAGACAGAAAATATTTACAAATCACATATATGATAAAGGCTTTGTAGCTAGACTATATTAAGAACTCTCATAACTCAATATGAGAAAATAAACTAAAAAATTCTTAAAAATGGGCAAAACATTGGTGTAAACACTTCAATAAAGAAAATATGTGGATGGTAATTAAGCACAGGAAAATATACTCAATATCATTAGTAATTAGCAAATTAAAACCACAATGAGATACCATCATAACCCTATAAGAACAACTTAAAAAATAAGAAAAAAATATGAGACCACCCAGTGCTGGCAAAGATGAGAACTCCAATACACTGCTGGTCAACTGTAAAATGTTATCAGCCACTTTAAAAAAAACTTAATTTTTTTAAAAGTTAGGCATATACCTACTATATAACTCAGTGAGCCCACTCTAAGGTATTCACCCAAGTAAAATGAAAACCTATATTCACGTGAAGTCTGAATGTACAATTTTATAGTAGCTTCAAAGAACTGGAAACAAACCAAATACTCTCAACTGGAGGTTGGATTAATTAATTACGGTACATCCATACAATGGAATATCATTCAGCATATAAAGAAGAAGGCACTTAAGGGGCACTGGGTGGCTCAGTGAGTTAAGCAGCTACCTTTGGCTCAGGTCATGATCCTGGGCCCTGGGATCGAGCCCAGCATCGGGTTCCCTGTTCAGCGGAGAGCCTGTTTCTCCCTCTGCCTGCCACTCCCCCTGCTTTGTGTTCTCTCTCTCTTGCTCGCTCTCTCTCCAATAAATAAATAAAATCTTAAAAATAAAAGAAGGCCCAAGGATACATTAAACAATAAGGAGGACTCTAAAAACCACTATGGTAAGTTAAGAAAGCCAGAAGACAAAAGCCAACATAACATATGTTTCTATTTTCTTGGCATCCTAGAAAAGGCCAAGTTTAGGAGAACACTTTGACCAGATCAGATCAGTGGTTTCCTGAAGCCAGGATTAACTGCAAATCAGCATAAGGGTCCCTTTGGAGTTATGGAAATAAAAGCTCTACAACTGAATTTTGGTATTGTTACACAACTCTATAAACTTACTGGAAAATGTTCAACTATATACTTCGATGGGTGAATTTTATGAAGCTGATTTTTAAAAGGCACCCTAAAAGGAGACATTTCCTCTTTAGCTGTCTTGGTTCTTGGTTGAGGGTTAGGCCTTGGTTGAGGGTTAGGCCTTTATTTGAGTGCCATTTGTTGCCAGTTTTTATCCTTATTCATTTCTGAAGGGAAGAGTTCATCTTCACTCATTCTGAGTGAAATGTTTGGGTTTCAGGTTCTTGATGAGTATTCAGTTATGAGAAATAATTCTTCTAAGGAGACTTCTGATAATCAGGCCCCTGCTAGAACTCCTGCAGGATTTATGTTTAAGGAATATGGCCCTTCTTGCTGTAAATTGTTTTGTCCTGTTGGACTCCCATTACCCAGGATGATTTGAAACTTCATTGGCCAAGATGGGGCTCTTTTGATATCCCAAAATTCGTTTACTTGTATGCACAGGGTTATAAAAGCAAGGAAAGTGAGTGGAAATCTTATTTTAATTGGCACCTGGAGGCTTCAGAAAGAAACACTGAAAAGGTTGCTGCCCTAGTTGCCAACTCAGACTTTTCTGAGAGGCTATCAAAATTAGAAAAATTGGCTAAATCCTGTTCTATTCCCTTTGTTGGAGCACTAAAACTGTACAAATGTTTGGGGTTTCTAATTACCCCATAACTATTTTTAAATTCCTCCCCATCTCATCCCAATTGGGACCCATTCAGGGACACCACCAGTTTCTTCTTGTCCCTTCAGCTCCTATTTATTTATTGGGTCAAGATTTTCTTGAAGCCCATTGGGCAAACAATACCTTTTCCTAAAAGGGGGAAATATATTTGAACATTGAACCTCCAAACCCAAACCTTCAAGAAAGTCTTGACATCCTAATATCTATTCCCATTCTTTCCCTAGAACACCCTAACCCAGAACCCCTCTTTGATTCTATTCCTGAAACTCTTTGGTCAATAATGCCTCTTATATTGGGGGTATTCATTCTGCACCACCTGTTAAAGCCCAGATTGATGAAAGAAAGCTTTTGCTAGATGTCAAACAATATCCTTTAAACATTGAGGCAATCCAAGGATTCAAACCTGCCACTGAAGATTATTTACAAAGAAATTAATTGCCCCCTGTACTAATCCCTGTGATCCCTCATCCTCCCATCCACAAGCCACATGGAAGGGGATGGAGATTTGTACAGGACCTTAGAGCAATTAGTAACACTGTATTTTCTAAACAAGATTAAATACTACAAAATAAATCACTAAACAAAGGTTTATCCACGTGTGGCTTTTAATCACAGGGAAACTAAGGATATTTGGGTCTATTAGAAAACATGTTTTATGCCACACTGAGAAAGCACATATTTCTAAAAATGTATTCATTAATTTGCTAGTCCACAATTGCTTACTTCTTAGTTTTCACTAGGAATTAAAGATTCTAAGTGTTAAGAATTCTAATTAATATACGCACAAAAATAAAACACTAAAAACAATAAGGATGAAAGAAAATGACTCTGTATGAAAAGTATACAAGGAAATGGAATGTAAGTTTTCAGTAAAAGAAGGTATGAGGAATGGAAATGCATTTTGTTGAGGGAAAAAGAAATGAATTTTGTCCTAAAGTAAAGCTGGTTATTTTGGAAAGGGAAAGAACAAGGGATAAAGTAAATGGGCGTAAAAAGTTGTACAAAATTTGTGGAAAAGGAATTTTATTTTACATGGTCAGAGCTGGCTAAGATTGGGTGGATTTATTTATAGGTTTTTAAAAATGAACCCAACAATGTACTGATAGAAAACTGGAGTTTGGCTTTCTGTTAAAACAACAAAATTTTCTTAGATTACCAGTCTGTTCTGAATAAGAAATTATAAACATCCTTTTCATTAATGTAATCTGCATGGTAAATAATGAGTCTGTGTTTTGTCTTTATCACATCTTTGATGACTTAGAAAAACAGACTCTCCTCTATTAAAAAAAAAAAAGGTAAGGGTTTTGTAGCTATGTTATCTTCTATATTTGCCCTTGAAATCTTTTTGTCACTTTGGTTTTAAGTAGATAATTAAGTACTATTTCATAATTTTCTGTGATTCTATTAAGCCAAGCATCCAAACTTTTTGATATTTTTGACAAATTTCCCCAAATCAAATTATAAATGAAGTCTTTTGACCTGGAAGAAACTTTGGGGTATTTTTTCAGAGGGTTCTTGGAACATTTCAAAGCATTAATTAAGCTAATTAGGCTTATTTGATATATTACATTACACAGGAAGCGTTGCCAAAGATGGTGGATTTCTAGGCTCTTGTATCTGCAATGCAAATGCATGGACCCATCTTTTCCTGATAATAATTCACCACTTGGTAAGACTTTCTTATCCAACCCCATTCTCTTGGCCACTCCTCCTCAAGCTTGCTAACTTAATAAAACTTCTGGTCCTTTGCTTGATTTCCCTTCCTCTTAATTGTCCGTTAACGACTCTATAAATACTTTCAACATGTCTGGTTTGTTCTGTTCACCTAAGGGATATATTTTTGTCTGTGAATATGATTAACAATCTTGGGCTTATGAATGTTTTGATAGTTGTGGAGGCCTTGGCAGTTCATGCTTTCTGGATCATTTAATATCCTCTTTCACTATTCTTTTTTTTTTTTTTTTTAGGATTTCACTTATTTTTTTGAGAGAGAGCGAGCATGAGAGCACAAGTGGCGGGGGTGGGGGCACAGGGAGAGGGAAAAGCGGACTCTCTGCTGAGTAGGAAGCCCAAAAAGGAGCTCCATGCCAGGATCCTGGGATCATGACCTGAGCAGAAGGCAGATGCTTAACAGACTGAGCCACCCAGGCGCCCCCCTTTCACTATTCTTAAAATAGCTACAGCCACTACTCCTGAATCTCACTTGAGAGAAAAAGGGGTCTTATCTAAAATACAGGATTACCCTGATGGGACCTTCCAGGTATGAGCACAACAGCTATGGCTACAGCCAAGGCTGCGACCTCCCTGCTGTATATTCTGGAGATCACACTACTTTAGGATAATAGGTTCATGGCTTGGAGCAGACACAGCTGACTTAGAAGTTACAATAAGAAATTTGACCAGAACTGTTAACAGAACAGTTCTCTCCATAGTCAGACATCAGGCTCCAACAAAGTTCTTTAGATTCCTTAACCCAGCTAGCCCTTGACAACAGGATTGCTTTAGATTATTTGCTTGTAGCCCAAGGAAGAGTTTATGCCATGTTAAGACCTCTTACTTTACTCGGATAAATACCTCACAGCAAGTAGAATTAGAAACCACTAAGTCATTCAAACCAGCCAGATCCTTAAAGGGACAAATTTTACTCCAGGATGGTTTAACTTTAAGTTTTCTTAAACCTTTGAGGTGGCCGTGATCATGGTGGTTCTAAGTCCTAGAGCGACATTGTGTGGCTGTGGCTATAGGGGACGTATTTCAAGTTGGGTATGAAACGTTTAAGAAGTGATTAAAAAAAAAACACACTGACAAAGTGCGTACTGCTTGTTATTATTTCAGTTCTACTGAGATATTACCTCAGTTCTAACTTCACTGGAGGAAGCTTTACTTTGGGATCAGAGCGAACATAAAAACTAAAAATTCAAGACAGAAATCGTCTCTGCCAGTCAAGAAATCCTCAGAAGTGTTTTGCTGTGGATATAGAAGATGAAGAAAACAGAAATGTTAGTAGATGCTGTTGTACTTGTTCTGGATAAATTCAATGATCTGACTGACAATTTCTCCTCCCCTCACACACGCTGAAAAGTTCTTGCTGGCATTGTCATGACAACAGGCACAGATGTTAGAGATGCCAAGGTGGTAAGTGTTTCTACAGGAACAAAATGTATTAGTGGCAAATACATGAGTGATTGTGGCCTTGCGTTAAATGACTGCCATGCAGAAAGAATATCTCAAAGATCCTTGCTTAGATTTCTTTATACACAACTTGAGCCTTACTTAAATAACAAAGATGATCAAAAAAGATCCATCTTTCAGAAATCGAGTGAGAAGGGTTTAAACTGAAGGGGAATGTTCAGTTTCATCTGTATATCAGCACCTCTCCCTGTGGAGATGCCAGGATTTTTTCACTACATGAATCAAACCATCAGACTTGCTCAGTTGCAAGTATCTTTGGAGCGTGGTTCCTTAATCTCTTTCACAGAACTTTATTTTTTCAGTGTTCAAGTACTTAGGCGTAAAAACAACATGTGGAAACTAGTCTGTGGCTAGGACAGGGAAAATCAAAGCTATCCTAATCATTTTGGGCCTGTCAGGCCTCGTCTCTAAGGCCTTTTAAGTAAAACCCTCTGAAAGATTAACCTTTTTTTTTTTTTAATCAATTGGACACCTTGCTTTTCATAGCCTGGATGTGGCACCTCTGCATTTTTCTTTCACTCATGCATATGTATTCAGGTCTTGTCTCGGTGGCAGATACTCATAGATGCTATGAAAACTATGTAAGCATTGGGGTTCTTTTGAGATTAACATTGGGCTGGAACTTGCTGAACATTCCTCCATTCATAAAGCCATATAGGATATGTCCTCACAATGATAAACTGCCACCCACAGAGCCTGTCCCTCCGCCAGTGCCCCCAGAGCCTCCCTGGGGCACCGTGGAGGTGGTACCCAGGCTCGTTCTTGGGAGATCTGACAGATATTGAAATGAACCCATGGCAGGTAGGGGGTGTTTCCGTGGTGTCTTGCATCTACTCATAAGGCCCTTTATTACTTAAAAAAAAAAAATTAAAGTAACAGGAAAGTGGACAAGAACTTTTGAATTCAGGGGTCCTAAACATCTAAGCTCACTCGCTCTTTTTTAAAAAGGACACAGTTCAGGTATTTTTGTCCTTTTGAAAATATTGTTTTAAAGCACACAAGTCAAGTCAACCCTAAACTAAAATGTGTGTGGGTTTTATTTTTTTATTTTTTTGGTGTTGCGTTGTTTTGGGGGGTTTGCTTTGTTTGGTAGTGCTTCGCTACTTGCTTAATAGCCCATCTTTAATTTGAGAAAGAGGAGAATGGGTTTTTTTTTTAATTTGAGAGCATGTGTTTGAGAGGACATAAATTAAGCAGGGATGAGGGAAACAAGTGTTGTCAGATCAAATTTTACAGCTCCCTAACCTTAGCCCTTATTTTAAAGAAAAAAAAATAGAAAGACTGATAAAAGTTGATGGTGGGTAAGCTGAAAACCTGGCATCAATGCCTGTGCAGATTTCCATGGTAGTTATGAAATATACAGTGTAAGTGTTTTGTTGTTAAAAAAAAAAAAGTAAGAAGATCCCTTTAGGGAGGAAAAGAGGGTAGTGACTGGGAGGAGGTATCAGCGGTACTTGTTCCAGTTTCTGATCTGAGTGGTAGTTATGGGATAATTTAACTGTGGGAAAAAAATCATCAAGTCGTACAATTATGATATGCGTTCTTTTCTGTATGTATGTCATTTTTTCCAATTAACCAGTTTTACTTAAAATAGAGTAATAGTTCAACAATTAAAACAATTATTTCCACCATTTTCTTTCCCCCAGTTAGTCTGAGCTCCTCATAAATATTTATAGTAATTGGCCCCAAATATTCTAATTATTCTTCTAATGCTTAAGGCAAAAATTTATGTAGACTTTTTTACAACATCACAACACAAGACTTATGCATATTATCCCATCCCTTTTCACTTTTGAGTAGATTCAGGTTTTCAGTTTAAGAGAGGCTTTATTTCAACAAAGCAAGCTTCAAAGTCATCAACAGTCTGTCTCTGACCCTTCCATTTGACATTGTATAATAGCAACATTAAGTACTACGACTGATCTTCATCAAGAAATTCTTAGTATTGGCAGCAATACTGGCTTGGGCTGGAGTGTAGTTTACAATCTTGGAATCCTTTCTCGGATGTCCTCCAACTCCCTTCGGTAACTCTGGCACAAATCTCCACAAAATGGAACCAAGGAAGTCAAACAATACTGTGCTTTACTTTCAGATAGAAACAAAAGAGTCCGTTGGATTCTCTATCTAACAGACTCAGGAAATCTGCCTCTGGCTAACCTTTGCATGCACAACTTGCTGCTGCAGTGTAGATACTGTGTCTTTGCATCTTTTCTCTTTCTCCACCTGGACTGTAAACAGCCCTGAAATTAACCTGTGTCACATGTACTCAGCAAGGCAGAAACACATGGGGGGCTCTTGGGAGATTTCTTTTTGTGCTTCTTCCTGACATCTGCCAAAACAGGAAAAAAAAAGGTAGAGTCTCTTCAAAATAAATACACTCAAAAGTTTTTTTTTGTCACATCTGCAAAGTGTCTGGTTAATTAGGAAGCCCGGTGCTTTGGATTTCAGCATGCTACAGAAGAAAATACTTGATAACTATACTTTGATTTTTAAAAACTTGTTAAGTAAATATATGATTAAAAAATAGCTACAGTCATGAAATGTGTCTCAAAGTCTCTCCTAAAACTCCAAGATTTGTAAAAAGGAAATTGAGTAATTTGTTGGGGGAGGAGGGAGGTTGCATGGTTAACGGTAAGAACAGTTCGAGGAGCATGATTGGTAAGTTATAAAATACTTCCTCCACTGCTACCTCTTTCTGTCTCTGATGTTAGAGGATTCATAATTTTTTTAAAGATTTTTATTTATTTATTTATTTATTTGTTTGTTTGAGAGAGAGTGAGCACACAAGCAAGGCAGAGCATCAGGCAGAGGGAGAAGCAGGCTCCCCACTGAGCAGGGAGCCCGACACAAGGCTCTATCACAGGACCCTGAGATCATGACCTGAGCCAAAGGCAAATGCTTAACCGACTGAGTCATCCAGGTTACCTGAGTCTTTATTTAACAAATATTGACTGAATGCTTATATATACTAGGCTTTGCCCTGTTCTCTGCACTGGAAATTCAACAATAAACAACATAGGCAAAAAGCCCTGACCTGTGGAGCTTATCTCCTACTGGGTATATGGACAACCAGATGCAAACAATAAAAGAGTAAATATATAAAATAGATATTATGTCAGATGGGGAATAAGTACTATGAAGAGTAAAAACAAAAAAATAGGGCAAGAATGTTAAGGAGTACCAAGGGGCCTATTTTAAATAGTGTGGTCATGGCTGGCATTACTGAAAAAGCAACGTCTGAGCAGACACCTGGAGGAAGTAAAGGAGAAAGCCACGGAGCTACCTGTCAGCAGGGAGCCATATGGCTGGAGAGTTTCCTAGTTCAAGAGAGCAGTGAGCACAGAAATCCTAATGCAGAGTTCACCCGGCTGCTATGAGGAACAGCATGGGAGCCAGTGGTGTTGGAAGGAAGGTAGATCATTTTGCCAGGACTACTATAACAAAGTACCACAAACTAGGCTTAAAATATTTGCTCTCTTGCGGCTCTGGAGGCCAGAAGTCCAAAATTAGGGTGTTGGTGGTACCCTGCTCCTTGCAGAGGCTCTAGAGGTTCTTGGGATTGCATTCCTTGCCATGTGGCCACATCCCTCTGACCTCTGCCTCCTTCTTTATATCACCTTCTGCTTTTTGTGACTTCTGCGTATGTCTCTGTGCCTCTCCCCTATAAGGAACCCTGTGATTATACTGGGCCCATTGGGATACCCTAGGATAAGTTCTTTCTCTCAAGATCCTTAATTTAATCACATCTTTTGCCATAGAAGTTACCATTCACAGGTACTTTCTGGGGATTTGACATGGATATCTTTAGGGGAGGACATTCCCTTCCCATTCTTCCCCCTAGGGAAGGACATTTTCAGCCCTCCCGTGAAGGGAAAGAGGGAAACAGTAGGAACGAGGTCAAAGACACAGCAAGCCAACAGGTCATGGAGGGACTATGGGCTGCCACCAAACCTTTGGCTATTTCTCTGAATAAAATGGGAAGTCTAGTGACATTATCCAACTTATTCTATATTTTTTACTGCTTAGAAAAACCCTTTTAAAGTAATATCTATAAACTTGTGATAAGGTTGTGATCCTTTCTTGGATCTCACTGATCTGCACTGTGAAGACGGGACTGTCCATTGCTCACACTGAAGCCTTAGTGGTGTTTTAAAATCAGAAAGCAAATTCAGAGACAAAACCTGCCTGTGGCCACCGAACATGCCCAGCTCTTACAAGTTTTCAAAAGAAAACTCAAGGGACACTGCAACTGGTAGCAGGAAGGGCAAGTGAGCCTAAAAAGAGCCCCCTGCCAAAAGGAGGAGGAGGCCAAGTGGGCCCCAAAACGCAGGTAAAATCTCACCTTGTCCCTCTCACCTGCACTCCATCACCCTCATCTCTGTCCACACTGATACATCTACACGGGGCCTGGATTCCTGTCTGATCGGAAGCATCCTTACCAGCCAGGCTAAGAAGCTTCCGCTTCACCCTAGTGACAATGGGACATCACTAAAGGGTTTATAACTAAGACTTAGTGTGGTTTTGTTTCAGAAGCATCACAAAGGCCATAGTTTCAGACGCACAGGGGTGGATGGAGAGAAGTGGGGATGCAGGGAAGGACAGCCAGTACTGCAGGATTCTAGGCGAGGCATGCAAGAGCCCATACCACACGGCGGCAGACACTGAGGCGGGGCGGGGTGCAGAAAGGGCAGGAAAACTTAACACTCACCACTCTCGTAGCTAACAGTGTTGAAAGAGACAGCCTTATAGTAAACCAGCGTCACACTATACGACCTATACTAGAGGAAGGGTCATGGGGATCAACGTGTGTCCCGCACAGACCACTGCCCGAAAAGCTGTAAGCATATCGGTTTCAGGCTGTGTTCACAATCTACCTTTCCTTAAATGACTGCTGCTCTTTTTGCTTTGATAATCAGGTCCAGATTCAAAAGAACATTTTTCAACTAACTACATCATTTTCTCTCTGAGAAAACCTTGAGAGAAAAAAATGGCCATTGAAGACATTGATAGAGTGGCCATAATCTTAGACTGCCCAGAACAGTCCAGGTTTATAACTGTGGAAATGGCGTAATTATTAATAATAATAGCACCTCTGTTCAATCTTCAAAATGATCTGGCTCAGATGAATACTTACACGATCACTCCCAAAGATCAAGATACAGCAAAAAAAAACAAAAAACAAAACAAAAACATCCTCAAACCTAAAAGAGGCATTTTGCAGTTTCATGGCTATAACAGAAGCATGAACAGTCAGTCTTAGAGGTATTACATCGTCGCCTGATGGTGCTGTGTCCTAGATTAGAGAAAACTCACCTGATTTCACAGAGAACACTGATGAATACAATCAGTGTGTCTATTCTAATGTCCCCCAAGTACTACTCATTTTGTTCATATTTAGCAATACAATGGTTTTGGTGAAGCTTAGGCATAGGTCTAGAATGAGCACCAGTAGGACAGACGGCAGAAGAAAGTCAGGACTAACATACACAGGCCCTCTGTTCCAAGAGCGAAGAGAAGGAGTGAACTGTGGGTAGGATGTCGCTGCCCTACAGCGGCATACCCCCATCAGAGGGCCAGGCAAGAACAAGTAGTCAGACTTCTATAACGCTTACACCGCCACAGATGGGGCCAGCTACCGAATTTGTGCGGCCAGTGCCAAATGAAAATGCAGGGCACCTTGTTCACAAATTAGGAAAACTGCAGGATGGCGACAGCAGCATGTAGCATGGAGCGTGGGAGCAGGCTACGAGCCACGCCGGGTGCAGCCACACGGTGGGCCCTGCTGCCCGCATGCGTGGCGGGCCCGGTTCCCAGCAGAGTTTCCCTCGGAACCCCTATCCAGCCCGCCACTCTTCCCCACCCTTCCCCAGACTCACATTGATCTATAGTAAAAGTAACTGGCATCTCTGCGCCACTTCGCGCTGTACGTAGCACTTGCCCTTATTCTGTGGTCCGGTCAAGCCGCTCTGACAAATACCAGAGCCTGGGGGGCGCCGGGGCTAGAGTTGAGAGCCCCCTCCCGGCTCGCAGAGGACTGCTGACTTGCTGTGGCCCCACAAGGCGTCCCCTTCCGAAGCGTTCATCCCCTTCCGAAGGCACGAGCCCATTACGCGCGCTCTCCCCATGCCTTCATCCAAACCCGATGACTTCCCAAAGGCCAAATACCTCCAGACACCATCTCTTCAGGGATTAGGGCTTCAACTTCTGACTTTGTGGGGCGGGGTGGGGAGACACAGGGATACACCATATCACAGGGATACACCACCCTCAGTGAGTTTCAGACTGAGCTACCTGGAAATGTCTGAGAGGCCCACTGAGGACAATGAGTGACAGACCGACCAGGTGGGCTCCAGAGCCCCACTTTGATTTTTTTTTTAAAGATTCTCATTCATTTATTTAACAGAGGGAGAGATCACAAGTAGGCAGAGGGGCAGGCAGAGAGAGAGGAGGAAGCAGGCTCCCCGCTGAGCAGAGAGCCCGATGTGGGGCTCGATCCCAAGACCCTAGGACCATGACCTGAGCCGAAGGCAGAGGCTTTAACCCACTGAGCCACCCAGGCGCCCCCTCACTTTGAGTTTTTATTGTGTGAGCTCTCCATCTGGGGAAGATAAAAGGCTTTACTCCAGAAGAAAGTTTAGAAACTCATGTTGTTTGGTTGGTGATAAGCCGGGAAAATCGTATTCTTCCTAATTCTTGGGGGAGGGGCATACATTCACATGTCCTGAGTGCCTATTATAGTCCAGGTACCATGTGAAGGGCTTTCACACCTTATACCATTTAATTCGTACAACTCCACAAGGTATGTGTAATTATCCAGTTTTAATAAATGAGGACACTGAGGGGCAGATAAGCTAACAGAAAAATCCAGTTACACCGTGGCAATGCCGAGATTTGAACCCTGGCCCGTTAACAAAGCACACGTTCTCTCCGTAACACCACGGGGCTCCCCTTTCAGGTAAGCTGACCATCCGCTCCTCGGCAGACACCTGCCTTTATGATCTACTGGCTGGTTTCTGGTTCGCCTCTTGGCCACCAGCCCATCTCTGCACCTCAGGGACTGAAGAGAAAGCCAGGAAGTCACTGACTGGAGAAGACCGGAGCCAGGAGCCTTGGAGACTGGAGTTCCCGCCTCTGAGGCAGAAATAAGCGGCGGGCAGGGAGGCCTGGGTGATGACCCCGAAGGCGTTGCAACTGTTTGTCCTCTGAGAACTGGACGCTGCAACGTCTGGGAGCACTGCGGTGACTCCCAACAATCGCTTCTGCAAACGCGATTTTCAGCATCAAAGAGTCTTAACACGTTTTAGAGATGGAGTGTCAAATTAGCTGTGTGTCATGACTGTAACGCCTATCAGATGAATGAATCCCGAGGAGTCTCTCGTAATGAATACTGTTTCTTCCATGCCGTGATGTTCCACTCCCGCACCAGGGGCAGCGTGTGGAACCTCAGTGTAACACTCCGGAGTTGCTTCGGAAAAAAATAGTATGCAAACAGCGAGACACGCAGACGAGATGCAGACATTTTTTGTTATAAACAGCTGTGATCTAGTGAGATCAAGGGGGCTATTTTGTGTCGACAAGAATGAGGAAACTGATCCCACTGACAGCAGAGGCTGTGCTAAGGCTGGTGGTTTTCAAATAAATAGTATAATCAGAACTCCCGCCGCTAGTGCACACATTTTTCTCACACGGAATAGAGACAAATTGTTTTTGTGAAGCTGCTTTAGATTAAATAGTGAGGATTAAATTGAAAGTAATGTGCTCTTCTCTTAAGAGGAAGGTCTGGGTATTTTTGACGTCGTCACATGCATCTGGAACAACAGCATGCAATCGCCACTGGTTCAGAGAGCCGGTCGCGGTGTTTCTCCCATCTTCTAATGTCACAGAAATAAAAAAAAGACTTGCACCCTTCCCAGCCTCTCAGTCCTCTTTTCAAATGAAAAGAATATGGGGAGGAAAGCACAGCTTCCTTCCCATTAGTGCCAACAACTGTACTTCTCTCTTTTCAAATTTGCCTCTTAGGAATTCTAGATTTAATAAGTGCTTGGGCACCAAGCATTTTCCCTGAAAGAAAAGCTGTAATTTTTACCAGAAGTGCAACTTTCAAGCTGAATTTAATCTAGTTGGAAGGCAACGGAGAAGAACTTAATATACTATATTACCCTATGCAAATTATAGTTGTTGGGCAGTAATTAGGTGTTATACATCTTCTGTTCATAGCACAGCTTTTATATACGGACTATTTGAAAGTTGGAAGTCTATTTCTTATTAGACAGACAGTCTATGGCAAGCTAAATAGGACCAGGAAGTTCAAAGGTCCCTTCTTCAAATGACAGTGAGGACTAAATTTTCTGTTTAATACTAGCAAAGCTCTCGTAGAAGCTGCCAAGCTGGCCCAACTTGGCTGGCTCTACAGTGCGGAGAAAGAGACAGCAGCGCTGCCCTTAAGTCTCCCATCTCCTGACCTCTCCCTGAATACAGCCCTACCCTCACTCCCATGGAAATAGCCTTATTTTCTTCATCTGGACATTGGGTTCAACACCTGACTTACAGGCCTCTTGAAAATCAGGTAAAATCATAATGCAAAGTGCCCAGCACCCTACAAATAGTAGCTCTTGGTATTATTGTTACTATTATTGCTGCTGCTGTTATGAAGAAGAGAGGGAAAATGTCACCGTACAACAAGTAACAGTATTGGCTGCAGGCATGTCTCCATAATAGCAAAAACAGAAAGGACATGATGGCAGAACTACAAAGAAGCCGAAGATTAAAGACCAGTTCTCAACATGCTGATTGAGCAGCTGTGGAACTCTGACCTTCCAAAAACAGCGTCCTCTGGCATTATTCCACTATGACAACACAGCCTCCCGAATGTTCCTCTAACGCTTGAAAGTCACCGTAGAAGGCTAAGTTGATTGGCGTGTTCATATCACCATCCCTTTTATTTTCTGTGGTATACATTAGCAGGTCTTTACCCAATTCCTCTTTCTTTAGTGGGGAACATCACCTTCTTTCATGACATTCTTGTTTTGCCACTTGACACATAAATGCTTTTACCGAGAGCGAAGTAAGTACAGTTTACAGCATAGAACATTTCTAAATTACAGGTTGTGTGAAACTCGGGTCGCCATTTTAGAAACATGAACTTCAGAAGCAAAGAGAAACAGCAGAAAACAACAGCAGTCAGTGACACAGAGGCCAAACAAATTGGAGGTGACATTTAGATCTACATTTTAATTCTCTTTTCTTCAATAAACGATCTTTCCCACTCGATCTCGGTAACTCTGTGCTCAGCTGTTAATGCTGCAAATCTGCCTAGCATTCCTCAAATCACGCCTCTTTAGATCAGAACCAAGAAAGACCTGCCTTCTTGCGGGAAGCTGTACTATCGTTTTGGAGCAGATATCATAGATGACGGGCACAGAGTGCTTTGCCCAACACTCTGCCCAATGTTCTCTTCTGCTTATTCCCATGGTGTCCAATGACCGTCAGCAAAGATCGAGGTGGCCTATGACTTAGACAACGAAAGACTTAGTAACACAGAGTGTTTTCTTCCGTCCCTCCTCCTGCTGTTGGAGAACAAAACTGAGAAGAGAAAGGCCGCTGCGGTTGGTAAAGGGTTTCCAAGGGAACCGACCTTTGTAAAATCGAAATCAGATCACATGGAACCCCTACTTAAAACTTTCCAGTGCCTTCTCAGGAAATACCCAGTCCTTCCAAATGACTGCTATGGCCCGCTTGTGATCTGTGGACTGCCGACCTCTGGAAACTCATCTTCTCTCATTCTCCCCATTGCCCACTCTGTTCCCGCTTCACTGTCCTTTTTCCTATCTCTCAGGCAAGTTCAAGCCCATTCCCACCTGAGGGCATTTGCACTAGATGATCACTCTGTGGAAGGCTCTTCTCCCAGAACTTGATGTGACTGGCTCCTTATTATTCAGGTCCAGCTCCAATGTCACCTCCTCAGAGATAACTTCCCTGACCAGAAATAAAACAGCCCTGTCAGACTACGATATCATCTCCCTGTTTTACTCTCTGTCTGGCATTTATTACTTTGTGACGTTCATTTGTTTATATGTTGGTCTCTTCCATCTAGAATGTAAGCTTTGTGAGATGAAGGACTTTACATGTCCTATTTACCACTGTATTCTCGGGGTCCAGAACAGTACCTGGCAAGCTTACCGGACAGTCAATGATATTTGTCTATTGAAGAAATAGGGTATGAATTTCTAAACTGTAGCTTGAGATATCAGATGAATTGTGTTCTTTGTTCAAGTTAGAAGGCATCTCAAAGCATAGGGATAAATACATTTGCTTATACCAAATATGATGAAAGAGTTGAAAATATGACTAGATAAACTTCTGAAACCTGTTACTAAAGGGAACACAAGGCAACATTTAAAAAAATGAAGATGGGGGATATTAGAGATTGACATAAGGCAAAAATCCTGAAGGGATTTTTGGCTTCAGATGTGTATATGCCAACATGGCAAGCATAGATAATAAACAAGGTAAACATGATTTTATAAAAATAATGAGGTGAACATGGTCTCATAAATAATATGTTTAGGTGGGATGAGAATTAAGATTAGAATCCAATGATAAAAAGGTCTTCCCTACATGCCTGATGTTTTGTACTACTTGCCAGGAGAACATTTATGAAAAGGAAAATTGAGAGACATGATGCGAGTGGGGAAAAATTACTAAAAGTCATATGTGAAATTATTTCAGTATTATGCACATAAGCCTTCTCTACCTGAACAGGTCAGGCAGCACAATCCAGAGGCAGTAGGTTCTTGGCCAGTGCCAGGGTAGCTCACAGGGTTTAAACTTGGGGCAGGGGCATCCATAGTCCCTGGGTTTGGCAGAGGAAAGGAGGAAGGAAGGAAGAAACAGGTAAGCAGAGGGACTAGTAAGTGCAGATGAGTAGACTGGTGAGTGGGCACACACCTCTTCCAACATGGACAGTGTGCTTGCTGCTTGTTCCTGTGTTCTCAGGAGCCCTAGCTTTCCGCTCATTTCATGTAGTCATAGATACAGCTGGCTTGGGAAACAACTAGGACGAGCTCTTTTATCTATGCTTGGTATGTTTCTTTTTAAAATACATTTTAAAGGGGGGGAGATTAGGGGCACCTGGATGGCTCAGTCAGTTAAGTGTCTGCATTTGGCTCAGGTCATGAACCTGGGGTCCTGGGATCAAGCGCTGCATTGGACTCCCTGCTCAGTGGGGAGTCTTCTTCTCCCTCTCCCTCTGCAGCTCACTCTGCTCATGCTGTCTCTCTTTCGAACAGATAGATGAAATCTTTTTAAAAATCCATGAAAGGGGGGAGATTATAAAGAAAATTACTAAATAAATATAATATTTAGGGATAATGGGAAGATTGTAAATATAACTGAAGTGGTAATTTAAAAAATATTATTGTGGCAGGGGGGGCAAGGGTGCCTGGGTGGCTCAGTTGTTTAAGCATCCTACTCTCGGTTTCAGCTCAGGTCATGATCTCAGGGTCCTGGGATTGAGCCCTGCATCAGGCTCCCTGCTCAATGGAGAGTCTGCTTCCCCTCTCCTTCTCCCTCTGCCCCTCTTCCCGATCGCACACTCTTTGTCTCTCTAAAATAAATAAATAAATCTTTAAAAAAATAAAAATTAAAAATGTCCTTGTAGGTTTTTTTCCCTATTTTACTTTCTGAGTACAAAAATCAGATTTGCACCACAGACTTATAATTTTCCCTCACAGGTGTTTCACCTAATACATTTTTTGCACATCTAATCCTGTTTTGGCATCTCATTCTCAGAGGACATGAACTAAAACTGAAAGAATAGAAATTAAAAAATATATATATATATATCTCATGCCAAAAACAAATCATAAGAAACTATGCAAAGCAAAGAACTATCTCTTTTTTTCTGTAATAGTATTTATTATTTTGAAGTCTATTTCTCTGTTATTAATACAGGCATTTTAGTTTTCTTATGATTTGTTTTTATATGATACATATATTTCTACTCTTTCATTTTTAGCATATTTATATCTTTATATTTAATGGATGGAGCTAGAGAGTATTATGCTAAGTGAAATAAGTCAGAGAAAGACAAATACCGTATGATTTCACTCATATGTGGAATTTAAGGAACAAAACAAATAAGCAAAGGGGAAAAAGAGAGAGAGAGAGAGAGAGAGAGAGGTGAACCAAGAAACAGATTCTTAACTACAGAGAACAAATGGATGGTTGCCAGAGCGGGGAGGTGGCTGGGGGGATGGGTGAAATAGGTGATGAGGATTAAGGAGTATCCTTGTAATTAGCACCCGATGTTGTATGGGAGAACTGAATCACTATATTACACACCTGAAACTAATATTACACTGTATATGTTAACTAACTAGAATTTGAATAAAAACTTAAAAAAAGAGATAGCTCTTGATGATGCCGATTTATTGGAATGACATAAAGTTCAAAATGTTTATGTGCCTTAAAACAGATAAAGCAAAAACTGACAGAACTTAAAAAAGAAACAGATAAATCCACAATAATAGTTGTAGGTGTCACCACTCTTATTTCACTAATTGACAGAAGAGAAAGACACAAAATCAGTAAAGATATGGAAAACTGGAAAAGCACTATCAACCAAATTGACCTAATTGATATATGTAGAACATTCCACCACCAAGAAAGAACATGGATTTACTTCAAAGGCACATTGCAACATTAAACTAGATAGACCGTAAACAAGACTCAATATATTTTAAAGATTTTTTTTTTATTTGTTTATTTGACAGAGAGAGATCACAAGTAGACAGAGAGGCAGGCAGAGAGAGAGAGAGGGAAGCAGGCTCCCTGCTGAGCAGAGAGCCCGATGCGGGACTCGATCCCAGGACCCTGAGATCATGACCTGAGCCGAAGGCAGCGGCCCAACCCACTGAGCCACCCAGGCGCCCCGAGACTCAATATATTTTAAAGAATAATATCACAGACCACGTGCTTTGTGACCACACAGGACTGCACAAAAAAATCAATAAGAAAAAGATATCTAGAATATCTCCAAATGTCTGGAACTAAATCTGATCACAAAGAAAGCTGTAGGCTCATATGGCTACACTGGTGAATTCTACCAACCATTTAAGGATGAAACCAAGCCAATTCAACATAAGCTCTTACAGAATATAAAAAAAGGAGGAGCCACTCTCTAATTCTATGAGGACAATATTACCTGACTATAAAAACCATACAAAGACATTGCAGCCAAAGAAAACAAGACAAATATCTCTTATGAACACAGACACAAAAACCTTAACAAAATTTCAGCAACGGTAATCCTGCAATATTAAAAAAAAAATTCACATTATGATCAGGTGAGATTTTTTCCAAGAATTTAAGGTGTTTTGGGGCACCTGGGTGGCTCAGTGGGTTAAGCCTCTGCCTTCAACTCAGGTCATGATCTCAGGGTCCTGGGATCGAGCCCTGCATCCAGCTCTCTGCTCAGCGGGGAGCCTGCTTCCCCCTCTCTCTCTGCCTGCCTATCTGCCTACTTGTGATCTCTCTCTCTGTGTCAAATAAATAAATAAAATCTTTAAAAAAAAGAATTTAAGGTGTTTTGTATTTGATTAACTGATAAAATCTTCCATGTTAACAGGCAAAAATGCCATCGACAGATGAATGGATAAAGAAGATGTGGTGCGTGCGTGTGCACACACACACACACACACACACACACACACACAGTGGACTATTAATCAGCCAGCATAAAAGAGATCTTGCCATTTGCAATGATGTGCATGTAGCTAGAGGGTATTTTGCTAAGTGAAATAGTCAATCAGAGAAAGACAATTATCATATGATCTCACTCATATGTGGAATTTAAGAAAGAAAACAGGGGATCATAGCGGAAGGGAGGATAAAGTACAATAAGAAGAAATCAGAGAGGGAGAAAAACCATAAGAGACTCAACTCTAGGAAACAAAGAGGGTTGCTGGAGGGGGAGGTGGGTGGAGGGATGGGGTAACTGGGTGATGGATATTAAGGAGGGCACTTGAAGTAATGAGCACTGGGTGTTATATGCAACTGATGAGTCACTAAACCCTACCTCTGAAACAAATAATATACTATATGTTAATTAATTGTATTTAAATTTAAAAGGCAAAAATGATCATTTCAACAGGTGCAAAAAAGCATTTGACAAAAGTTAACAACGATCCATGTCAAAAACTCACAGAAAACTGGAAATGGAATGGAAAGAAATGGAAAGGAAAGGAAATATAATCTGATAAAGAACACCTAGTGAGGGGCACCTGGGTGGCTCAGTGGTTTAGGCTGCTGCCTTCGGCTCGGGTCATGATCTCGGGGTCCTGGGATCGAGTCCCGCGTCGGGCTCTCTGCTCAGCGGGGAGCCTGCTTCCCTCCCTCTCTCTGCCTGCCTCTCTGTCTACTTGTGATCTCTCTCTGTCAAATAAATAAATAAAATCTTAAAAAAAAAAAAGAACACCTAGTGAATCTTACAGCTAATAACATACTCAAAACAATTGAATGGTTTCCCCCTAAAATGGTGCATTAAAGCAAAAAAAATGGCATACAGATTGGTAAGAAGATATAAAATAGTCTTCATTCATAGGTAACATGATCATATGTGTAGAAAACTGTAAGGAATCTACCACAAAAAAGTTTCCCGAACAAATAAGCAAGTATAGCAAAGTTGGAAAATGCAAGGTCCATATATGTAAATAAATTGTATTTCTATATAGTAGCAAAAGAAAATTAGAAATAGAAATTAGTGCAAATATTACTTAGAAAGGCATCAAGAATATGAACTACTTTTGGATAAATTTAACAATATATGTTCAAAACCTGTTTACTAAACCGCACAAAACACAGCTAAGAGAAATTAAAGAAAATCTAACTAAAAGAAGCTGTATAACAGGTTCATGGTTTGGAAGACTAAATGTTAGGATGCCCATTCTTTCCTAATTGATCTGTAAAGTCAATAAATCTCAGTTGAAGTTCCAGAGGCATTTTGAAGAAATTGACAAGCTATTTATGAAATTCACATGAAAAATGAAAGAACCTGCAGTTGCTAAAAATTTTTTAAAAAGAATGAAGTTGGTGCATTTACACTGACTATAGGGCTGGTCATCAGTATAGAGAAGCATTTGTGCAAATATAGATCTGAATTTTTTAAAGATTTTATTTATTTATTTGAAGAGAGAGAGTGAGAGAGAGAGAGAGCATGAGCAGTATGAGGGGCAGAGGGAGAGGAAGATTCCCTGCTTAGCAGGAAGCCTGATGCAGGGCTCTATCCCAGAATGCCAGGCTCATGACCTGAGCCAAAGGTAGATGCTTAACCAGCTGAGTGACCCAGGTGCTCCACGATCTGAATTATTATAAAGATCAATGGAACAAAATGAAAGAGATAGTCTTTTCAATAAATGGTGCTGGAAAAATGGACTATATGTAAAAAAAAAAAAAGAAAGAAAGGCCACCATTAATCATTTCCACTAGTGGAATCTATCATCCATTTTGAGTTAATTTTTATATATCATCATCTATGGAAAGCTAACACCTAATTTCATTAATGAAATATTGAACACTTTCTCCTTAAGACTGGAAACAAACTGAGTATATCTTCTCTCACCACTTCTAATCACAAAATTGCTGGCCATTCTAGCTAATAAATAAGGTAAGAAAAAAAGTCATTCAAATAGGCAAGGAACTCTTACAACTCTTACAAACATGGATGTAAGAACCATGCACTGGCAAATATAATACATGCCTCAGAGAAATAAAATAGACCTAAATAAATGGAGAGAGATGTCATGCTCATAGATTAAAAGATTGAATATTAAGATGTCCATTCTTCCCAGACTGATCTATGGATTCAGTGCAGTTCCAAAATGGCAGAAGTCTTATAGAAACTGACAAGTTGATTTTAAAATTTTTGTTGGAAATGCAAAGGACTTAGAGTCAAAAAATTATGAAAGAGAAAAGCAAAGTGTGAGGACTTACAATATTTGATTTCAAGAGACAGTGTGGTATTTTGGGAAGACATAAATAAATTGAAAGGAATAGAGACTCCAAAAATGAACCCACACATAGTATGATAATTTTCTTATGAATTTATCATTTAAATTCAATTTAACATATAATGTATTTATAATTCAGTAAAAAACCAGTAATTCATCAGTATTATATATTATATAATTCATCAGTTATTATATAATAATTATAATTATATAATACTCAGTGCTCATTAGATCATGTACCCGCCTTAATGTCCATCACCCAGTTACCCCATCCCCTCGCCCCTCTCTCCTCCAGCAACCCACAGTTTGTTTCCTGAGTTTGAGTCTCTTATGGTATGTCTCCCTCTATGATTTCCTCGTTTTATTTTTTCCTCTCTTCCCCTATGATCCTGTTTTGTTTCTCAAATTCCACATATGAGTGAAACCATTTGATAATTATCTTTCTCTGATTGACTTATTTCACTTAGCATAACACACTCTAGTTCCATCCACCTCACAGCAAATGATAAGATTTCATTTTTTTTGATGGCTGAGTAGTATTCCATTGTATATAGATAAGACATCTTTTTTATCCATTCATCTGTGGATGGACATCTGGGTTCTTTATATAGTTTGACGACTGTGGACATTGCTGCTATAAACTTTGGAGTGCAGGTGCCACTTCGGATCATTACATTTTGTATCTTTGGCATAATAACCCAAGAGTGCAATTGCTGGGTCATAGGGTAGCTCTATCTTCAACCTTTTGAGGAACCTCCAAACTGTCTTCCAGAATGCCTGCACCAGCTTGGATTCCCAAAAGGGTGTAAAAGGGTTCCCCTTTCTCTGCATCCTCACCAACATCTGTGGTTTCCTGAGTGGTTAATTATAGCCATTCTGAGTGGTATGTGGTAGTATCTCATTGTGGCTTTGATTTGTACTTCCCTGATGCCAAGTGATGTTGAGCATTTTTTCATGTATCTGGTGGCCATTTGTATTTCTTCTTTGGATAAATGTCTGCTCATGTCTTCTACCCATTTCTTTCTTTTTTTTAAAAAATTATTTATTTATTTATTTGACAGAGATCATAAATAGGCAGAGAGGCAGGCAGAGAGAGAGAGGAGGAAGCAGGCTCCCCGCTAAGCAGGGAGCCCGATGTGGGGCTCGATCCCAGGACCCTAGGATCATGACCTGAGCCGAAGGCAGAGGTTTTAACCCACTGAGCCACCCAGGCACCCCTTCTACCCATTTCTTAATTGGATTCTTTGTTCTTTGGGTATTGAGTTTGCTAAGTTTTTATACATTTTGGATACTACCCCTTTATCTGATAAGACATTTGCAAATATCTTCTCCCATTCTGTCAGTTGTCTTTTGGTTTAGTAGACTGTTTCCTTTGCTGTACAAAAGCTTTTTATCTTCTTGAAGTCCCAATAGTTCTTTTTCTTTTGCTTCTCTTGCATTGTAGACCTGTCTAGCAAGAAGATAATGGAGCTGAGGTCAAAGAGGTTGCTGCCTATGTTCTCCTCAAGGATTTTGATGGATTCCTCTCTCACATTTAGGTCTTTCATCCATTTTGAGTTTATCTTTGTGTATGGTGTAAGAAAGTGGTACAGTTTCATTCTTCTGCATGTTGCTGTCCAATTTTCCCAATACCATTTGTTGAACAGACTGTCTTTATTCATTGGATATTCATTCCTGCTTTGACAAAGATTAGTTGACCATAGAGTGGAGGGTTCATTTCTGGGTTCTCTAGTCTGTTCCATTGATCTATGGGTCTGCTTTTTGTGCCAGCACCATACTGTCTTGATGATTACAGCTTTGTAATAGAGCTTGAAGTCCAGAATTGTGATGTTATCAGCTTTGGTTTTGATTTTCCACATTCCTTTGGATATTCGGGGTCTTTTCTGGTTCCATACAATTTTAGGGTTATTTGTACCAGCTTTGTGAAAAAAGTTGATGGTATTTTGATAGGGATTGCATTGAATGTATAGATTGCTCTGGGTAGCATAGACATTTTAACAACATTTGTTCTTCCAATCCATGAGCATGGAACATTTTTCCATTTCTTTGTGTCTTCCTCAGTTTCTTTCATGAGTGTTTATTATAGTTTTCTGAGTACAGATTCTTTGCCTCTTTGGTTAGGTTTATTCCTAGGTATTTTATGGTTTTGGATGCAATTGTAAATGGGATTGATTCCTTAATTTCTCTTTCTTCTGTTTCAGTGTATAGAAATGCAACTGATTTCTGGGCGTTTATTTTATATCCTGCCACTTTGTTGAATTCCTGCATGAGTTCTAGCAACTTTGGGGTGGAGTCTTTTGGCTTTTCCACATAGAGTATCATGTCATCTGCAAAGAGTGAGAGTCTGACTTCCTCTTGGCTGATTCAGATGTCTTTTATTTCTTTTTGTTTTCTGATTGCTAGGGCTAGGACTTCTAGTACTATGTTGAACAGCATAGGTGACAGCGGACATCCCTGTCATGTTCCTGACCTTAGGGGAAAAGCTCTCAGTTTTTCCCTATTGAGAATGATATTTGCCATAGGTTTTTCTTAGAGGGCTTTCATGATACTGATATTGTACCTATCTCTACACTGTGTAGAGTTTTGATCAAGAAAGGATGTTGTACTTTGTCATATGCTTTTTTTCTGCATCTACTGAGAGGATCATATGGTTCTTGCTTTTTCTTTTATTTATGTAGAGTATCACATTGATTGATTTGGGGATGTTGAATCAACGTTGCAGCCCAGGAATAAATCCCACTTGGTCGCAGTGAATAATCCTTCTAATGAACTGTTGGATCCTATTGGGGGCTAGTATTTCGGTGAGAATTTTTGCATCCGTGTTTATCAGGGATATTGGTCTGTAATTCTCCTTTTTGGTAGGATCTTTGGTTTGGGGATCAAGGTAATGTTGGCCTCATAAAACGAGTTTGGAAGTTGTCCTTCCATTTCTATTTTTTGGAACAGTTTCCAGAGAATAGGTAATAATTCTTCTTTAAATGTTTGGTAGAATTCCCCTGGGAAGCCATCTGGCCCTGGACTCATGTTTGTTGGGAGATTTTTGATTACTGCTTCAATTTCCTGGCCAGTTATGGGTCTGTTCAGGTTTTCTCTTTCTTCCTGGTTCAGTTTTGGTAGTTTGTATGTTTCTAGGAATGCATCCAATTCTTCCAGATTGCCTAATATTTTGGCATATAGCTACTGACAGTATATTCTTATAACTGTTTGCATTTCTTTGATGTTGGTTATGACCTCTCCTCTCTCATTCATGATTTAATTAATTTGGGTCCTTTCTCTTTTCTTTTTGATAAGTCTGGCCAGGGGGTTATCAATCTTATTAATCCTTTCAAAGAACCAGCTCCTAGTTTTGTTGATCTGTTCTACTGTTCTTCTGGTTTCTATTTCATTGATTTCTGCTCTGATATTTATTATTTCTCTTCTCCTGCAGGGTTTAGGCTTTATTTGCTGTTCTTTTCCTAGCTCCTTTAAGTGTAGGGTTAGGTTGTGTATTTGAGACCTTTCTTGTGTCTTGAAAAAGGCTTGTATTGCTAGATACTTCTCTCTTCTCTCTTAGGATGGCCTTTGCTGCATCCCAAAGGTTTTGAATAGTTGTGTTTTTATTTTCAGTTGTTTCCATGATTTTTTTCAATTCTTCTTTAATTTTCTGGTTGACCCATTCATTCTTTAGTAGGGTGCTCTTTAGCCTCCATGTATTTGAGTTATTTCCAACTTTTCTCTTGTGATTGAATTCTAGCTTCAGAGCATTGTGGTCTGAAAATATGCAAGACATGATCCCAGTCTTTTGGTACAGGTTGAGACCTGCTTTGTGACCCAGGATATGATCTATTCTGGAGAATATTCCATGTGCACTAGAGAAGAATGTGTTTCTGTTGCTTTAGGGTGGAATGTTCTGAATATAGTATTCTGTTGTTTTAGGGTTTAATGTTCTGAATATATCTGGAGTCCATCTGATCCAATGTGTCATTTAAAACCCTTGTCGATCTTCTGCTTAGATGATCTGTCCATTGTTGTGAATGGGGTGTTAGAGTCTCCTACTATTATTGTATTTTTAATTGATGTGTTTCTTTAATTTTGTTATTAATTGGTTTATATAATTGGTTGCTCCCATGTTAGGGGCATAAATATTTACAATTGCTAGAACTTTTTGTTGGCTAGACACTTTAATTATGATATATTATCCTTCCTCATCTCTTATTACAGTCTGTGGTTTAAAATTTAATTTGTCTGATATAGGATTGCCAACCCAGCTTTTTTTTTTTTTTTGATGTTCATTAGGATCCTATATGGTTTTCTACACCCTCACTTTAAATCTGGAGGTGTCGTTGGATCTAAAATGAGTCTCTTGCAGACAGCATCATGATGGGTCTTGCTTTTTTATCCATTCTGATGCCCTGTGTCTTTTGATTGGAGTATTTAGTCAATTTACATTCAGAGTAACTATTGTAAAATATGAATTTAGTGTCATTGTATTACCTGTAAAGTCACTGTTTCCCTATATTGTCTCTGTTCCTCTCTGGTTTATGTTACTTCTGGGTTCTCTCTTCCTTAAAGAATCCCTTTTAATACTCCTATAGGGCTGGTTTGGTGATCACAAATTCTTTTCATTTCCGTTTGTCCTGGAAACTTTTTTATCTCTCATTCTATTTTGAATGACATCCTTGCTTGATAAAGTATTCTTGGTTGTGTATTTTTCTCATTTAGCACCATGAGTATATCATGTCAGTCCCTTCTGGCCTGCCAGGTCTCTGTGGATAGGTCTGCTGCTTGTCCAGTGTTTCTACCTTTGTAGGTTATGGACCTCTTGTCCAGAGCTGCTCTCAGGATTTTCTTTTTGTCTCTGAGATTTGCAAGTTTCACTATTATATGTTGGGGTATTGACTTATTTTTATTGATTTTGAGGGTTGGTTCTCTGTGTCTCCTGAACTTGGACGCCTGTTTCCTTCCAAGGATCAGGTAAGTTCTCTGCTATAATTTCTCCAATATACCTTCTTCCCCCCTCTCTCTTTCCTCTTCTGGGATCCCAATTATTCTAATATTGTTTTTTTAAGATTTTATTTATTTACTTGACAGAGAGAGATCACAAGTAGGCAGAAAGGCAGAGAGAGGGGAAGGAGGCTCCCCACTGAGCAGAGAGTCTGATGTGGAGCTTGACCCCAGAACCCCGGGATCATGACCTGAGCCAAAGGCGGACACTTAACCCACTGAGCCACCCAGACACCCCTCTAATATTGTTTTTGCCTTATTGTATCACTTATCTCTTGAATTCCTCCCTCGTGGTCCAGTACTTGTTTATCTCTCTTTTTTTAAGCTGCTTTATTCTCCATCATTTTTTCTTCTATATCACTAATTCTCTCTTCTGCCTTATTTATCCAGAGTTAGAACCTCCATTTTTTATTGCATCTCATTAACAGTCTTTTTAATTTCAACTTGATTAGATTTTAGTTCTTTTATTTCTCCAGAAAGGGATTCTTTAGTATCTTCTATGCTTTTTGCAAGCCCAGCTAGTATCTTTATAATCATTATTCTGATCTCTAGTTCTGACATCTTACTTATGTCCATACTGATTAGGTTCTTGGCAGTTAGTACTGCCTCTTGTTCTCCTTTTTGAAGTGAGTTTTTCTGTCTTCTCATTCTTGCAGAAAGTGGTTGGTTTTCTATTTGCAGAGTTGCAACTATTCTTTTCCTAGATTGCTGGGAGTTTGCATGTGTTCAGAATAATTTGATAGCTATCTAGTTGAATTCCTGGGACCAGACATGACTAAGGTCTCCTACTCATCCAACCCTGGTAATCAATTTTTGACAAAAGTGCCATGGTGAGTCAATGGGAGAAAAGAATTATCTAGTGATGCTAGTCTTCCATTGTATGGATATACTTCAATTTGTTTCTCCATTCACCAGCTGGTTAATCTTTGCATTGCTTTCTGTTTGGGACTCCAATGCACACAGTTGCTATTAACGTTTGTGTGCCAGTCCTTTGTGAGAGCATAAATTTTTATTTCTTACTGGGTATATACCTAAGAGTAAATTTGCTGGCTCAGAGTGTAAGTTCAAGTCTAGCTTTAAAGGAGATTATTAAATTGTTTTCAAAAATAGTTGTTACATTTACATTCCCACTAGCAAATATGAGTGTTCCCGTTGATGAACATCCTAGCCAACATTTGGTATTAGTTTTTTTTTTTTAAGATTTTATTTATTTCTTTGACAGAGAGAGATTGCAGGTAGGCAGAGAGAGAGAGGAGGAAGCAGGCTCCCTGCGGAGCAGAGAGCTAGATGTGGGGCTCAATCCCAGGACCCTGGGATCATGACCTGAGCTGAAGGCAGAGGCTTTAACCCACTGAGCCACCCAGGTGCCCCTGGTATTAGTCTTTATTTCTTATTCTATCCATTCTAGAAGGTGTATAGTGGTATCTCGTGGTTTTACTTTGTCCTTCCTGATGACTAATTATTTTACCATATGTTCATGTACTTACCAGCCATTCACATATCAGCCTTTGTGAAGTATCTGTTCACATCATTTGCACATTTTTATTAGTTTTTCTTTTTATTGTGTTGTAAGAGTTCTTTATACATTCCAGACATAAATTCTTTTGCAGAGATTATTAATAAATTTTCTTTCTGTCTGTAACTTGCATTTGCATTCTGCCAATGTTGCTGATACAACTTGATATGAATGGAAAAAATATAAACTTCAACTCTTACTTCACAGTATATATAAAATTTAATGTAACAAATAAAAAATAAAAATGTATCATATACCTGAATATAGAAGTTAAAGGTGTGAAACTTCTAGAAGATGTTGGGATATCAAAATTTTGAGTTATACAAAGAATGAACCCTACAGAAAATTCACAAATTGAGTTTCACCAAACTAAAAAAATTTGCTCTTAAAAGATAAACTGTTAAGAAAATGCATTTATATGGAACCACAAAAGACCCCAAATAGCCAAAACAATCTTGAAAAAGAACAGCAAACCTGAAGGCATCACAATTCTGGACTTCAAGTTATATAAAAAGCTGTAATCATTAAGACAGTATGCTATTGGCACAAAAACAGACACATAGATCAACGGAACAGAAAAGAGAACTCAGAAATGGACCTACAACTACATGGTCAATGAATCTTCAACAAAGCAGGAAAGAATATCCAATGGAAAAAAGTCTCTTCAACAAATGGAGTTGGGAAAACTGGACAGCAACTTGCAGAAGAATGAAACTGGACCACTTTCTTACACCATACATGAAAAGAAATTCAAAATGAATGAAGGACCTAAATGCAAGACAGAAAACCATCAAAATCCTAGAGTAGAATACGGCAGAAATCTATTTTTTTCTTTTGTTCATTTGCTTTGTTTTTTCCATTGCACATACGAGTGAAATCCTATAGTATTTGTGTTTCTCTGTCTTATTTCACTTAGCTTTATACTCTGTAGCTCCATGTTACAAATGGTAAAATTTCATTCTTTTTTATGGCTGAGTACATAATATAATACACATATATTATATTTAATAATGTAATAATATGTAATATATATGTATATATAATATACATATATTATATTATGTACTCAGTCATAATTAGATTATATAAAATATATATTAGATATATACAATATATACTATATTATATATATATATATATACTGTTCCATAGAAAGTGATATATATCTAATGATATATATATAGTGATATATACATATATGGCTGAGTAATATTCGTGTGTGTGTGTATGTGTGTGTATGTATCAAACCTTTTTTATCTATCTGTGGACACCTGGACTGCTTCCATAGTTTGGCTATTGTAAAAAATGCCGCAATAAACATAGGGGTGCATACATCTTTTTGAATTAATGTTTTTTCTTCTTTGCGTAAATACCCAGTAGTGGAATTACTGGATCATATTGTAATTCTGTTTTTATTTTTATTTTAATTCCAGTAGAGCTAACATACAGTGTTATATTAGTTTTGGGTGTAAAATATAATAATTCAACAATTCTATACATTACTTAGTGCTTATCATGATCAGTATACTCTTTAATCCCCATCACCTATTTCATCCATGCCTCTAGCCACCTCCCCTACCTACTTTGAGCTTGCAGACAACAGTTGGTAATATAATAAGGTAGAAAGTTCCTATGTCTCTGAATGACCTTGTGTAACAGAACTGCTCCACCACCTAGGCTCTTCATCTTATTACATGAGAAAGAAAAGCTTCTGTGTTATTTACATCAATGTGTTTGAGGGACTCTTTTTGTCAGCCTTTATGCTAATTAATACATTCCCCAAATATGAAGGAAAGAGTATTCTGAATAGTTTCTAAGGATCTTACAACTTTATGATTTGATGGATTTCTATGAATTTTCTATAAGATTTTGGAAAATATAACCATGACCCTTAGTACTAAGCCTATGCTTTTTGAGGCCTCCACACTTTATTTGGCAGCATGGGGCCTTCACTTGGAGCTTCCATTATTTAGGTACATTCCTTGTGTGCTTTTTCTTAGCATGCTGTCTGAAGCAAAGACTCTGGAATCTTCTCAAAGGTTCACATCAAGACTCCAACCACTTCCTAGTTGTTTAACTAGTTAGAGGGTAAGTCAATTAACTCCTATGAAGTGTTAATTATTAGTTCCTTATCTAAAACAATGGGAATGAAAAGTGTACCTACCTTGTAGACATATTTTAGGATCAAAAAGAACTTTCCTCAGACTCTGATAAACAATAAGCATGAATATAAGCAAAACTGGATAACTCATTACTGTTGATCTTTTATGAATGCTGTTTCCTTAGTGTGGGAAATTATTCCATTTCATGTTCCTATCACAATTCTGTCAATCTTTTAGGAGCCAACCAAAATACTTCCTCCACTGTTAGGGCTTTCCTGTTAATACTCCTCTACCCAAACAGAAGAGTTTTCTCTTCCTTCATATGATGCACTGTTTGCAATAAGAAATTTGTCTATGGATACAAAGCGCTGAGTCACTGTGCTTCTTAATATGTGTGTGTGTGGTGTATGTGTGGTGTGTATGTGTATGTGTACGTGTGTATATAAAATTTTTACTTTTCACTGCCTAAATCTCACTTTCCTGATTTTCTATGTCACAGGCCACTCCTTTTCAGAGTCCTTTCTTGGTTGTCCCTCTTCTACCTCACTTCTAAATGGCAGAGTGCCCAGGTTCAGTCCTTAGGCCTTTTCAGTATCCACAGGTGATATCATTTAATCTCATGTCTGATGACTATATCATTTAATCTCAATACCTGATGACTATTTATGTTTCCAATATAGATCTCTCCTCATCTCCAGTCTTGTATATCCAATTGCATTCTCAACATCTCCACTTAAGTATCTAATTGGCAACTCAAACTTAACAAGACAAAAATATACCTTTAAATCCATGCTCTCAGCCTAATTTGCTCCTCCTGTAGTGTTCCCCATTTTAACTAAACTAGCATTCATCCAAGTGCTTACACCAGACACTTAGAACCCAGACTTTCTCTTACTCTCCACATCCAACCCATCAGCAAATCTAGCCAGCTCTATCTCCAAAACATTTTGAATTCAACTATTTCTCACTGCTTTCTTTGCTACACACCTTGTTTAAATCACCATATCACTGATAGATCCCACAACAGCTTCTAGTCACCCTGCTTCCTCACAGAGCTAAAAAGAAGATTTTAATATGAAATAGTAACAAATATTCCTCTTGATAAAACTCTCTCAAGACTTTATATCACATCTGAAGAGAAATCCAAACTAATCCTATGTGACCTAGCCCATGTTCCTCTCTCTTTGATGTCATCTCTAACCCTTTACATATTACCTAACTATAGTATCCTTCTTTCAGTTCATACATACCAAGTTCAATTTCATATTTGGTTATTTGCATTTATTTTATCTCTCTGCCTGCTATGCTCTTACTCTTGAATTTTTTCATGGCTGACTCCTTCTTTTTTTTTTTTTTTTTTTTTTAAAGATTTTGTTTATTTGACAGAGAGAGATCACAAGTAGACAGAGAGAGAGAGAGGGGGCAGCAGGCTCCCCGCTGAGCAGAGAGCCCGATGCGGGACTCGATCCCAGGACCCTGAGATCATGACCTGAGCCGAAGGCAGCGGCTTAACCCACTGAGCCACCCAGGCGCCCCCTGACTCCTTCTTATCATTGTTCAGAAAGGCCTTCCTTGACCACTCATTCTAAAGTAATCATCTACATTTACTCTCATATCACCCAATTTAAATTCTCTATGTAGTACTTAATACTAGTTGATGATTTACTTGACTGTTTATATTTGGTTGTTTATGTAATTCCTATCTATTCTGCTTGCTAGAATGTGTGCTCTGCTAAAATGATCTTGACTGTTTTGTACTGAGTTCCATACCCAGTACCTATCTAAAACAATTTTTAATACATACTTAGAATTCAAGAGATATTTGTTGAATGAATAGCTTCGCTTTAGTGTCCCACATAGTACTTACTTATTTTCCTCAATCAAATCAAATAAGTATCAAGTATAAACAAAGTATAAAGAAACCATAACCCTGTAAAAAATATCAGTCAGAAACATTCGCAGAAAACTGTATTGGACAGGAAACTTTATCGAGGCCAATTAATAGATGTATATATTGCCACATACATACATATGTATAGATGTACAGCCAGAAGATCTATTTCCAACTCCAAACAAAATGTAAGAATAGCAGTAGGAGGAAGGATGGTTAGTGCTAACCCATACCTGTAGTGGAATAATCTCAGAAATTTTATGTCCTTTCAAGGAAAGGTTGTGCTTGTGCTGCTTAAGATGGCACCTAACAGATGCTATATTGATAACATGTAACTGTCACAGACTGGTAAGTACCAATGACCAAGAAAGATAGTTACAATGAATCACTGTCGCAGAGACCATCCTGTGGGCAGAATTCTTTTTTTGTGAAAAGACAGAAAGTAGCTGTATGACAAATATGCAGTTGCTTAAGATGGGAATGATTTTGACATATGAATGATGCTCCCTTATTCATCCTCAGGAAAATACCCAGTACAAGCTATGTATATAAAGGACAGAGGTATAGCCATAAGTTCAGTGATGCAGATAAATAATACCTTTACTTTTCAGAATTCTCAGGCACTTATTTCTTGTATTCTTTTCAGAATTTCTACCTACAATTAATGGGAGAGACAGGATGTAGTGAGCTTACTCCATTTTGGCCAACATCAGAAGTTCTATCCGTTTCCCAGAAGCATTTCAACTTCTGATTATTTACCAGGAAGAGTGGATGGAGAAGTCAAAACTTGAAGAATGACTAAAATGATAGTGAAGTGCTTGGTTTTATTTTCTTCCTTTATAATAGGTTTTGACCCAAGGGTAGGAAATGTTGCAGAGTTATACAGTGAGAGTGAATAGGAAAAATTCTGAGAGAAAAAATTTTCTTCTCACTTTCTTGCCTTGAGGGAAGGCCCAGTAATACGGAACTGCAAGAGAGCCTGAGGGGGAATACAACTCTAAGAGAAATCCAACATTCTGACCAAAGGAAAGAGAAAAGGGGGCCTTTGAGAGCTATAAAGTGTGGGGAGAAACCCTGAAGAGAAGGCGCTAGAGAAAGGGATCCCTTAATGCTGTGTATGAAGTAATACATGTCTTAGACTTGCCCCTGAGCAGCTCACACATAAAGCAGAAGCAAAGAGGCATAGTTTAAGAATTGGACTATGACATAAATGACCACATGAGTCTCAGACTAACTCTTGAATGGTGCATACATGAGGCAGACCCACATACCATAGCAAAGGTTTTGAAACCAGAACTAACCTTGTAACCACTGCCCACAGAAGGTGAGGCAGAACTTGTGATTTGAGTCTAACCATGTTGATTGCCTCCTAAAGCAAATAAACAAAAGTCTACATTTCACAGAGGTCCCAGAGTCTTACAACATAATATTCACCAAGTTTAGGATACAATCCAAAATAACTCAACATATAAAGAACTAGGAGAGGCTGAGGAGTCAAGATGGCGGAGAAGTAGCAGCTGAGACTACTTCAGGTAGCGGGAGATCAGCTAGATAGCTTATCTAAAGATTGCAAACACCTACAGATCCAACGGGAGGGCGAAGAGAAGAACAGCAACTCTAGAAACAGAAAATCAACCACTTTCTGAAAGGTAGGACTGGCGGAGAAGTGAATCCAAAGCGACGGGAAGATAGACCGCGGGGGGAGGGGCCGGCTCCCGGCA
>NW_019154149.1:6591147-6629261 GCF_002288905.1 Enhydra lutris kenyoni | reverse complement strand
AACAGCATGGAGGTTCCTCAAAATGTTGAAAATATAACTACCCTATGACCTAGCAATTGCACTGCTGGGTATTTACCCTACAGATACTAACGTAGTGATCTGAAGGGGCACGTGCACCCGAATGTTTATAGCAGCAATGTCTACAATAGCCAAACTATGGGAAGAACCTAGATGTCCATCAACAGGCGAATGGATAAAGAAGATGTGGTATACATACACAATGGAATACTATGCAGCCATCAAAAGAAATGAAATCTTGCCATTTGCGACAACGTGGATGGAACTAGAGGGTATCATGCTTAGCGAAATAAGTCAATCGGAGAAAGACAACTATCATATGATCTCCCTGATATGAGGGAGCGGAGATGCAACATGGTGGGTTAAGGGGGTAGGAAAAGAGTAAATGAAACAAGATGGGTTTGGGAGGGAGACAAACCATAAGTGACTCTTAATCTCACAAAACAAACTGAGGGGTGAGGGGGGGGGGGGGGCGGCGAGGGGGGGGGGGGGGTTACGGACATTGGGGAGGGTATGTGCTATGGTGAGTGCTGTGAAGTGTGTAAACCTGGCGATTCACAGACCTGTACTCCTGGCGATAAAAATATATTATATATTTATAAAAAATAAAATTTAATTAAAAAAATAAAATAAAAAATAAAAAAAAAAGAACTAGGAGAATCAGACCAAGTCTCAAAAAAATTTATAATCAACAGATAGCAACACTGAAAAAGCACAGATGTTAGAATTATCAATGGTTTTAAAGCAATTATTAAAAACATGTTACACTAGACTAAGGCAAACTGTCTTAAAATTAATGGAAAGGTACAAGTCCTCAGAAGAGAAGGAAATTATAAAAAAGAAACCCAGTGGAAATTTTAGAACTGAAATATAAAATATCTGAAATTTAAAAAGCCTTATTGCATGTGCTTAATAGTAGAATTAAAATGACAGAGGAAAGATTCAGATTGCTTGAAGAATGATCATTAAGAATCATCCAATCTGACGAAGAGAGAAAAAAAGGAATGAAAAACTGAAAAGACCCTCAGGGACCTGTGGGACAATAACATAAGATGTAGAAATCATGTCATTAGAGTCTCAAAAAGATCCTGATTTGCCAAGAAACATATTGATACCCCCAAATTTTGAATAAATAATAGCTAATAACTTATGAAATTTGTTTGGAGACATAAATTTACATTCAAGAAACTCAGCAAAATAAAAATAAAATAAATTCAAAGAAAACCAAAAGCAGATTGAACAGATTTACTAAAGTGCTGGATACCAAAGATACATTTTAAAAATCTTGAAAGCAGCCAGGTAAAATGACACATTACTTGAATAAGAACAATTCAAATGACTGATGTTCCTCATCCGAAACCATGAAGGTCAGAAGACATTAAACTTCTTTAAAGTGCTATAAGGAAAAAAAAAAAAAGAAAATAGTTAAATCAGAATTGTATATCCAATGAAAATATCCTTTCAAAATGAAAGCAAAATAAGGACATTCTTAGATGAAGACAAAAGAGAATTCATTTCTAGCAGGCTTTCCCTAAAAGAAATGTTCAATTAAGTTGTCTAGATTAAAGGAATGATCAAAGAAGGAAATACAGAACTTCAGGAATGAAGGAAGAACAAAAGAAATAGCCAACGTCTGTTGCCTCTATTAAAATATAATAGAGTATTTTTCTCCTAAGTTCTTTAAAATATACATCTCTGTTGAAAGCAAAAATATGTCATCTGGTGGCATTTTCAATGTATGCTGGTGTGATACATACGATAACTATAACACAAAGGAGATTACGTAAATAGACCTATGTGGCTATAAGGCTTCTACATTTCACCTGAGGGGGTAAAATGTTAATTCTAACTTGAATGTGAATGGTTATATATGGATGTTGAAACCCCTTGAGCAAATGTTAAATTACATGAAGAGAGTGGTGCATAAATAATGAATCTTGGAACACTGAAAATATAAAATAAAATTTAAAAAATAACATGAAGAGATGTAATCATAAAGCCAATAGATGAATCAGAATATATATACACACATATATATAATTCTATACATATATACATATGTATGTGTATGTGTCTGTAAAATAACTCAAGTATTGTCAAGGATGTGGAGCAACTGGGACTCTCACTCAGTTTTGATGGGAATGCAAAATGATATAGCCGTTTTGGGAAAGAATTTGGTAGTTTCTCCAAATGCTAAGCATAGAGTTACCATGTAACTCAGCAATCCTATTCTGAGGTATTTGCCTTAAATAAAAACATATGTCTACAAAAAAATCTTGTGCATGAATATTTATGGCAGGATTATTCATAATAGCCAGAAAGTAGAAACAACCTGAAATCCCATTAACTGCTGAAAGAATGTGTGGTACATCCATACTACTGAATACAATTCGGCAATAAAAAGACATGAACTACTGATACATGGAACAACATGAATGAAACCTCCAAAGGAGTGTGCTAAGTGAAATAAGCCAAATACAAAAGGCTACATACTGTATGATCCCATTTATATGACATTCTAGAAAAAGGAAATTATATGGATGGAGAACAGATCAGTGATTACCAGAGTTTAGGATAGAGGGTTTTATTCCAAAAGGGCAGCACAGGGAATATTTTGGGAGGACAGAACTGCTCTGTAACTTAATAATGGTGATTTTCACATGACTTTATGCATTTGTCAAAATTCACAGCACTGTATACTAGAAAGAGTAAATTTTACTGAATACGTGTAAAAAAAATAAGCAAATGAATATATGGTTGATCTCTGTATCATCTAAGAAAAAAGTCCTAAAAGTTGTTAGATTTAAATATGATCAATAATTTAAAAAGAAAAAAGAGAAATACTTAAAAAAAAAAAACCCAATTCATGTTACTTACTATTCCTAAAAGCTGGAAGTAGACAGAATGACTAGGAGTTGGGACACTAAATGGTCTCATCTAGAAGTCATCCCATTAACATGACAGTCAAAAGGATCACACTGCTAGGACCTCACCCTAAAGAACTGGCTTGCTGGGGAGGAACTGCTTTTAGTATAGGAGTGACGCATTCCAAAGATATGTTCTCCCTTTTAGAAACTTCTTCTGATAATAGTATATTACCTCCTCCAGGCCTATGCATTCTATCACTTAGAAAAAAGAAAACAACTAATATATTCAAAAGACTAAATAGAATTTAGCTTGTACTTTGGCAACATCAAAATAAAAACATCAAAAACATATTTAAGAAAACTCAGATAAGGCAATAGGAAACAGGAATGATGTGATTATTAAATTAGTTAATTGTCAGTTTTATGTAAATATTTGCAGCAAGGTGTGGTTTGGGGGGCATAAAAAGCTGTGTGTTGATAAGAGGACTCATGTACAAAGTGCCAGACAGAACTACACATTGATTATGACTATTTCACTGTTCAGTATACAAATGTGAGGGAGGGACCATCTGCTAATTGCTCACTAGGAACGAAGCACCTCCCACACATTTTCTTACTCAACCCTCAATACTTCTGTGAGGTAGGACTTATTGCCCCTTTCCACTGATGAAAAAAATGGGGACTCAAAGAAATTAGGTATGATGTCCAGTGTTATAAAGATAGGATCTGAACTTAGATTTGATTTCAATTTCAGCCTGTCTCTTTAAGTATGTACCATAAGTAGATCAGTCCTGTAGCTGATAATATAACTGAAAATAGAACCAAAGGGAAACATGTCAGACATTGTCATGGTATTTTTATACGTAAGGGGTAGGCTCTGACACTGATGGAGAACAAGGAGAAAGAAAAAATAATAGTAAAATGTTTTTAAAATTTTAACCAAATACATTTATTTTTGGTGCTCCTAGTTTCTTGTTTTTCCCTGTGTGATTTACAAAAATAAATATGTTTCAGACCTTTTCTTTGACCAAATGATCAGATAACTCAGAGGAAATTTTAATGAAAACAGAGATTCGGTTTTCAAAATATTGTTAAGAAGTAACTGCACTTGTAAGAATATGTTATTCCCACCACACTTTTTTTTTTTGCATTTGATACAGCATGGTATATAGTTTCAGTTTTTCTTTAAACTCACACTTTATTTGACTTCTTTTCATTCTATTCTTGCTCTCTCAAGACTAACCTCACTTCATAAATTCTTGTTACAAGAGTTGTTTGGGTGAAAAAATGTATGTACCTTCCCGAGATTTTGTGTTCTTTCCATTCCAACCTTGGGTTCACAGTGTAAAGTTCAGGCTTTTTGTTTTGTTTTTTGGTGATAATGCTGACTGAAACCCAGCTATTACGAGGATCTAAACCTACCAAGCTTATACTTTGCTGATAATCACTAGAAAAAGGTCTGTGTTTCAGGATACCCACACCAACCTCAAAAGCTAGAAAAAAATTCTAAGTTTATCTTGCTGTGAACATTTGTATTCATATACATAAACATATATGCTTAAAAAAGCTAGTCTCGTTATAATAGTAATTTTCATCATGGCAAAATTAGCGGGGTAACAGATGGTTTGCCTTAGTATGTGAAATGCATTTGTAAAGGACAAGAGGTGTCCTGGGAAATTTCCTTTCTGTCAAAAAATAGGGGGGGGGATTTTAGAGTAATTGAATAAACTGATTTTACAACTGTTGATTTTTTTCTAAACAAAATCAATAATGTATGACCTGTTGGCTTATGCGTCAACTTTTATTTCAAAATATATTCCCCAGAATTCCCTTCCAGGTATTTTTTTTTCAAGATTTCATTTATCCATTTGACAGACAGAGATCACAAGTAGTCAGAGAGGCAGGCAGAGAGAGAGAGAAGGAAGCGGGGACTGAACAGAGATCCCGAACAGAGATCCCAATGTGGGGCTCGATCCCAGGATCCCAGGATCATGACCTGAGCCGAAGGCAGAGGCTTTAACCCACTGAGCCACCCAGGTGCCCCTCAACTTTTATTTCAGATCCTAAATATTATGCCCCAAATTTCCCTGGATAAACTCATTTTAAGATGTCTGATGGGTTATTGCAATATAATGCTAGAGAGCCCACTATCAACTGATGTTGGAGCTTTCTTAAAGGATATTTTAAAAACAATTGATCTTAAGATTTCAAGTTCTCACTATAATTCTATTGAGACAATTGTTCAGAGTAAAAGAATTAAGAAAGGTCACTGAATGTATTGATTGTGGTGGTCCCAATTTAGTTAACACAAATGGGCTCATTCCTTGCCTAACAGAGCCATCCCGAATGAATGCACTTGATTTAATCAATTCTGATAGGAAAGATAGAAAGAAAGAAAGAAAGAAAGAGAAAAAGAAAGAAAGGAAGGAAGGAACAGAGGAAGGGAGAAATGGGGGAGTGAGGGAGAAAAGAGGGAGCAAGGGAAAGAAGGAAGGGGAAAAAGAATATTCAAGCCAAGAATATTCAGCAAAAAGTTTTATAAAGTAAAAATTTCCAAAAGTTGTAGATACATAACTTCCCTATTTATTTTCTTATCTGATATTATTTTTTCATTTTAATTTAAGAAACCAAGAATCAAACAAAACATCGATTATATTACAGCATTTCTGTTGAATAAAAGCCAATCTGAGTGCCATAGTGCAGGGAAATTATTTTTACAAACATTATGATTTTTACCATATTTTTAATTACAGTACATAATTCTTTTCTAAAGTAATTACAAGATAGAAAACTAAGAGTAACCTGTAATTCAAGAAGCTTCTCTTCAAAGAAGGACTAGTAGGGGGTTAGTTAAGAGTGCATTTGCAATTTGGTAGATCTGCTTTTTTCTCCAAGTCTCACTAAGTGCATCTTTTGTGCAGCGCTGCAATGCCTGCAGTTTGATCTCATTAAGTATCACATGTCAATTACAGCTCTACCCTCACATGTGATGGGGCTAAGAGTGATAAAAATAGATGACAGATAGAAAAGGAAACAAGGAGTGCAAGGGTCCTAGGAAGGCAACAAACTATCGCTTCTCAGCCTTTTGGCTAAGATCAAGTCTAGGATGGCAACAAGCTTGGTATGTTTGAGGAAAAAATACCATTGTAGCCAGAGGATGGAAGGTGAGGAGTAGAAAATAGAAGAGGTCACCAGATGCCAGATGCAACAGTCTTGTAGGCCACGGTAAGAGTCCAAATTTTATTCTAGGGATAATAGAAAGCCATGGGAAGGTTTTGAGTAAGAGAATGAATGGTCTGACTAACTTCTGAAAGGATCATTTTGCCTGCTGAGTGGCAAATTGACTAATAAGTGGCAAGGAGGGGAGAAGGGGGATCAGTCCAGAGGTCATTACAGGAGCACAGGAGAGAGCTGAGAACAGGGGTTCGAACCAGGTTCGTGGTAGAGAGCACAGTAAGAAGTGATTGAATTCAGAGCATATTTCGTGGACTTGCTGATGGACTAGATGTGGGGAGTGAGGAAGATAGAAGAGGTAAAGGATGACTCCTAGTTGTCTAACTTGGGAGCTGAGGGGACAGTACTGAGAAGGAAAAGACTAAAGGAGAAGCTGGATGTAGTAGGCATAGATCAAGGGTTCTCTTTGCACCATGTTAGGTTTCAGATGCCTATTAGTCATCTAAGTCGAGATGATGATTCAGCCATCTCATATGTAAGTCCAAAGCTGAAGGGAGAGTTTGGCACTTGGGGCCTATGTAGAGCCACGGAATGGATCAAATTGCTCAGGGAAGAATGTAGGTGGGTAGAGGACCAGTGGCAAGTTTGTAGATACCTGTATTCCCTGCTTTTTGGAAAGTTCAGGGTATGGCGCTTAACGTTGATGAAAGACCTACATTCCTAATGGTTTTTGCTAACTGAAAGAAATCCAAAGAGGATTTTCCCTTTTCCGAAAAGAGGCGGCAGGCAAAAAGAGGGCTGGGTTTGTTTTATCACAGGTAGCACACAACCTGGAGCTGCGACATGGGCACCGCCCAGCCCCCTTACTGGGGAACAAACTTGCCATCTCAGCACCCTGGTGCCATTGTTCAACTCTGTCTGTGAGCATCTATCTGTGCTTTATCTTGAATTATTCTGTGCATCTCTTAGCAAGCTGTACCCTAAGGGATCAGAAAAGCTTAAGAGAGGCTATTTTTTGGGTCTGGGAACACTCAGAAAATTTTCCATATAAATTAATGGTAATTGCTTCATCACTTGATGCCATTTTGGCTAATGAAAGGTTTCCTAGGAACTCTCTACTTTTGGATAGTGGGGGAGACCTGTACTCCAGGATTCAGCTAATGCAGAGAAGCTAGCAGACTATCAAAGGAGACTGTGGCAGGGTACCCAGTAATATATAAAATAAACAGAAGAATGTGGCATCTTGGAAGCCAAGAGAAAGTAAAAATGTTTTGAGAAGAATGAAATGAGCCTTCTAAAAGGGAGTTGAGGGATTTGAGAATGAAAAGATATCTCTTCCAAAAAGCATTGCTCTTTGAGAAAGGGAACTGAAATATGGGGCTGTAGCTAGAAAGAGATGAAGGGTAAGAAAAATATTTATTCTTACCTTTGACGTAAGAGACACTAGAGGCTTAAAATTTTATTTTTACTCCGAATTGAAGTATGATTGATATATAATATCATATTAGTTTCAGGTGCACAACATAGTGATTCAACAATTCTATATATTACAAAATGCTCACCCCAACAAGTACAGTCACCATCTGTCACCATACAAAGTTATTAACGATGTTATTTAACTATATGACCTATGCTGTGCCTTTCATCCCTGTGACTTACCTATTTTACAATTGGAAGTTTGTACCTCTCAATCCCCTTCCCTTATTTTTTTGGTCTTTGTTTCTGATGGGAATGACACGGAATGAGAAATGCTTGATACAGGAGAGAGAAGGGAACATCCATTGTTGGAGGGATGGCCTCCAGAAGGTAAGGGGATGAGACCAGAAACACAGTTGTGGGGTTGGGCTCAGAAGGCAATTGAGGAGCTGCTTCCACAGTAACAGAAGGAATGTAAAGGGGCATGGATACAGATGCAGGGAGGCTGGGAGTTTGGTTTTGGAAAGATGTTGAAATTTCTGATTTAGCTGCACCAAGAAAATGGCTTTAGGGGTATGGAGGATACTTGTAATGAGTTCCACAAATTCAAACATTCCCTGTATTCAGACTTCCTGTTGTAATTCAGTGTGAATCCTATCATTGCTGCATATACTCCTACATAGCTTATTCCTCATAACTTTCCAAATATGAGTTACTCAAAGCAGGTATTAGGGAAATTAAGTCAGAAAGAGGACTCTTCTAATTTCACAAAAGCAATTCCAAATTTTCTAGATTTTACTTTTAGTCTGGTGCCTAAATGTTTGCTTTGGAAGCATAGGTCCCTTCAATCTGGTGAAGTTGAAGGTAGAATCAATGTTGTTTGATTCTGACCAATCTTAGGCTTAGCGGACTATATAGAGCTCTTAGATCATTTAGCTTAGCAACCTGAAAGCTTTATTGACTTCATCATTTCCCTTCTGCAAGAACTCTTTCTAGGGGTTTCCTCTTATGTTGCTTTATCCCCTTTTATCATATCCTAGGCAATCTGCCAATATCATCTTTTAGAAACAAAGAGGATTTATTCAGAGTTTGTCAGCCCATAGTATATTCAGTTATTTTCAGTTAGCAGATGCTATAAGCAGAGCACAGTGGAAAGTTTCTGGGGAAGCAGGGTCTCCAGTCTGTATTTTCAGGCATTTATTACAGACCCTGAGGCTTGTCGCATGCTGCAATGTGTTAGGAAACGAGAGAGCTATATGAGTCCAATGGCGCTATCACCAGCTCTATTCCTCCCGTTTTCTGTTGCCAAAACCCAACAGCAATTCTTTCTGTATTTCACACTGACACAGCATTTTAAGGATCTAGAGTATCAGAACTTTCAGATTTATCTAGTTCAGCAACTCTATTGTATATATTGGGGAAACTGGGACCCACTTGAGGCTAGAGACTTGCCAGAGCTCACTCCTTATGCATCACTCTGTTCACCATTGTTAACATGCTCCCTTCTCTCAAGGAATCCCTTCACCATAGCCATAGTCTTCTCAGAACAGGCCACATAGTCATGTTCACTCTATTTTGTTTAAGATTTTATTTATTTATTTGAGAGAGAGACAGTGAGAGAGAGCATGAGAGGTGAGAAGATCAGAGGGAGAAGCAGACTCCCCATGGAGCGGGGAGCCTGATGCGGGACTTGATCCCCGGACTCCAGGATTGTGACCTAAGCTGAAGGCAGTTGCTTAACCAACTGAGCCACCCAGGCGCCCAGTCATGTTGACTCTTGATACCATCTGCACTGCAGGCTTCTGGAGCAATCTTCCCCGGGACCATTGTGAAATCCAGTCAGGGTTAAGGAGCAAGGACTAGTAAACAATAATAAGGCAGAGGAGGCAGGAAAGTGATACAAGGGGAGAAACATAAAGATACTGAGCAAAAAGGAGGGGAAAAAAATCTAGCATGGGGATAAATGAAGAAAAACAGCTGGCATGAGGAAAAATAAAAAAGAATCTACAAATTGTTTGAAATAGAGGGGCAGAAAGGAAGATGAGTTATGTAGCACTCTCTCCCAGACTGATGGGGAGGACCCAGCCCAGCTGCCCTGACTCTTCCAAAGGCCACTCTATTTCTTGCTGGTGATTCATCTTACCCTTGACAGAGACAGACCTCCGGCTTAGCTGCTCTTTTCCCTGTCCCCTGCTTTTACTCTGTTTGGTATTGTAAAATGACATTATTGCTGGTGCAATCTTTTTGTTAGGGAACTCATGGCCTTAGAACTAAAGATTTCATTACAAGAATAAAACACTTCAGAGTTTATAAAGTGCTAACCATATATTATCTTCTTTGTGTCTCATGAAAAACTTGAGGCAAATCTTGTCTGGGTCCCTCTAGCAAGGCTTATGGGTGGGTAGAGAGGGGCTAGAGGCCATGAAGGGTCATTAACCAAACATCCTCTGGGAACACACCAATCAAGGAGGACATTCCAAATAGAACCAGAAGAAAGTCAAGGCCACAAGCCAGGAGAGGCTAAACCATATGTCCAGGTGCCAGTGTGACAGAGGAGGGTAGGAAAGGCACAGATTAAGGAAGTTGAGATCCTGGATTAATGAGTAAGGGCAAAACGTGGATGGAGCTAATTGATTCAGAAATGTTGGCATCTACAAATATTAACCATGCTGCAGAATGCTCTAGTTAGATCCATTGACTCTTTCCTACATCTGTATACTATACTAAGCACCTATGTTCTATAGGTCTTTGAGCTTTCTATTCCCTTTGGTATGCTATCCTACCCCATTCCCATATCTACAGGGCTTACTCCTTCATGTCATTAGGTCTCTACTGAAATATCACCTTACTAGTGATGTTTCCCTATACCTTCCTTTCCTACCTAGCATGACCTCCCCCTTTTCCATGCTTTGTAGTTCTCCATGGCATCCGTCACTATCTGAGTGTAGATATAGACATAGATACAGATACGGATATATCTATGAAGATATAGAGATAGATGTAGACATGTCTACACACACACACACACACACACACACACACACACACTCATTTGCCACCAGTCTATTCCAATTACAATATGGTCACAAGGACAGAAATGTTTTGTCTCTTTCCTTCAATCTGTCTCTCCAGACACAAATATCTCCAAAGGCAATAACAATGCCTTTCTTCATCATTATATCCCCAGGTCTTTGCAGGGGACCTAGGACACTAGGGGTGCTCCCTAGGGATTGGTAGAGTGAGAAATGGACATATTTCTATGGAACAAACTGCAGCATAACTTTAAACTCTTTGTTCTGCCAACCTCAAATTTATCTCTCTTCCTTCAGTTTCCCACTGAGCAACTGCTTTGTTATTCAGAGCGCATCCATTCTCCTTATATGATCGCTTTCCCAAAACTAACCCACCCAAAGTGAATATGGCTTTATTCTTTGAGGAGTCAGTTCACTCAGGGTCTTCTGGATCTGCCAGGTTTCTTGGACTTGATGAGATATTTGTTAATTAACTTACAATTGAGGAATAATTTCATATATGTGAGCACTATCGCATTACGGTATCTTAAAGTGTTATTTGAAGCAACACAATTTTTAACTGGAAAGATATAAAAATACCCTCTAAGTATAAGGCTAGCTAAATGAGTTCCCCAATCAAGATTTCACAAGTGATTACAGAAATGGATACATTCTGTAGTTGAGTTAATGGACTTCCTTTTTTAGGGTATAAAATCCTTAATATCCAGATCATGGTTTTGATGTGTTCTTTATCCTGCCTAACACATTTTGACTGCTCAATAAATAGCAATCAAATTAAAACCATGGCAACTCTAACACTAAGTCCAATAAAGTGCTTGGCTCTGCCTTCCTCCTTCACTAGCAAGTATCTGCCAAAGGGCTCACATAACAAAGGCAGTACATTTGTCATTGGTATTTTGTCTTTTTTCTTGCAAGAAAGAAGATTTAGAAATATTTATAATTTGTAAACAGCAGAAGTAAAGATATACATAAAAACAGCAAGTTACTGGAATTCAACTCAAAATGACAAAGTAATAAATCAGAATTACACAAGGCCATTGACTTTAAAATATTCTTGAGAACAGATTACAGGGAAAACCTTGATTTGGGAGTGGACAAAAAGGACCATTAAATGGCTCCTTTTCATAGGTGACTTTCTCTTCCCTTATCAGTCCATCTGCCACAGCAGCTGCCAGTATGCTGGAACAATGAGATTTGAATAGGGACAAGTACCACTAAATCCACACCCTCTCTTCCCTAATGAGTAAGGAAGAAGGACCACCCTTTTGTCTCATGTTCAAAACAGGAGGAATAATGCACAGTGATGGGGCGCCTGGGTGGCTCAGTGGGTTAAAGCCTCTGCCTTTGGCTCAGGTCATGATCCCAGGGTTCTGGGATCGAGCCCCACATCGGGCTCTCTGCTCAGCAGGGAGCCTGCTTCCTCCTCTCTCTCTGCCTGCCTCTCTGCCTACTTGCAATCTCTGTCAAATAAATAAATTAAAAAAAAATCTAAAAAAAAATAATGCACAATGATACTGTGAAGATTATATTGAACAATGTACATGAAAGTATACAGGGTTTCATACCCAGATACAATTCTGTTTATAACTAGGGCACCCTAGTTATGCTTTTGTATTATTCTGATTTTCTATAGACCAATCTATAATTGCACATAACTCTAACATACAGATAAACTCATTAACGTTACATAATCTTTTTCTGAGTATAGGTTTCATACTTCTCAGCTGAACCTACTGTGGTCCTTGTAAAGCGCTGAGAAGATAGTCTGCTTCAGTAAATACATGTTCCATTATTTATCGGGCATCAGGTGATAACTTAAATCATAACATTATTATTTTAATCTTCACTATAACTCTTTAGTGAGTGGATAATAATATCCCCATTGAAAATGATGAAAATAAGAATTAGAAAGTTTAAGTCACTTGTATGACTTTAAGTCATACAATCATGAATTGCTCAAGCCATGATTCCAAATTCAGTAGGTCTGACTCCAAAGCCCATATTCTTTCCCGAATAGCAGGGTGCCTTCAAGTACTGTAAAAGATTATCTGAACCGGAGTTCCAAGCAATGGCTGTAGTCATTGCCTTGGTGCTACGTTTGAATAGAACAAAAGAGCTTTATTGTTTTGGGTATGAGATCTTGTATACTTTCATACACGTTATTCAGTATAACCTTGACATTATCACTGCGTATTATTATTCCTATTTTTAAGATGAACCAACTGAACTTGACAAGGTTAAGTAATTTGCTCAGAGTCACACAGCAAGAGGCAGATCCAAATATCAAACTTCAGTCCAACTTCAAGTTCTATGTTTTGCCACTGGTTATCATGCTTTGTTTTTCTATTTAATTCCATGTATGTGTATTTACACATACACAAGCATGCTGTTTTATCTCCTTAATTAGACCATAAGCTATTAGAAGGATTATATTTCATATTGATTTATATGTTACATTGTACCTTGTGCATGATATGTAAGAAATGGAACCACATCTTTACCAAGTGGTATGAAAAGGATTTAACAGAAATGTCAAATAAAAACTGACTTCTAGTACTATGTAGAGAAATGGCACAAGCTACTCACAATACAACAAATATTTTCAATATACTCTGGTATTTCAAGATAGAAATCAAGAAAAAAAACACCACCCAAAATATTTTTATCCCAAATCAGGGACATTGAAAACACAATCATTTGCTAAAAACTGCAGTGTGAATTGAAAGTGTTTTGTTAAATCCTAATTGACATTTAAGAATATGAGTTATTCAAAGGAGAAAGCTGTGACAAGATGAGAGGCTCTCAACCATTGTAGTTAAGTATAAGGTAAGCAAACAGTCTATGATTAAAAGTAAAATGAACAAGTAAAGCAGATTTCTAAAACAGTAGATGGAATAGGGCTGACAGAATTGGTTTATGATTCCCAAAACAAAATTATTTGGTAAATTGGTAAGATGCAAACATCAAAAAGAAATTTATATGGAACTCAAAATAATGGCATTCACTTTTTTTTTTGATAAAGTATTTTTTTAATTTCTTTTCAGCATAACAGTATTCATTGTTTTTGCACCACACCCAGTGCTCCATGCAATACATGCCCTCCCTAATACCCACCACCTTGTTCCCCCAGCCTCCCACCCTCCCACCCCTTCAAGACCCTCAGGTTGTTTTTCAGAGTCCATAGTCTCTCATGGTTCACCTCCCCTTCCAATTTCCCTCAACTCCCTTCTCCTCTCCATCTCCCCATGTCCTCCATGTTATTTGTTATGCTCCACAAATAAGTGAAACCGTATGATAATTGACTCTCTCTGCTTGACTTATTTCACTCAGCATAATCTCTTCTAGTCCCGTCCATGTTGCTACAAAAGTTGGGTATTCATCCTTTCTGACGGAGGCATAATACTCCATAGTCTATATGGACCACATCTTCCTTATCCATTCGTCCGTTGAAGGGCATCTTGGTTCTTTCCACAGTTTGGTGACCGTGGCCATTGCTGCTATAAACATTGGGGTACAGATGGCCCTTCTTTTCACTACATCTGTATCTCTGGGGTAAATACCCAGTAGTGCAATTGCAGGGTCATAGGGAAGTTCTATTTTTAATTTCTTGAGGAATCTCCACACTGTTCTCCAAAGAGGCTGCACCAACTTGCATTCCCACCAACAATGTAAGAGGGTTCCCCTTTCTCCATATCCCCTCCAACACATGCTGTTTCCTGTCTTGCTAATTTTGGCCATTCTAACTGGTGTAAGGTGGTATCTCAATGTGGTTTTTATTTGAATCTCCTTGATGGCTAGTGATGATGAACATTTTTTCATATGTCTGATAGCCATTTGTATGTCTTCACTGGAGAAGTGTCTGTTCATATCTTCTGCCCATTTTTTGATATGATTATCTGTTTTGTATGTGTTGAGTTTGAGGAGTTCTTTATAAATCCTGGATATCAACCTTTTGTCTGTACTGTCATTTGCAATAAAACTGGCGGCATCACGTTACCTGACTTCAAGCTTTACTACAAGCTGTGATCACCAAGACAGCATGGTACTGGCATAAAAACAGACACATCGACCAGTGGAACAGAGTTGAGAGCCCAGATATGGACCCTCAACTCTATGGTCAAATAATCTTTGACAAAACAGGAAAAAATATACAGTGGAAAAAAGACAGTCTCTTCAATAAATGGTGCTGGGAAAACTGGACAGCTATATGTAGAAGAATGAAACTCGACCATTCTCTTACACCGTACACAAAGATAAACTCAAAATGGATAAAAGACCTCAACATGAGACAGGAATCCATCAGAATCCTAGAGGAGAACATAGGCAGTAACCTCTTCGATATCAGCCACAGAAACTTCTTTCAAGATATGTCTCCAAAGGCAAAGGAAACAAAAGCCAAAATGAACTTTTGGGACTTCATCAAGATCAAAAGCTTCTGCACAGCAAAGGAAACAGTCAACAAAACAAAGAGGCAACCCACGAAATGGGAGAAGATATTTGCAAATGGCATTCACTTTTAACTCAATATAGCTGAAGCATTCTGTATATGAAAGAAATATAGAGCTAAATAAACTGATGACTGGGCTATGTCTTGTGTATTAGCTCTATAAAGGTACCAAATATGTGAAATATGTGAAATATGAAAACTGAACTTTATTATTTTGCTATTTCATGCAAGTGCTCCATATTATAGTGAGACACAATAATTTTGCATGACTTATCAATAATTCAACCTAAAACACTTATATCATGAACTTTTTTTCAAAGCTTCATACATGCTTCTGTGACATAAAGCAAAGTTGGCTCTAGATAGGAGATAAGGAAATTAATCACAAATGGATTGTTCAAAAAATGGACAAATAGATGTGTCAGGAAGCTGGCAGAGGTAGACAGTATTGAAAGAATATAGGTTCACGAAGAGGACAAGTGGAGTGATTCTCTTGATTCTGAGATGGCAGAGGCAGAAGACCTATTACTTTCCTTTGGTAGATCATTCATTAATCAAGAGAATGAAATAAAATCCTAGTAACTAAATTCTATTAGAAATTATCAGTCTTTTCTTAGGTTGAATCATCACCATTTTGATGTTCAAATTGCCCCTATACCAGACACAAGCTTTCAGCTATCGAGACTTGAAAACACATGGAGGAAACTTGAATGCATATTTCTAAAAGAGAGGAGCCAATCTGTAAAGAGTACATACTCTATGATTACAACTATACGACATTCTAGAAAAGACAAAACTACAGAGATGGTAATAATAAGATCTGTGGTTACTAGGGATTCAGGCTGAGGGAGGAAGGGATGGATAGTTGGAGCATGAGGGATTTTTTAGGGCAGTGTAACTATTTGTTATGATATTGTGACAGTGAATATATGACATTATGGATCTTTCTAAAACCCATAAAGCAAACAATCCAAAGAGTAAACTGTAATGTAAACTATGGATTTTTTTAAATAAATGTTTCCATATTGGTTCATCAATCAAAAAAATTTAGGATAATAATACAAGATGTTTATAATAGGGGAACCTGTGTGGATAGGGTGGGATATCTGTGGTTTCTACTCACTTTTTCTATAAATCTAAAATTACTTTGATAAATAAAACCTATTAATTTTTATTTTATTTATTTTTATTATTTTTTTAAGATTTTATTTATTTGACAGAGAAAGACACAGTAAGAGAGGAAATACAAGCAGGGGGAGTGGAAGAGGGGGAAGCAGGCTTCCTGCTGAGCAGAGAGCCTGATGTGGGGCTCAATGTCAGGACCCTGGGATCATGACATGAGTCGAAGGCGGATGCTCAAGGACTGAGCCACACAGGCACCACAAATTTATTAATTTTTAGAACAATCTTTTATGTATTGTTAGATTTTTCCCTAAGTATTTCATGTTTTGGGGCGACTGTAAATTTAATTTTGTTTTAAATTTCAGTTTCTAATTGTTCATTGCCAGTATATGGAAATATATTTGTATGTTGTTCTTTTTTTTTTTTTGTATGTTGTTCTTATACCACATAACTGTGCTGAATTCACTTACTTTTTCCACAAGTTTTTTTTTCCAGATTTATTGGGATTTTTCTACACAATCAGTTTGATTGTGAATAGAGGCAATTTTATTTGTTCCTTTCCAATCTGTATGTACACATTCACATACACAGTCCATAGCAGACTTTGCAGGAATGTATATATTTCAATAAATGACAAATATTAGAATGTTTCAAAGCTATCTGCATAATGTACTTTTTCCACTATGAATTCCTTTAATAGGTTTTATTTTTATTTATTTTTAAAAATTTATTTTATTTATTTTTTTTGTTAGAGAGAGAGAGAACACAAGCAGTGGGAGCAGCAGGCAAAGAGAGAAGCAAGCTCCCTGCTGAGCAAGGAGCCCGATGTGGGACTAGATTCCAGGACCCTGGATCATGACCTGAGCTGAAGGCAGATGCTTAACTGACGGAGCTACCCAGGGACTCCATAAAATAAGGTCATTTTTTGATGGATGTGGGCAATGATACTAATAGTTAAGAAACATCTGTAAAAGGATTTTGGAACTATCTAGATAGAGGTAATTGCTTTGCTTATAATCTACAAATCTCCTGCAAAAGACTGTTTAAACAATGCAAGCCCTGTATCTGGTAAATGCATCTGAGAAAGAATATTAATCATTTTGAGACGGAATTAAAACAACATAGTGATTGAGTTGAATTGGAAAAAAAGACATATTCTTACCTTGTTTTCATCACTTACACAAGAGTAAGCAATAGTCCATTATCTAACACTTCTCAAGATATTAGTTACACTAAAAATTCTGCATCTGATTTGAGTTCCTGATAGTCTTCAACAGACAGAACAATCATAAGAAAGAAAATATCCAAGTAACTGGTATCCTTAAGAGCAAAACCTACACTAACCAGTAACCTGTGACAGATAATCAATACGCAGATTTTTTCTGGTTGTTTTGAAATTATTTTATGGAGGCATATTTTGCATATCATAAAATTCTTTCTTTTCATGTATAATTCAATGATTTTTGGGGGGCAAATTTATTAAGTTGGTTAAACTACTAAAACCATCACCATGAATCAGTTTTGTAACAATTTCATAACCTCAATAAGAACCTTCATGTACATTTAATATTAATCCCTGTTACCCACACTGGGTACCAGTGTGGTACACTACCACACTGGGCAACCACTAACCTTTATATCTTTATAACTTTGCTTATTTTGGATATCTCATATAAATGGAATAATAAAATACGTGGTCTCTTGTGCCTACCTTCTTTCACTAAGCAAAATATTTTTGAGATGTATAGCATGTCTTCATTTCTTTTTATCACTGAATAATATTCCATTGAATGGATATACCACATGTAGTTTATTCATCCATAAGTGAATGAACATTTGAGTTGTTTGTAACTTTTGATTATTATGAATAATTCTACTATTTTAATTCGTATACAAGTGTTTTTGAGTGTGAACATATATTTCCAGTTTTATTGGGTATACACTTAGGAGTGAAATTTCTGGTTCATATGGTAATATTGTGTTTAACTTTTTGAGAAACTGCCAAATATTTTTTCTAAAGTAGCTGTGCAATTTTACATTCCTACCAGGAATGTGTGTGGGTTTGAATTTCTCTAATACTTGTTACTGATTACAGTCATCCTAGTGGGTATATAGGAGTGTTTAATGGGATTTTTATTTGTATTCTTCTAATGACTAGTGCTGTTTGGTTTCTTTTCATTTGTTTATTAGTCATTCATATATCTTCTTTGGTGAAATGTCTATTCAAACCTTTTGTCCATTTTTTGATAGAACTGTTTATTTGTTATAAGGTGTAAAAGCTTTTTGTGCATTCTGGATACAAGTCCTTATCAAATACTTGTTTTGCAAATGCATTCTCCCTTTCTGTTGCTTGTCTTTTTTTTTTTTTTTAAATAGGCTCCATGCCCAGCATGGGGCCCAGTGAAGGGCTTGAACTCATGACCCCGAGATCAAGACCTGAGCTGAAATCAAGAGTTGGACACTTAACCGACTGAGCCACCCAGGTGCCCTCAGTTGTCTTTTTTTTAATTAAACTTTTAATTTTATGATAATTGTAGATGCACATGCAATTTTAAGAAATAATACAAAAGATCCTATATGCTCCTTACCCAGTTTCCCCAATTATAAAATTTTGCAAAATATAGTATATCACAAGGATATTGACATTGATATAGTCATATAACAAAACATTTATATTACCACAAAGAGCTCTTACATTGTCTTTTTATAGCCACATTGATTTCTATCCAACTGTATGCCTTCCTTAACTCCTGGTAACCAGTAATCTACTAATTTTTTAAATATTTTTTCTTTTGTGGTATGTGCTTAAAAAAACACTTTCAAGTTAAAATCATTTCCAAGAAGTTTGGAGTACCCCTTTCAATATTACTATTGGAGCCAAAGTTCTTGGAAATCCTCCCAATTTATTTAAAAATATTTTAAATGAAATTAGTTTTTTGTTTTGGTTTATTTTTGCTTTTCATAGACCAGATGCCATCAGATGGCTTCAGTGTGTTCAACTTCAGTATCAGAGACAAAATGAAGTGGCTTTCAGATTTCTCTAGAGTTCTCATATAATAAAAGAAATGGTTTGTGAAGCCAAAAGACTTACCATTATGACAGAACTTCCAAGATAGTTTCGATGAGTAATTCAGGGTGGCCAACTGAAACAGAAAGAATATTAGATGGTACCTGCACTACAGAGAAGCCATCCCACCCAAATGCCTTAAAAAACTGCAGGTTGGGACGCCTGGGTGCCTCAGTTGGTTAAGCAGCTGCCTTCGGCTCAGGTCATGATCCCAGCGTCCTGGGATCGAGTCCCACATTGGGCTCCTTGTTCTGTGGGGAGCCTGCTTCTCCCTCTGCCTCTGCCTGCCATTCTGTCTGCCTGTGCTTGCTCTCTCTCCCTCTCTCTCTCTCTGACAAATAAATAAATAAAATCTTTAAAAAAAAAAACTGCAGGTTGATGGTATTAAAAGCTATTTTTCTTCAGTGGTCTAATCCAGTCTCAATTCAGTTTTAGAATGTCTCTTTATCATGAGTTGCTACAGGTATACCCTTCCATTAGTCAAAGAAGTTTCAGTTGTAAATCTGACAGCATATATTTATATGAGAACCAAGGCTAAAATTGGTTGAGTTACATCACTATAATTAGCAAGTATAAAGACAATTATTTAGGCAATTGCAGCCTTAAATTCATTTTCCTTCACCTATGCTTGCTTCCTTTTGTGTCCTTAAGAAAATGGAAGTGACAATATTTATCAGTCAGTACATGCTAGGTTATGCTGTGATAATACACAACTGCAAAAATCTCAGGGCTTAAAACAAGAAGGCTCATTTTTTCACTCATGCAAAGTCTACTGCTAAATATAATATTGAATGAAAAAAAGGTAAAGTCAAACAAATATGTACCAGACTTCAAGATCCCACAAATTAAAATTGCATAATGTTTAACAAAACATATATAGAGAGTGAGGAAATGGGTATGTTAATTAGCTTGACTATAGCAATCATTTCAATATGTATATGTATATCAAAACATCATGCTGTATACTTTATATAATTTTTATTAAAAATATAATATGGCTTCACTCATATATACGTGAAACATAAGGAATAGAACAGAGGACCACAGGGAAAGGGAGGGAAAACTGAATGGGAAGAGATCAGAGAGGGAGACAAACCATGAGAAACTATGGACCATGAGAACCAAACTGAGGGTTACAGAAGGTAGGGGGTGGGGGAATAGGGTAACCAGGTGATGGGTATTAAGAGGGGCATGTGTTGTGATGAGTACTGGGTGTTATACACAACTAATGATTTGTTGAACACTACATCAAAAACTTATGATGTATTATATGCTGGCAAACTGAACCTAATAAAAATATATATATAATTTGGGATCGTGGTTTCCTTCAAGATGGATGGTGAGTACATGGGCAGTCATTATCTTTTTATTCTTTATATCTTACATATACACTATCTATTTTTTACATGTGTGAAATATTTCATAAAAACAGTTGTCCAAATGGTACATTATCAATAATAAACTGGAATTTTAAAAACATTTTTAGAGGCCCTGTTTAAGAATAATAAGTAATGCCAGTTGCAGCTAGTTTACAGTACTTAAAGGAGGTAATAGTCTAACTCTACATCCCCCTATTGTAAATGTTTTCATAAATTCTATAGACAAAACTTACACTTGAGGATAACAAATGAAGCAGTACATGGTTGTAGTTAACACAGACTAGAAGCAAAATGCCTCAGATTTGATTCAAGTTACATCAAGCATATCAATAAAATAAATAAAACTGTGAGGATACCTTAAAAGTTGAAGGTGTGAGGACTTCATCCACTTTTTATTTTTATTTATTTATTTAGAGAGAGAGAATGAGGGAGAGTGAGCAGGGCAGAGAGAGAGGAAGGGAGAAAATCTCAAGCAGACTCTGCAAGAATGGAGCCCAGTGCGGAGCTCGATCTCACAACCTGAGATCATGACTGGAGCCAAAACCAACAGTCAGATACTTAACTGACCGAGCCACCCAGGAGCCCTAAGGCCTTTGTCCATTTTAAATTTTAGCTGTACTATTAGTCCATGATCATTATTGAAAGGAAGAAGTGGGGGTCCTTTGAGAAGTGGTTCTACGTGAAACTGCTTGACCAATGATAATCATGTAAGATTCCAGAGAGTGGTATCAACTCATTTTTCCCCCACAACAGTTGAGCATAAATGCAAAGTCAAGATATATACCCAGGGGAATATAGATTTATTGGGAAAGTTTTCAAACCCAATAGTTTTCCCTTTAAAATCAATCTCCATAAGAATGATAAGATGAAAGAGTATAATAGCTTCTAGACTGGGATCTCCCTGAAGTAAAAAGCAATATTTTACCTCAGACTAACAGGGTAATGAACACAGTAAATACTCAGAAAATGTGAAGTGGTATTAAATCAATCCAAATTGAGACCACTGTTTTTCAAGTTTCTCCATATGTGAGTCATCTTAGTATCTATCTAATATTTTTTTAATTTAATTTTATTTTTTCAGTGTTCCAAGATTCATTGTTTATGCACCACACCCAGTGCTCCATGCAATACGTGCCCTCCTTAATATCTACCACCAGGCTTACCCATCCCCCCCTCCAAAACCCTCGGTTTGTTTCTGAGTCCACAGTCTCTCATGCTTTGTCTCCCCCTCTGATTTCCCCCAACTCACTTCTCCTCTCCTCCCAGTGTCCTCTGTGTTATTCCTTATGTTCCACAAGTAAGTGAAACCATATGAAAATTGACTCTATATCTATCATCTATCTTATCTATTTATCCATCTCTATCTCTACATCTATCTTTATTTCTGTATCTGTATCTATTGTTTATATAAAACATTCTCTAGGCATGGAAGCTGGAACAGCAGGAGCACATAGCAACCTGATGACTGACTAAGTCACCAAAATGCTATAATGTAGGCATGTAAACTGTCTAACATGAGGACACTCACTCTCAGGGGCTATAAAACCCCCATAAGTAGTTTATGGGACTTAGGGAGCTGGCAAAAACTGCTACATCAGAAATACATTAGGGACTACAAAAAGTTGCTCTTTCAAATCATCACTATATGACAGCCATCAGGAATTATTAAATTCAGGATTTTGCTGAAAAAATGTAAAAGTCAAAATGTATACATCTATAATGAACTGATGTGTGGAGCAATTAAAAAAGGATACGAAAGAATAGCAAAAAAAAAAAAGAAAGAAAGAAAGAAAAAAAGAAAAAAAAGTCTTATAATGAAATTAAGCTGGAAGGAGGAAACTGGAATTCTTTGAAGCTTAGTGATAAAGTTGAAGCTAGATATCCTTTCCACTATGATGTATATAGAAAGACAACACCCTTTCCAAAATTCAGAAGCACTAATGTGAAAGTCGATCTCCACAATAATCAAAAAGACTCTATGGTTTAAACAATCTGGACAAGAGTAATTGAAAAGGGAACATAACTCATCAGTTGCTAGATGTTACGTCCTTCACTGGATACTGGACCAAATTCTAGCCGTCTAAAATAGAAAACAGAATGCTGGAGCTTTGACAACATCAGCTCAAATTACCATAATTTACCTGCGGAAGCAGAGTTTTCTCGTAGGAGTTCACTGACTTGTCCTTGGGCACATCGTGGGTGAACGCAGCTGGGACTAGGACCCTGGACTCCAAGTCCAGCGTTCCTCCTTTTATGAGCTTTCAGTTTCTTTGGATTCTATAGTAGAGGATCAGAAAAATCTGTTCCTTAGCAAAATTTTTGAAGAAGGAATAATTTGGCCTTGGCCTCCTTGTCCATTTTCTCAATATCTTCCTTCAGGCGCTCAGTATTCCTATTCTGCTCACAAGTCAGCACTGCCCATGAGTGCAACAATGCTTTGTATTCCAGATCTTTGTCATCTCACTCCCTGGGGTGCCGCAGTTTTGAATGCAAGAGAAAAAAATCTCTAATAGTAGAATTTTAGGCCATAGAAATGCTTGGAAAGGAAGGGGAACATTTGTATAAGCTCAAATAACAAGGCTTTTCATACATAAATCTTTTACTTCTGTGACATACACACCTCCACTTTTATTTTTATTTTTTTGCAATTCCAAAAGTAAAATTCAACTGAATATTTTCCTCAGTTGCTAATGCAAGCCCTGAGTACAGAGTCCCAGATCGGATCACTAATGAACATTTGCAACAAGGTTATTTCAGGCAACTTAATGACCCAATGGCTCGGCAATCAAACCAATTGTTCGGCACCTGACCTTTAACTAGACAAAAATCTATACCCCTGATAAATCAGGCCTCCTGACAAAAAAGAAAAGGGGGTGGGGGAATGACTAGAGCATTAGCAAGTCTGAGATAAGAGAACAAAGTACTTTATAATTTAATAAACTATATAATCACTTTTTCTTTCCCACAAGTGTATTGGTACACCTACAGATTCAGCTCCAAACATAACAATCAAGTGACTATGACTGTGCAAGGAAGGCTAAGATTTCTTTCCTTTTTATAATAAATATAGCTTACTTAGGAACTGTTGTAGAACAGCAGTTTTCTGCATTCCAAAAATCTAAATAGAGTAACATGCATGTGTCACTAAAACATATTGCCACAAAGTATTTCTGGTTATAACAGTGCTGCCATTTAAAGGTAGGGGTGTGTGTGTGTGTGTGTGTGTTTTAAATAAGCTGTAGCCTTACAAATAATACACTTAAATATATTTTTATAATGTGCATGTTCATGGCCTTCTCTTTTTTTTTTTTTAAAGATTTTATTTTTTTGTCAGAGAGAGAGAGTACACACAAGCAGGCAGAAAGGCAGGCAGAGAGAGAGGAGGAAGCAGGCTCCCTGCCGAGCAAGGAGCCCGATGCGGGACTCGATCCCAGGACCCCAGGATCATGACCCGAGCCGAAGGCAGTGGCTTAACCCACTGAGCCACCCAGGCGTCCCTTAATGGCCTTCTCTTAAAGCTCTTTGATATGACTGCTCAGTACAGGCTCTGAAACCTATACCAGTAGTTCACAGCCAGCATCCCAATTAGCAACTGGGTTCATGTGGCCCCTAAAGTATCTATATTTCTGTTGGCATAGCCTATAAAATCATTCATGCATTTGCCTACAGTGACGGCAAAATATCATGTCTTTTCAAAAGTTCTTTCTCTTTCTCTGAAAGTAAACCTATGCTTTGAGAATTGTTCTTCCGATTCTGCGAACTGAAAGCACAACTGGCTTAGGGAAGGAAGAACCCTGCTTCAGGCTTCAAGACTCAAGTCTTGTATTTGGAGAGAGGAAAAAAAAAAAAGAGATAATTCAGCTTGTCTTACTTCTGCACGAGGCCTGAGTCCCTTATTTATTTATAGCATTATTTATAGCATTTAAGACGTCAACAGATGTGCTCCATATATGAACGAAAAGATGGCTGTCAAGAGTTTATCTTCCCTATGCTCTCCAATTGCCAGCCACAGCAGTCTCTAGAATACTGAAGCTAATGGAGGTGCCACAGTGATGCACAGTTGCAGTTAGGAGCAGAACATTAAGCACAGAGCTCTTTTAAGTATTTGGTTGTAGACACATATCCACATTTCTTGTAAAGAAAGAACAAAACTTCTCAATATCTCATTGCAGCAGTTAACAGCATTAAATATCTCAAACTAACATTATAAAATTGAGGGAACTTTACAAGTGAATGTGGTGATATTTTATTGTTTGTGGCCCAACCAATATGCCTGTTGCTACAACGATTAAATTTTCTGGTTCAAATATGATTTTGGCTTTCTAAATAGCCTAGTACATTTGTGGTGCATATTAATATATGAGAATACAATTATTATGTAATGCATTTAATGTTCAGTCAATTGGATTATTTTCTCATTTAAAGCCCTGATTATAATATCTATTAGAGAAGGAGAGGGAGAGGAAGCGCAGCCAGGCTGGGTTGGGGTTGGGTGGTGGCTAGGATGGTGGTGGGGGGAGTGAGAGAGACTGGGGTACAGAGAGTTGCTGTTCAGGACCATAATTGAAAGCTAACAGGATGTTTCATTACCATCCAGATATGATCCAATTCCATCTACAATTTCACAGGAAAAAAGAGTGCTTTATGTTCTATTAATTCCAAAGAATTTTTTATTGTTTATAATATTTTTATAATACACCCCGTAAAGGTAATAAATTGTGTCATTTTCCATTTGGTTTCAACACTCTATCTAATCAGCTTGCGAATAACGAGGAACATTATAAAGTAGCAATGCAATCTTGAATACACATGGAAACAGACAGCACCACAAATCTGCCTGCCTATTACTTTCAGTGAAGGTAATAATCAAAAGTGCCTCTTATAAAAAGTACTGCATATTATAGCTTCAGAGAATTCAGATGGCATCTCAGAGAACTGCTATGCATAACTGTTCATGAAGGTCAAAATAACTAATATAGCATGGGATGTGCTGCCTAAGGGAAGGGAAATTTTTTTTTATCTTGCAGAGGTTCACGAGTTTCTAACCTGGCAGTATTACATGGTGACAGGACAAACCCAAGGGAAGTTAGCGCAACAAACTGAGGAAGTGACCTAAGCAATTACAAGAAGTCACTAACACTGATCAGCCCTTTATATGTATTATTTCAGTGGTTTCCGACTGCATTGATTAGACTATTATTCAGCTGTATTAATGGAAAAATATAAAATAACAATTGGTTTCTTTCACATAAGGGTCCAGTGTGGTGGATCAGGCTAGTATGGGCGCTCCACAACAATTAGTGGTTCCGGTCACAGTATCATTGCTCTACCTTTCTCAACACAGTTGTCCAATTCATGACTTAGAATGGCTACTCCAGCTTCAGACACCATTTCTGTATTCCAGCCAGCAGGAAAAGGATGATAAATGAACAGGTCATGCTTTTTCTTTATCAGCATTTCCAAATGTTTCACATTTCACTTATGCTTACATCTCATTGGTCATAAATTGGTGACAAGGTCACTCATAGTTGCATGAAAGGCCAATGAATGAGATCATTACTCAGGCAGCTTTAAAGTTTATTTGATCATATTAGAATACGAGAATAGATAATGGAAGCCAATTAGCAGTACCTGTCACAGCAACAAGTGGTCTGTTGAGCTCAAGTGAACCTAGAATTACGGCAATGGAACCACAAATTCAGGTGTATACCAAGTATTAACTGAAAATGGAACAAACAATATACCTCATAGATATATGCACTGTTAGACAGTAAAATGTAAATGTACTTAAAAGTGTTCTTTAATTTGCGACAGTATTTTTATTATTGCATATTCTCCCAGTTAGTAGATACTGATATATACCTACTTTATGTTAGGAAAAGGAAACTGAAGCTTAGAGATGTCAAATGACCTGCTCCCAAATTAGACAGCTAATCAGTGGAGGACCTAGAACTCAACCTATGTTGAGTTCACACAACCTATGTTTGTGTGAACCCAAAGCGGTATTTGTCCACTATGCCATACAATTTGTAGGCAAGCAATGCTGATAATTTCTCATGAAGTTCAACAAAGATGGTGAAAAACAAACATAATGAACACTGAGCAATCTCATTTGCACGCCACCCTCTCTACTAGGCTAACTAGAAGAATTTTGGGCAATATGGGTCATGCTTGGCCTAAGGAAGTGGGCAGGGCAGGGCAATAGAGATCAAGACAAGGACTATGGATAGAGCAGGAGTTCTAACTTTCACTATCAGGAGCTTCGAGCCACAGCCTAAGTAAGACTGTGGGATTCACAGAGGTTTGCAAGCACCATCAGACTCAAACCAGAAGAGCTAGTGTCCCTTAATCTAAGGTCTCAGCGCACCACTTGAATGCCCAATTTTATGTTCCCTGCCCACCCCAACGGTCAGAAAGTCAGCACATTATAATCATGCTTTGAATTCAGACACACCCAGATTTAAATCACTGAGAAGGAATTTAAATTTAAATCCACTGTACTTCAAAGCATTAATCTGTACTGCCCATCACTGAGGATAGTTGATGAGAGATGTAACAGGTTCTAAGCCACGTTTTAAGAAAAGCATATTTTTGGCAGTATGGAAAATGAAGAATTGCTAGTCTAGAGACTGGGTATCAAATTATAAGGCTGTTGCAACAGAATTATGGCAGTAGCTGTGGAGGAGAAGGGGAGAAATGTACAGTAGTTGTTGCTACAACAAAACCAGGTAACTGATTTGACTCAGATGGGCAAGTTAATGAAAGTGGTTTCTAGATTGAAATATTAGAGAAAAATAGTGACAAATGAAGTAAACCTAAAAGGGAGGATGATGACCTTTGGTCTACATCAGGTAGATGGTCAGCAGGAGATGGAAGGGGTGGAGAGACCAGGAGTTCAGTTTTAGACATGCTGAATTTCAGGTATTAGTACTGGACATATACATTGATTAAATGTGCATTTATTTTGCAGTTAATGGAATAGGAAATTAACAGATTATTAAAAAAGTCACCTGTCTATAAAAGGAAAATACCTTCCAGAATTAACTTTATAAAAGTGGATGTGATTGAAGAGGGTTGATAATCCTGGTTCAGCCTTTCTCAAAGGGTCACTATAAAGATTTGAGGAGATAGATGTGAAAGTGCTTTGTAAACTACAACATGATATACAAGTAGGAGTAATTGACAAGGCTTAGGGATGTCCAATAGGTATGCGGATACTGGGGACCAGCTGCTAAAGGACAAAAATCAGCTCAAATAATAAAGAGCTGAGAGTGTTAACATAGAGGGACTGTGAGTGATGGAACACATTTTTTTAAATAACCGTCTTACTGATGTAACTTGGAAACAAATCAAATCAGGCCTAAGAAATATGAATTGAACTATCACTGGATTGCAGAACTGATTTTGCTCTTAACCTTCAAAATGTAGCACACCTTCTGAAGTCACACAGGATAGAAAGTATTCCATTTTCTGTGTCTATTAAGAAGAAATTTATCTTTTGTCCCTCATTGCCTAATGCCTCACACCACAGGAGTTACCCCATTATGGTGCTCTTTCTTTTGAAACCCTGGGTAATGAGAATGAACTAGATACATCCCACAAAATGGTTATTGAAGACTTAAAAATAAGGATTGCATTGGGCTCATTAAAAAAATCTTTGTGGAAGAGTTTCCACTGAACAAAGCATATTTAAAACAGTTATGTGAGAAAAGTGATATGTGAACATTTTATTATTCCATAAGTACACATAATATAGTTCAGGAATGTTACAGAGAAAATTATTACATGAGAAGAAAGAGTTAACATGCAATTGAAAGTACTTCTTCCAGCTACATAATGAAACAGTAGAAAGTAATCATTATTTAAAAGTGCATGGCATAGACAAAATGAATAGGGTCATTTTCATAATGTCTTTGTGGGTTATGAGCCAAATCTTCCCTCAGAATATGGAAAAATGAAAATGAAAAAGTCACTCAGTTTTCTGAAGCTTCTCTCATATGTAACTGCACAATTAGCCAGGGATAATATCCAATTGTTTCTAAACTACCTGTGTCTTTGCACACTAAAATAAAGCATTTCACCAAAACATCAGCTGTTACAAGAGATCATCTGTTCCCAAAATTACTCTATAGATGAGAAAACTAAGGCACAGAGAGTAGAAGCAACTTACACAAGGTCACACATCAAGAGTAAAGCTGGGACTAATGCCCAGTGCTGTTTGCAATCCACCACACGTAGTCATAGCTATATTTCTGATCTTACATATTGTTTTTTTCTACCAAATCCTCTGAAATCTGAAGTTTTCTTAATGTATTCTTCAACAAAAGCAGACATAACTCCAATTTGTGTATGTGTCTAGTATATCCTCCACCTATCCAGTAAGAAGAATGGGCAAAATTGAATTGAACTGAAATAATCAAAAGTTACAAACTGTAGCTGCCAGCTGAGACAGCTGTGTCATCATCTGGTGTTTTGTTCTTGGTATAATGGTGTGCAAGAAACAGAATGTCGCTGTAAGTCATCCAGTGAATTTATAAATGGAATGTGTGAATTTTTTTTAGAGAATATGATGCTACATTTCCCACTGGTTCCATATATTTCAGGATTATTTCTCCTTTTGAAAATCTGCCTGACTGAGGATATTGTTTAAAATCACAGTTCACGTTTCTGATTTGTAAAATATCTGAAAAAACAAAGATAGGAAAAGGAAAATAACTCTTCAGTATTTCTAAAACTAGAGGGTGATTGAATTGTAATGGTCTACATATGTTAAGAAAATAACTTGAAATTAAATAAGATAATAACAATCTCTTTTAAAAAACATTCTGTAATATGTACTTGAGAAAATTACATGTGAAGTTCCATAGTCATACTGATTTTAAAAGAGAAAAAAATATTTGATTTTCTAGGGATCAGCTCTGCGTAACACCTTGAGAACTGACTGAAAGACTCAAAACACAATCGCTACTATGGTTTATTACATATACAACTTCATTAGCTTTGTAAAAAAAAAAACAACAACTCTACTTTCTTCCAATACATTACCTTTTTAAGCCTAAGTTCATTTGAGTTTCCATCATCTACAAACCAAAGAGTCTTAATTAGAGTATCTGCCTTTTAGGTGGAATTTTCAATAAAGATCTCAATGAAACCTATTCACTAGAGCAAATTGGACATTTATAATAATTTCAAATAAAAAAGCCACATGAGTAAATTTCACATGCTTTTAGAAAGTAAATCAGAATGAGATGGTCTCATTTAATATTTCTTTTATGTATTTTTAATTCTTCTTAAAAATTTATCTAAAGCATAAATTTTAATGTATCCATTTTTTTTTCTCAGAGCTCTCTGGAGGAGAGGATAAAGTTCCATTTATTTGAGGGTATAAAATACGGGAGAATTTAAGGAGAAACATTTAACAGCCCATTTCTCACTTTTTGTTTGAAACATTATCTGATTATAAATCTCCTAAAAGTCTCTCTGCCAAATTCTTACTAAAATACTAAGGAAGGCATAGAAAGAAGGAAAATTAAAAATAAACAATTCTTAAAAATTCAATGTAATTCATAATAACTATAAGGTCAGTGCATCTGGATGAAGAAACCCAATTAGGGGTGTATACATGTTTCCCCCTCACACTTTCTCGTAAGACAGCTTAAATTGTCTGATAGCAAAGAGGAGCAGCTTTTGGCCTGTCTTTGGTAAACACTAATTCTGGAGGGATCACTTCTTACTTGAAGATAAGTAAAGGACAAAATTGAGGCCCATGAAAAACCTTGAAGAACAACAAAAAGGAAATTTAACAATAAAGACTCAGAGGAATACACTTTTATAATTTTCATGCTACTGAAAATTATCTAGTATAGGATCCTAAGAAATTTTGGGGAAACAATTTGGCAACTTTTAGAGATGACAAGGAAACATGGCTCCTCCCTCTCATATATATATAAATATAAAACATCAGTACAAGTGAGTTTGAAAATTAACAAAAAATATATTTGATTCACAATCCTAATAAAACTGTAAAGTACCTAAAAATGAAAAAGAATGTGCAGGATGTATATGAGGTGAATTATAAAACCTTTCTGAGGAAAATAAGAGACATCTTGAAAAATTAGACCATGCTTCTGAATGGCAAGACTTGATAATATAAACCTGTCTAATCCTTTTCAAATTAATTTTCAAGTTTAAGGAAATGGACGTTTTGAAGTTGATTTGGCATAACAAATGGCCAAGATTTACATATAATTTTCAAAGCAAAGTAACAACAGTTGGGGAATTCAACTAGATATTAAAATTTACTTTAATAGACAATATTTAAACAGTGTGATACTAGCACAAATTAAAGAGACATGTCCACACCAGTAAACAGAATATATATTTTTGCCTTTCAAACTGATGAAGATTTTCTAAAGGATAATATTTAAATGCTGATAAGTGTGGGGCAAGATGGCTATCTTAGGCACTGTACAAAAAAAATGATATATGCTTTATGGAGTTCAATTTGACAAAGTATGTTGAAAGTCTTACAAATATACATATCATCAGATCTAGGATTTTCAATTCTAGGGTATGTTTTAAGAAAATTATCAGAAAGAAAACCGAAGATTTACATATAGAGATATTTATGTGAGCCTTATTCATAACAGCTAAGCAGTAAGAGAACCCAAATGTCTAACAATAATGTCTCATTAAATAAAATATGGTTCATACATATAATGTACTATGTAGACTTTAATAAATATTAACTTAATAAATTAATTAGTATCAATTCAATAAAAATCATGTGGGAAAACAATGGAATGGGGAATGGGAAAATGTTGATGAAATAATAAACAATAAAAAGATAATCATATCAAAATATAACACTACTTATATTACTTACATAACATATATTCATAAGAAAAAATATTTGGAAAAATACACAAAAATTGTATATAGTACATTATCCATGGTGGTAAATTATTTTTCTCTTTTCTATATTTTAAAAGTCTATACAATTAATACACATACAAGTAATAAATAAAAACATTATTGTAACATTGTTCATTGTCGCACATCAGGGAATTCTTTCCCTGGGCTCTGTTCCATTATTCTGGAACTAATATATACACGCAATAGTTTTAATTTGGCTTCCTATCATCATTTATTTTGGTTTATAAATAGGCTTGACTGCAACTTGTGATTAGTCCTAATTTATGCCTATTTGTTCATATAATTATCAATAACCCCAGTTCACTCCCCAAAATGTCCCAGCTTGCACAATGAAGTATATGTTTGATCACTTGATTTATCATAGCACTGTTGTTATCAGCATCATTATCACACTTCACACTTAGGGTTCACAATGTCAGTACTGTGTTTTATGTATGGTATCTCTTAACACAATTCATTGTTAGAAGAACAATTAGAGACCATTTATAAATACTGCATCAGCATTCAAACTAAGATTTGTCTCCTATAAAATACATGATGTACCACTTTTGCAAGCAATTATAAAGCTATTTTTAAGAGGCAGACAGGGGTACAAATCCAATAGAAGACTGTGATAGTGTTCAAGAGGAAAACAAAGGCAAGAGAGACATTTTAGATTATCCCAGCTATAGTGAAGGATAACCGAATCCAGGATAAATTAAGGTCTAACTTATATAAAAGTAAATGCAATCTCATGACTATAAATGCTTTCGCAAGGCCCTGGAGACCATGTTAACCCACCTTCATTGTCCCCTAAGGTGAGCAGAAGTGTAAAGTAAAAATCTCTTTGCAAGGTAGTAATTGTTCCCATTCTAGGGTGGTGACCACAAAGAAATCTATTTTTCAATTGTATCCTATCATTTTTTTTCTTGTTCACCTTCACACTAACCTCGATGCACTGCTGCCTCTGTTAAATCTTAAATGCAGCAGGCAAACTACTATTCTAGCTGATTTAAGCTCTCACTGCCACTTCAAATGCTTGTGTGCCATTGTTATCCTTGGGAGTTTTACTAATGGAAGAGATGATTAGGAAGAATAAAAGGCTAATCATAAAATTATTCTTTCTCCCAAACCTCTTTCTTCAGTGTCCCTGTGCTATCCAACATTGGTTACCCTGCTGAAAATTAAGAAACAACAAAAAGAAGGCTCTTTTATAAAACCAAACTGCAGGGCATTTTTCAAAAACCGTACCTGTGATGACTCAGGCATCGGTTAATAAAACTAATTTTTCATAAGGGTTTCAGACAATTTAGGGTAATTATTTTCTTCCATCATTTTCATTTACCTGGCTAGAAACAACTCAAAATGTTCAAGTTTGGTAGCTAGCAGAGTGCATTGAGTGAGTGACTATGATGTAATTATGAAAGCACCCTAGAGTATCCTATTATTTAGCAAACAAAAGTAGAACATGTAGCACCCCACATAATTACTGGTCCATCTCCACTAAAGGGCCTTAGTTTGAGCCCTGTTGTTTTCTGTCAGTTTAGAATTATGGTCTGTGAAATTTCAATTTCAGTTACTGAATTTCAATGTGCTGGCTACCTGTTGTTCCTGCCTTAAAGTTGCTTACCCTAGGAAGGAAAGTGTGCTTTATAATTCCTCTGTGTCTCTCTTTGAAATCTCTTCACAGACTTTAGGAAAAGACACACATCCATATAGAAACTTTTTCTAAACATATCTTTTCTCACAAATGATTTTTTTGTGTACTATTTTAATTAAGTTCAACATACAGGTGTTGCTATAGACTGAATGTTTCTGTCCACAACCCCCCATCCAAATTCATACGTTGAAACCCTCCTAGTATGATGGTATTTGGGTGGGGGCTTTGCAAGGGAATTATGTCATGGGGGTGGAATTGAATGGGATTAGAGGCCTTGTTAGAAGAGGCTAGAAAGCTAGCTCACTCTGATATCCCCATGTAGGGATACAAGGAGAAGTAAGCAGCTCTCTATAGAACCTGACCATGCTGATGACCTGGTCTTGAGCTTCCAGCCTCCAGAACTGTGGGAAATACATTTCTGTTATTTATAAGTCACCCAGTCAATGGTATTTTATCAGTCCAAGCTTGCTAAGATAGGTATTTTTTTTTTTTAGAGAGAGAGAAAGAGAAAGAGAACAAGGTGAGGGGAGGAGCAGAGGGAGAGGGAGAGAGAGAATCCTAAGCAGGCTCCACGCTCAGTGTACAGCCCAATGTGGGGCTCCATCTCAAAACCTTGAGATCATGACCTGAGCTGAAATGAAGAGTTGGACACTTAATTGACTGAACTACCCGGGTGCCCCCTAAGATAGATATTTTTAAAGAACATAACTCTAGCTTCCCATGCTCTGATTACTCCTTGTTAACTCTGAAATTAAGCACAAACTCCTCAAGCTGACATTCAAAGAATTTTCACAACAAAACTTCAACTGCATATTCCCAATTTATCAGCACTACTCACTCAAACACCACACTTCAGTCAAATAAAAACCATTTGGAGGATTTCCAGTTTCTCTGATGACAGACTCAGACACTCCCAAAGTCCCCTGCAGAAAAGAATTACAAAATCTCAATGCCCAATAGAAAGCAACTACATGAAGGTACAGGAATGTCAACAGAAGCAGACAGATTCTGGTAAGGAGTATATTCTCAGAAAAGAGGAGGTGAGTAGCTCTATGAAGTTCCTCCTTTTGTGGATTTTATCCTGAGATTAAGTGCAGCTTCATGTGTGATCCATACAGTGGTGGAGGCACTCGTAGAAAAATCAGTCTTTCTGGCCAGAGAATCTGAAATTAAAAAAATTCACTTGATGGATCTGACAGCTAAATGGAGATGACAGAAAGGTATACGTGAACCATAAAGTAAATCAACAGAAATTATTCAGTGTGGTCATGGTGGAAAACAGTATGGAGATTCCTCAAAAAATTAAAAATAGAATTACTATATGATCTAGTTATTCCACTACTGGGTGTTTACCCAAAGAATACAAAAACACTAATTCAAAAAGATATATGCACCCCTATGTTTACTGCAGCATTATTTACAATACCCAACATATGGAAACAACCTTAGTACCCACCATAGATGAATGGATTAAAAAGATGTGGTATATACATATAATGGAATATTATTCAGCCATAAAAGAGAATGAGATCTTGCCATTTGCAACATGGCTGGAGCTAGAGGGTATAATGTTAAGTGAAATAAGTCAGAGAAAGACAAATATCATATTTCACTCATATGTGAAACTGAAGAAACCAATGAACAAAAAAATTTAAAAAGAGACATGCAAAAAAACCAGAGTCCTAAATACAGAGAAGAAACTGGTGGTTGCCAGGGGGAGGTGGGTGGAGGATGGGTGAAATAGAGCAAAGGTGATTAAGAGTCCACTTATTATGATGAGAACTGAAGAATGCACATAATTGTTGACTCATTATATTGTACACCTGAAACTAATATAATACTGTTAATTATACTTCAATTAAAAAAATTGAAAAAACTGGAAAAAAGAAAAATATTAAGAAATGCTCTGAATGACAATTACTTGTATAATAATAGAATGCTTAGAATACTCTAGTAAAATATTTCTCTTCTTTATTCATTATTTATGATGGGTTTTATATATAATATGTTACAATTAAAAATTCCAAATATATGCAAAAGAAAATATATGTGATTTTAACCATCAAAAAAAGTTAAATTATTCAACGTGGATAAAGAAAAAGAAAAATTTAAAGATAAACAAGGAGAACCTCAGTTAACTAATAGATAATACTGAACTTCCCAGGATATGTGCAACTGACACTCCGGAACAAAGGAGAGAGAATAAGACACAAAAAATTACTTGAAGAAATAAAGGCTGGGGTGCCTGGGTGGCACAGTTGGTTAAGCATTTGACTCTTGGTTTCGGCTCAGGTCGTGATCTCAGGGTTGTGAGACTGAGTCCCGCATGGCGTCCTATATGGAGCCCCACAGGGGGCACCACGCTGAGCACAGAGTCTGCTTGACTCTCTCCCTCTCTCTCTGTGCCCTCCATGTGCGCTCTCTCTCTCTCTCAAATAAATAAATAAATCTTAAAGAAAAAAATAAATAAAGGCTGACAAGCAAAATTTTACATATACAGGATGCTTCAGGAAAACAAAGCAGAATAAACGTGAAGAAGCCCATGCCAAAACACATAATAGCCTTACTGCTGAAAACTAATTACAAACAACAAAGCTTGAAAATAGCAAAAGAAAAATGATGAATTGCATATAAGGGAACAATGATCTGATTAAAAACTGACTTCTGATCAGAAACAATGAAGGCTAGAACAGATGGAACACATTTAAAATACTGAAAGAAAAAAAATGTCTGTATAAAATTCTGTATTCAGCAAAAATAACCTTCAAGAATGAAAGCAAAAATAAAGGGATTTTCCAAGAAAAGAAAACAAAAAGAATTCATCACCAGCAGATCTATGAAAAGAAATACCAGTAAAAATTATCCAGGCTGAAGGGAAATTATCCCAGATGGAAAATGACAATTTCAAAAAAAGAATAAAGAACATCTTTTTTTTTTTAAAGATTTTTAATTATTTATTTGTCAGAGAGAGAGAGAGCGAGCACAGGCAGACAGAGTGGCAGGCAGAGGCAGAGGGAGAAGCAGGCTCCCCACAGAACAAGGAGCCCGATGTGGGACTTGATCCCAGGACGCTGGGATCATGACCTGAGCCGAAGGCAGCTGCTTAACCAACTGAGCCACCCAGGCGTCCCAGAATAAAGAACATCTTTAATGGTAAATGTCAAAGTACATTGACTTCATTTATATTCACAAAGCACTGTGCCCAACAATGGCAGAATAGCACCTTCTTTTCAAGGGCACGTGTTATGTTAACCAGAATCTGTTCTTATAAAAGAAGTCTAAATAACTCTAAAAAGACTGAATACAGAATCTGTTCTCTTAGCACAAATAAATTATATTAGAAATCAGTAATAATATCATGACTAGGAAAATAGCAAATATTTGGAAAATAAACAATGGAGTTCTAAACAATACAAGAGACAAAGAAAATGTCCCAAGAGAATTTAGAGACCATTTTGAAGTAGTAATAATAAAAATACATTATATTAACCTTTGTGGGGTAATGTAAGGGTAGTGCTTAGAGGGAAAATTATAGTTTCCAATAATTATATTGGAAAATAAGGAAGAACTAATATCAGGGATTTGAGTTCCCACCTAAATTTTTTTTTAATTAGGAAGAGGAAATTAAAGAAAAAGTAAAATGATAGAAGGAAATCATAGGAAAAAAAGCAAAATCAACTAAATGGTAATTGAAAAAACAAAAAAATCAATGAAACCAAAATCTGTTGTTTTGAAAATATCAATAAAATCAACAGGCCTCTTGTTGGACTGAAAAAGACAAAGAAAGAAAACACAAATTACCAATATCAAGAACAAAAGAGTGGCCATCACTATAAATTCTACAAAATTAAAGAGATAATAGGAAATACTAGGAATAATTTAAGGTAATAAATTCGACAAACTGGATGAAATGGAAAGAATTTCTTTATAAGAACTTTTATTCTGGTAAAATATATGTATTATAAAATTTACTATCTTAACCATTGTTAAGTGTATAGTTCAGTGATATTAAGTGCAACAATATTGTCATGCAATCATCACCACCATCCATCTCCAGAACTATTTTCATTTTGCAAAACTGAAACTCTGAACCTCTTAAACAATAACCATGACTTTCTCCTCCCTGTCCCTAGAAGCCATGATTCTACTTTTTTTCTTATCTTCCCTTTTCCACCAACCCCCAACTTCCAATAACTACTCTCTGTTACTATGAAATCAGCTTTATTTTATCTCTCTATCTATCTATCTACTGACATCACACACAGAAGTGACGTCACACAATATTTGTTTTTCTGTGCCTGGCTTATTTCACCTAGTATAATGCTCTCCAGATTCATCTGTGTCTTTGCTAATGACAGGCTTTATTTTTTTATGACTAAATAATATCCTGTTTATATCTATACCACATTTTCTTTATCCATTCATCTGTCTACAGAAATTTAAGTTATTTCCAGGTCTTGGCTACTGGGAATAATGCTACAATAAGCAGGGGAGTACAGATATCTCTCTGAGACAGTGATTTTATTTCCTTTGGATATATACTGAGAAGTGGGTGCTGGATCAAATGGTAGTTCTATTTTAAATTTTTTGAGGAACCTCCATATTGTTTTCTATAATGGCTGTATCAATTTACATTCCCACCAACAATGCACAAGGCTTCTCTTTTCTCCACATCAATGCCAACACTTACTATCTTTTGACGTTTTGATAATGGTCATCCTAATAAGTGTGAAGTGATGATTTGCATCTCCTTGATAATTGGTGATATTGAGCATCTTTTAATATACTTGGGAAGATAATAAAAACAATACACTATGGAGGGGGAGGAGTCAAGATGGCGGAGAAGTAGCAGCTGAGACTACTTCAGGTAGCGGGAGATCAGCTAAATAGCTTATCTAAAGATTGCAAACACCTACAAATCCAACGGGAGATCGAAGAGAAGAAGAACTGCAATTCTAGAAACAGAAAATCAACCACTTTCTGAAAGGTAGGACGGGCGGAGAAGTGAATCCAAAGCG
>NW_019154149.1:6589845-6591047 GCF_002288905.1 Enhydra lutris kenyoni | reverse complement strand
AAAAAGATATTATATGTTTATGAAAAATAAAATTAAAAAAAACAAAACAAAACAATACACTATGAAAAATCAATTAAACACAAAAGAAAGGCTGCAATGGAGGAATCAAGGAATAAAAATATATCAGACATATAGAAAACAAAAAGCAAAGTGGTAGAAATATGTCTTTCCTTACTAGTAATTACTTTAAATGCAGATATGATTCATTTTCCAATTAAAGAATAGATACTGGCAGAATGAATGCAAAAAGATCTACCTATATGCTGACTATAAGAGATTCAATTTAGACTGAAAGACACAAATAGGATGATAATAAAATAAACAAAATTATATTGCATGCATATAGTAAACAAAAGAAAGATGGGATAGCTATACTAATATCAGACAAAATGCAATTCAAGTCAAAACTGTTGCAAGAGACAGAAGAAGGACATTACATATTGATAAAAGGGTCAATCCATTAAGAAGACATAGCAGTTACAGATATATACGTATATGATAACAAAACCCCAAAATATATGAGGCAAGAATGGCAGAATTGAAGAGATAAACAGAAAGTTGTACAATAACATGCAGAGGCTTCAATACTCTATTTTCAAGAGTAGATAGAACAACTAAAAGGAGATCAATAAGAGAATAGAGGACTTGAACAATACAATAAAACAGTTATACTTAAGAAAAATATGCAGAACATTCCACCCAATGAGAATGGAATAGACACTTTTCTCAAGTATAGACTATTCTAGATTATAAAGTCCAAATAAATTTAAAAGATTGAAATCATGCAAACTATCCTCTCAATAGCAGATGGAAAACTGAAAAATTCAGTAATATATAGAGATTAGGAAACACATTCTTAATAACCAGTAGGTCAAGGAATAAATCACAAGGGAAACTAGAAAATATCTTGAGACAAATGAAAATGAAAACCCAATATACCAACATTTATGGGAGGCAAAGAAAGAGGTGTTCAAAGGAAAACTTTTAGCTATAAATGCATATATTCAACCTAACTTTACTCCTGAAGAGACTAAAAAAGAAGAGCAAACTAAACCCAAAAATTGCAGAAGGAAGAAAATAATAAAGATTGGAGCAGAGATTAATGGGATAGAGAATAGAAATGAAATGGAGAAAATCAATTATGCAAAAAGTTTGTTCATGGAAAAGATTAACAAAATTGACAAATCATTACCAATACAAAG
>NW_019154149.1:6553936-6589745 GCF_002288905.1 Enhydra lutris kenyoni | reverse complement strand
ACAACTTACCAAAATCAACTCAAGAAGAAAAAGAAAATTTGAATAGATGTATAATATATAGAGATTAAATCAGCAACCAGCACACAAGAAAAGGCCAGGACCAGATGGCTTTATGAACGAGTATTCTACAAAATTTTCAAGCATGAACACCAATATTTCTCAAACTCTTCCAGAAGGTAGAAGTGAGTACTTCCTAACTCATCCTTTTTTCCTTTCAAAACAGTACATTTTATTTGACATTAGGCAACACATTCCCATGTAGTTGTGATATGTAGATGGCTTTAGATTGCTTTGGTGGTCACCCAAGCTGAGCAAAATTTTTCAATCTTCCAAACACTCACAGCTCAAAGATTCTGCATTTCACATGAGTTCAGAAGTCAAAGTGTATCTTCCCATTTATCATAACATTTGGCATAAGATTCCATTTTAGGTAGAAGGATGGAGACAAAGCTATTTCCTTTAAAAATAGATGTGTTCACAATTTCACTATGCCATAAAAATCAGATGATGATGGCATTGTTCTTTTATTCTTATCAGTAGTGGTAGTCTAAGGATGTCAGAAACTAAGCTCAAAGAAGTAAGGTTTTGCTGGCTGGTGCTTCTCAACAGACTGGCACATCTGGGTATTTCTTGTCTAATTCTTGTCATTGGCTTGGGGCATCTCTTCACACTTTCTCTAAATAGCCTATTACATTACCCCCCACCCCCAGCAGTCTGATGCTTTCCTTTCTCATCAGCCTAGAGCTTCTAAAGAAAAGGGAGGTCTGAAATCAAGGTTACATATATGTCTCTCTCAAGTGGAGAGAAATGGAAATTAAAAAACAAACACTGAATAAATGGCTCAAAACTGTGATCAAAATTGGCTTAAGATCAGCCCAGGCATAATATTGCCAGTCTAAAGATAGGTTTCTTTAAGGTAATAGCAACATCAAAAAGGGCATTTCAAAAGAAGTGGGCTTAAATGGACATATGAGAACAGGAAAAGGAGAAATGAAAATGTCCAAGAGTAGGGAGGATAGCAATAGAAAAAAGCTGGAATTTAGCAGTCTCGACATGGGAGTTCCTTTGGTCTTAGGGCTTCTAAAACCTTCCTGGATTCTGGGTCATAGGCTTCCAGCTTCCCACCTAACTTAGCCTTGAGATATCTTTCTCTCTTGGGTCTTCTGTCCATCTAGAGTGGCTGGAGTCCTGGGTCTTTATGTATGTCTGGGACCTCCCATCCTTGGATGTTAGATCTTCAAGCTAAGGTTTTTATCTCAGGTCTTGGACCTTGTGTTTTAGGTCTCAGGCCTTTCATGGGTTCTTGCTCTTAGGCTTCAGTCTCCCATATTCTGTGAAGCCATCATTACCCCCATACTAATGCCAGACAAACACATTGTAGTCAAAACAAACAAAAACCAGTAGAGGCCAATATCCCTTATGAATATAGATACAAATTTCCTCAATAGCAAACCTAATCCAGTAGCATATCAAAAGCATTATATAACACGTCAAATCAGGGTTTATTGTGAGAATTAAAGTGATGTATTTCATATTTCAAAATATAAAAATCATTCAATTTAATAAGCCATGTCAATTGAATAAATGAAAACAAATGCATCGTCATCTCAACTGATGCAAAGAAAGCATTCGACCAAATTGAGCATTCTTTCATAACACAAATACTCAGCAAAGTAGGAAGAAAAGGGAACTTTCTCACCATGATAAAGGCACTGTGGAGAACTTACATATACTATCAGACTCCAGAGTGAAAGACTGAAAGTGTTCCCTCTAAGCGGTATAATACAAGGATGCTCACTTTCACTACTGCTACTCATTACTGTATAATAATATAATATAATAATATAATATAATATAGATAATTCTAGTCAGAAAGGAAGCAAACTAGCTCTGTTTATATATGACATGATCATATGCAGACAATACTTTAAAATTTAAAATTCATTCACAAAAAATTTAGAGCCAGAATTTAGAGCAGAATTGCAGAGTCCATAATCAATACTCAAAAATCAATTGAGAGGGAATGAGAAGTGACTGCTAAATGAGCATAGGGTTTTATTTTGAGGTGATGAAAATGTTCTGGAACTACATAAAGATCAGTAAAATAGAAGGCACAGCAATAGAAACTATACAAATTTAATCACAGAGAAGAAAAAATGCTGAAAAATGAACAGAGACATATAAGTTAAGGACAAAATCAAGTTTTTCGATATGTGTTTTTTATTGGAATCCCAGAAGAGAAATAGAGATAGAAATTTACATTAAAATATATCTGAAGTGGGTGATCAAACTTGGTTACCTAATTTTAATTCTGCCTCTGGCTGAAAAGTTATCATTTTGAGGTAATAAAACTGGTTTACTTGTGTAAAGACTGACTTGAAATGAATTCTCAAAGGGCCACTTTGTGTCTTTGTTCAACTACACTATAATCCAGCAATTGCTCTATTAGGTATTTGCCCAAAGGATACAAAAATACTGATTTGAAGGGACACATGCACCCCGATATTTATAGCAGCATCATCAACAATAGCCAAATTATGGAAAGAGCCTAGATGTTCATCAACAGAAGAATGGAAAGAAGATGTGGTAGATATACACAATGGAATACTATGCAGCCATCAAAGAGATGACATCTTGCCATTTGCAATGATGTGGATGGAACTAGAGGGTATAATGCTAAGCAAAATAAGTCAATCAGAGAAAGATAAGTACCATATGATTTCACTCATATGTGGAATTTAAGAAACAAAACAGATGAACATGGGGGCGGGAACAGAAGCTAACCATAAAATAGACTTTTTTAAAAAAAAGATTTATTTATTTATTTGACAGACAGAAATCACAAGGAGGCAGAGAGGCAGGCAGAGAGAGGAGGAAGCAGGCTCCCCGCTGAGCAGAGAGCCCGATGCGGGGCTCGATCCCAGGACCCTGGGATCATGACCTGAGCCGAAGGCAGAGGCTTTAACCCACTGAGCCACCCAGGCGCCCCCATAAAATAGATTCTTAACTATAGAGAACAAACTGAGGGTTGTTGGAGGGGAGGTTGGTGGGGGTTGGGTTAAATGGGTAATAGGGAATAAGGAGGGCATGTGTCATGATGAGCACCAATGATATATGGATGTGCTGAATCACTATATTGGACACCTGAAACTAGTATTACACTGTATGTTAACAAACTGGAATTTAAATAAAAACTTGAAACAAACAAAAAAGCAAGCAAAGATTCTCTTTTCCACCTCTGCCAAAAAGAAGAGGCCAAGGATAAAACAAGAGAAGAGGCTTTCCCAAAAACTTTATGGAAAAAAGCAGACAGAACAAACCACAGTACAAATTCACTTTAAAATATGTTTCATGATAGGGGAGATGTTTTCTTTTGATTTTTAAAAAAACAATATAAGCATCCTGTTAGCAATGATTTCAGCATACTTCATAAATCAATCTGGCTTTTCAATTATTCTTTTATTTGAGAAAGCAAAATGAAGATAACAATGTTATTTGCCGCCACTTCAAATTTTAAATCAGTAGCCAAAATTAGCAACACACAAATTTTATCCACTAGTCATTATTATTTATTCATGTAACCTAATTTTTCCAACATTATCTTTGTTCAAGGTCTTTGACTTTCATGATTATATATTCAGAATTGATGTTGCTGTACTACACACTATTATTTTACAAATTAATTCAAATATAGTCTGGGTTTACAATCAAATTCACCTTCACATTCCAATTTGTTTCAAAAATCATTCAGTCAATGATATTTTATTGTAATCCATCAACAGTGATATGGGTATTAATTGACTAATTAAAATAACAATTTGGGAGCCACTGGAGGAAACTGAACTCCATCTGAACCTGATGGCAGAAGGAACTTGAGCTACCTTGGCAATCTACCTTGTTTTTCAAATAGGAAAGAAGACTTAAATAATCATTGTTTATAGTAATAACTTTTTATTTTTATTGTTTTGTCCTTGCTGGGCTTTATATTAACATATAATGTATTATTTGTTTCAGCGGTACAGGTCTGTGAGTGATCAGTCTTTAACAATTCACAGCACACACCATAGCACATACCCTCCCCAATGTCCATCCCCCAGCCACCCCATCCCTCCTACCTGCCTCCCCTCCAGCAACCCTCAGTTTGTTTCCTGAGATTAAGAGTGTCTTATGGTTTGTCTCCCTTCCCAGTCCCATCTTGTCATCCCTAGCCCCACAACCCACAACACCCTGCCTCTCAAATTCCTCATATCAGTGAGAGCATATGATAATTTTCTTTCTCTGATTGACTTATTTAGCCTAGCATAATACCCTCTAGTTCCATCCACATTGTTGCAAATGGCAAGATTTCAGTTTTTTGATGGCTGCATAGTATTCCATTGTATATATATATACCACATCTTCTCTATCCATTCATCTGTTGATGGACATCTAGGCTCTTTCCATAGTTTCATTACTGTGGACATTGCTGATAGCAGTAATTTTTAACAAGGTACAGAGCCAGCCTGAGAATTAGAGCAGGCCATGGAGATGGTTATGATTTCAGGGCACCCAACATCATACACAAACAACTCCATTAACCAACTACTGAGTCCCCACATTCTTCTATTAGAGAATTTCTCCTTTAGTTTAAGACTTTGGAACCTCTCAAAACACTACTCCTTCTGAAAGAAGCCATATTTAATGTACCTTTCCATGAAGAAAATTCCCTGGCAACTAAAACTAATAACTAATTACTTTGCTATACACGGCACTGTTTTTTCCAGTTTTATTGAGATATAATTGACATATAACACTGCATAAGTTTAAGGTGTATAATGTGATGATTTTTTATATGCATATATTACAAAATGATTACCACAATAATGTCAACTAACACATCCATCACCACACACACTATTTTTTTGGTAGTGGAAATTTTAAGATCTACTCTCCCTAAGCTTAATCATCCTGATGGTGTTCATTATATCCTACTCAAGAACAGTGCTAGATAAAGACAAGTGGAAACAAATACCCTGAAATCTAAGCAAAGGACACAAGGTCCAAAAAGTAAATGGGAGAACAGAGACGCCAGAAACAAATCTAATTCTCATTTCCAAATGAACCTTTTCTCAAAAGAAGAGTCAACAAGTTATCAAGTCACAGGGTGAGTTCCATTTTGGGTCAGGCCTAGTTTGCTCTGAGGTTGAGAGAGAAAGATCTAACTCACACTGAATACCTAATATGTATCAAATATTGTAGTAGGCACTTTATAAAAATGTTACCCCTAAAGGCCAAATGGAGAGAGACCAATTAGGAAGCTACTGAAATAGTCCCTGTCCAAAACAATAAAACAACAAACAACCATAGAAACCCCTCAAAAATGACAAGTATCTAAACTATGTCAGGGGTAGTGAAGGCTTGATTTTAAGCTGATCTAATTTGGTGGTGGGCTGGATATGGAGAGATGAACAAGGAGAAAGCAAGGATGAGTGCCAGGTTTTATTTGGAAGACTGAGTGAGAAAAACTGGCAACTTTAACGCTCTATGAACTATACGAGTCAATGTGTGTTATGTAGAAAGTAGTGAATTCAGAATGGTTGGAATTGGTTTCAGTTACCTATATTATATTCAATTGGAGATACCTGGAATTTAGAAGCATGCTTCTAAATTAAGATAAGGATAGATAAAACCTGGTGAATAGATTAGATAATTTGCTGAAAAGATAATTAATAAGATGAGGACTATGGTTCAGTCTCTAGGAAACAACATTTTATTTTATCTTTCCTTCAACAATTATATATACTACAAAATACTCACCACAAAAAGTACATTTCAACATTATTGACTATATTCCCTATGCTGTACTTTTCATCCCTGTGACTCATATTTTTAATTGGAAGTTTGTACCTCTTAATACCCTTCACCCATTTAGCCCATCCTCCCACCTTCCTCTCCTTTGGCAACCATCAGTTTCTTTTCTATTTTTATGAGTCTATTTTTCTCTTTGTTGTTATTGTTTTGATGTAGGTTGTTCATTTATTTTTTAGATTCCACATACAAATGAAATCATACAGTATTTGTCTTTGTCTGGCTTATTTCACTTTAACATAATACCCTCTAGTTCCATTCACATCATTCCAAATGGCAAGATTTCATTCTTTTTGATGGCTGAGTAATATTCCATTATATATATACCACCTCTTCTTTATCCATTCATCCTTTGATGGACACTTAGGAAATAACATTTTAAAAACAGGCAAGGGAGAAGATTCAGTGAGAGAAATTGAGAAAAAGAGAGGCAGTTAAGTAGCTGCCTTTGGCTCAGGCCATGATCCTAGGGTCCTGGGATCAAATCCCCCACTGGGCTCCCTGCTTGGCAAGGAGACTGCTTCTCCCTCTCCTTCAACCTGCCACTCCCCTTGCTTGTGCTTTCCCTCTCTCAGTCAAATAAATTTTTAAAAATCTTAAAAAAAAAGAAAAAGAAATTGAGAAAAAGCATACAGTGATATAAGAGAACAGGAAGAGAGTCATTTTATGTAAGCCAGAGGAAGATTGTTTCAGGAAATAATCTATAGTGATATTAGAGAGAACATTATCAGTAAAGTGATGGGAGCAGAAGCCAGATTTCAGTATGCTGAGGAGTGAATGCTATGAAAAAGTGAAATTAACACTTTCTAGAAGCTTGTATGAGAAGGGGAGTTAGGGGAAAATATTTGGTCAATAAGCTTTTTGTTTTTCCTTTTTGTTTCAGAGTGGGAAAACTGGCATTTTAAAAGAAGGAGAAAACAGAAAAGTCTAAGCTGATTACGTGGGGAAAAGAAAAGGTGATTGATGATTCCCAGAGGCAGGAGAGGGGAAAGAAATTCAAAGCACAGGTTAAATGACATTATCTTATTCTGAGAATGGAAGAAAAGAGAAAATGGCTGGTAAGTTTGTGTACAGAAGACTTGTAAGTGGGAAATGAGGAAATTGAGAGAGTTTATTCCTGTCAAAGTAGAGTAACAGGCCTGAGAAATATGAAGAAAGTTTCAAATAGTTTCAAAGAGGGTGAAAGATTGACTCATCAACCCCAATTCTTCACCTGCTCTGTATTCACACTTTTATTATTGATACATTGCTGCCCCTTGATTTGGGGCTTGGCTTTTTGATTTGGTTTGGCCAAGAGAATAGGGTAGAAGTAACAGTATGCCTGTCCTGACCCTGTTAAATTAAGAAGACTCTCACATGCTTCTGCTTGCCCTCCTCTGCCTCTGCAATGATCATGAAAAGAAAGTCTTCAGGATAGCTGTTCACCTTCAACCTGGGCCCCAGAAGGAAACCCATTGAGCAGAACTTCCTCAGTTGCTATACCACTGAAGCAGAGACACCCAGCTGATTTACAGATTCCTGAGAATAAATGATAACTTTAAGCCACAGTTTGGATGAGGACTGTTACAAATAATTATGATGGCAATATTTAACACACATATGGGATGGACCAGGAATAAGAAGTCAGATGCCTCTTATATATCCCAAATGAGATCAGGAAGAAAGGAGATTGAAAAAGAGAATTAAGGGGGGGGGGCAGCAAAGCTCAGAGAACCTAAGAAACTTGCCCAGTGTTATAGACAATCAAATTATGAAACTAATTTTGGAACTCAGGGCTGTCTGATTCTAACTCCAGGTTCTTTTTGCAATACCAGTCTGTAGGCCTGACAAGCCTGGTCTCAGGAGAGTCAACATCATATACCTGAAGAGTTATGAATGAAGATGACCTTGGACCAGTATGGAAATTTCCAGGCATCAGGAACCAAAACTTTAATTCTAAGGCTAGTCGTGTATGAAGAAGTATCATTTTATATCACACACTGTCTTTCTAGGTGAGGTCCAAATTCCTCTCTTAGGCACATTTTAAAAAACGAAGACAGAGGCACCTGGGTGGCTCAGTCGTTAAGCGTCTGCCTTCGGTTCAGGTCGTGATCCCAGGGTCCTGGGATCGAGCCCCACGTCAGGCTCCCTGATCAGTCGGAAGCCTGCTTTTCCCTCTCCCACTCCCTCTGCTTGTGTTCACTCTCTCACTATGTCTCTCTCTGTCCAATAAATAAATAAAATCTTTAAAAACATAAAAAATAAAAAACGAAGACAGTATGGGAGCATCAGAGTCTTTGGAATCAGACAGATGTGGGTTTGAATTCTAGATAAGCTTCTGACTCGCTATGTGAACTTCAGTAATTTACTTAAATATCTTTGCACTTCAGTTTCCTCATATATAAGATGAACAAAATCTACCTTGCTGGTTTGTTCAATGGATTTTTAAAAATATTTTATTTATTTATATATTTGACGAGAGAGAGAGAGCACAAGCAGGGGGAACATCAGAGGAAGAGGGAGAGGGAGAAGCAGGCTCTCTGCTGAGCAGGGAGCCCAATGTGGGGCTCAATCCCAGGACCCTGGGATCATGACCTGAGCCAAAGGCAGATGTTCAAACGACTGAGTCACCAGGCGCCCCATTGGAGGGATTTTTAGAAACTTATTTATGCACCTTTTCCATAGTACCTACTCAGTAAAGGTTATCTCCTTCCTTCTTTTCTTATCAAAAGGGCACTGGCGTCTACACCTAGTGAACCCTTGCACACAGGAATTAGAGTACAACAACAACAAAGCTGAGTTCCTCTAGACCTGAATTTTTCAGAAGTTTTTATGCAATGAAAACTTCTTTTAAGAGGAACCCCCAAAATACTACCTACTAGCCTTTATTATAAATAAATGTTGTTCCCCTCTTCTCTTAAAATTTTTTGTTCCAAACGTATCTTTACTGTTTCTAATTTTTTATGAATTCACATGCCACTTTCCTAACTACACCACAGTATTTTTAAATTTTGCTTTTATTTTCTTTTTCCCTCCAGCTCAGTAGGGGTCATGTTGAGGATAAGAGTGGAAGAATACATGGCTTCTCTCTATGATTAAAAAAAAGAAAAAAGTCTATACTCCTCTATTCACCTTCCTCTTTTCCAGGTTTCTAGAAGAAAAGCAAAAGTGACAGATTAGTATAGTAATCTATGTGTCAAACACAGAAAATTATAGTGGTTCTGGATAGACGGTTCTGGATAGATTAATAATAATAATAGTCATAATAACACCTAGGATTTTCATGTTCATAAAATGCATCAGACACTATTCTAAGGGCTTTGTATGCATTAATTCATTCCTTATAGCTGCCTTATTGAATAGACACTAGTATTAGTCCTATTTTACAGAAAGAAAAAATGTCTCCAACTATAATAATAAATCCATCTATTTCTTCTTGGGGCTCTATCAGTTTTTGCCTCATGTGTCATGATGCCCTATTGTTAGGTGCATGCCAACTGAAAAACTGAAAAATTGTTCCCCTTATCATTATGTAATGCTCCTCTTCATCTGATAACTTTCCTTGCTATGAATTTTGCTCTTCTTGAAATCAATACAGCTATTCCTTTCTTTTCCCACTAGTGTTAGCATGGTTTCTCTTTATCTCTTTACCTTTAATCTCTATGTGTCCTTATATTTAAAGTTAGTATATATATAAAACATTTAGTTGAGTTCCTGGATTTTTTTCAAGATTTTATTTATTTATCTGAGAGAGAGAAAAAGATAGTGAGAGAGAGCATAAGCAGGGAGGAGAGGGAGAAGCAGACTCCCCACTGAGCAGGGAGTCTGATGCAGGGCTCCATCCCAGGACCCCAGGATCATGACCTGAGCTGAAGGCAGATGCTAAACTTACTGAGCCACCCAGGCACCCCTTGAGTTTTTTTTAATCTACTCTGACACTTTGATGATCTCTTCTAATTGGTATATTTAACCCACAAATGTTTAACGTGATGGGTATTAAGGGGGGTACATGTTGTAATGAGCACTGGGTGTTATACACAAATAATGAATCACTGAACATTATATCAAAAACTAATGATGTACTGTATGGTGACTAGCATAACATAATAAAAAAATAAAGTGATTATTGATGTAGTTGGTTTAATATGTACCATATCTGTTATTGTTTTCTATTTGTTGCTCTTGTTCCTATTTTTGTCTTCCATACTTTGTCTGCTTTTTGTGTTTTCTTTTAAAGATTTTATTTATTTGACAGAGGGAGAGAGATCACAAGTAGGCAGAGAGGCAGATGGTGGTGGGGGGGGTACTCAGGCTCCCCGCTGAGAAGAAAGCCCAATGTGGGGCTTGATCCCAGGACCCTGAGATCATGACCTGAGGCGAGGGCAGAGGCTTAACCCACTGAGCTACCCAGGCACCCCTGCTTTTTGTGGTTTTAATCAAGCATTTTGTATGATTCCATTTTCTCTCCTTTCTTAGAGCACATCAATTATATATCCTTAAAAAAATTTTAGTGATTGCCTTGAGTTGATATATACATTTATAACTAATCTAAGTCCACTTTTGAATAACACTATACAATTTCATGTGTAGTATGAGTACCTTAAAATAACAAAATAATTCCAGTTCCTACCTCCTGCTCCTTATATTATTATTATTGTTCAGTTATCTAAATATAAGCATATATAAGCATAGCTATATAGATAAAATCAAATACATTATTATTTTGAACAAACTGTAATCTGTTAAGATTATGAAAAAGAGAAGATTTAATTTTATCTTCACTTATCCATTCTCTGATGATCTTCCTTTCTTTATGGAAATAAGTTTCTGACATATAATTTTCCTTCTCTCTGAAAAACTTCTTTCAACATTTCTTGCAAGGCAGGACTGCTGGCAACAAATTCCTTCAATTTTTATTTTTCTGAGAAAGTCTATTTCTCTGCACTTCTGAAGAATAATTTCACAAGGTACAGAATTAGGTTGGCTTTTTTTCCTCTCAAAACTTTAAATATTTCACTCCAGTCTCTCTTTCCTTAGTCACAAATTCAAGTGCCCAATAAATGGTAGTTTTTATTATATTATTCAGATAATAGATGCTCTTTTCTCCTCTCGAGAAAAAATTTTTTTAAAGATTTTTATTTATTTATTTGACAGAGAGAGATCACAAGTAGAGAGGCAGGCAGAGAGAGAGGGGGAAACAGTCTCCCTGCTGAGCAGAGAGAACCCGATGCAGGGCTCGATCCCAGGACCCTGAGACCGTGACCTGAGCTGAAGGCAGAGGCTTTAACCCACTGAGCCACCCAGGTGCCCCTCGAGAAATTTCTTTTTTAAAAAATTAAAGTATAGCTGACACACTGTTACATTAGATTCTGGTGTACAACATAATGATTCAACAACTCTGTAGGGTATACTATGCTCACCACAAGTGTAGCTACCATCTCTCACCATACAGTGTAATTACAGTACCACTGACTACATTCCCTATGCTGTACCTTTCATCCTTGTGACTTACATATTCCATAACTGGAATTCTGTACTACCCTGTCCTTTTCACCCATTTTGCCTATTCCCCCACTCACCTCCCCTGTGGCAATTGCAAGTTTGTTCTCTATATTTAAGAGTCTATTTCTGTTTCTTTTTGCTTGCTTCATTTTTTAAAGATTTCACATATAAGTAAAATCATATGGTATTTGTCTTCTTCTGTCTGATTTATTTCACTTAGTATAATACCCTCTAGGTCTACCCATGTTGTCACACATGGAAGATCTTGTTCTTTTATATGGCTGAGTAATATTCCATTGTGTGTATGTACACACACACACACACACACACACACACACACAAACACACATGCCATGTCTTCTTTATCCATTCATCTATGGATGGACACTTGGGCTGCTTCCATATCTTAGCTTTTGAAAATAATGCTGCAATAAGCACAGGGGTGCATATATGTTTCCAAATTCGTGTTTTCATTTTCTTTGGGTAAATACCCAATACTTAAATTATTAGATCATATGTTATTTCTATTTTTAATTTTTTGTTGCTGTGGCCCCTATTTTTAATTTTTTGTGAAACGTTCATACTGTTTTCCATAGTGGCTCCACCAATTTACATTCCTATCAACAGTGCAAAGATGTTCTTTTTTTTCTCCACATTCTCAACAATATTCATTCCACTTATTTCTTGCTTACATGATTTCTGAGAAGTCAGTTGTGACTCTTACCATTACTCCTCTATAGGTAATCTGTTTTCTCCCTCTAGATTCTTTCAGATACTTTTTCTTTTTTCTTTTTTTTTAAAGACTTTATTTATTTATTTGACAGACAGAGATCACAAGTAGGCACAGAGGCAGGCAGAGAGAGAGGAAGGGAAGCAAGCTCCCTGCCGAGCAGAGAGCCCTACGTGGGGCTCGATCCCAGGACCCCGGAATCATGACCTGAGCTGAAGGCAGAGGCTTTAACCCGCTGAGCCACCCAGGTGCGCCTCAGATACTTTTTCTTACCTTTGATTTTCTGCAATTTGAATATGATATCCCTAGGAGTAGGTTTTTTTCTGTGTATCCTGCTTGGTAATCTCTCAGCTTGCTAGATCTGTTGTTTGGTGTTTGACATTAATGTGGAAAAATTCTTAGTCCTTATTGTTTCACATATTTCTTCTTTTTCTTTCTCTCTTTCTTCTCCTGGAATTACCCTTATGCATATGTCACACCTCTTACAGTTGTCCCACAGTCCTTGGATGTTCCCTTGATTTTTTTTTCAGTCTTTGTTCTGTTTGCTTCAAGTTTTGAGGTTTCTACAAGATATCCTCAAGCTCAGAGATTCTTTCCTCAGCTGTATCCACTCTACTAGTAATCCTACCAAAGGCATACTTCATTTCTGTTAGTATTTTTTTATCTTTAGCACTTCTTTTTATTCTTTCTTAGAATTTCCATCTCTCTACACAAATTCAGTAAAGTCACAGGATACAGAATCAATGTATAGAAATCGGTTGCATTTCTATATATCAATAATGAAGCAGAAGAAAGGGAAATTAAGGAATCAATCGCATTTACAATTACACCAAAACCCATAAGATGCCTAGGAATAAACCTAACCAAAGAAGTAAAAGACCTGTACTCTGAAAACTATGAAACACTGATGAAAGAAATTGAAGATGACACAAAGTAATGGAAAGACATTCTACCCTCATGGACCAGAAGAACAAATATTGTTAAAATGCCTATACTACCCAAAGCAATCCACACTTTTAATGTAATCCCTATCAAAATATCAACAGCATTTTTCACAGAAATGGAACAATCCTAAAATTTGTATGGAACTACAAAAGACCCTAAATAGCCAAAGTGACTTTGAAAAAGAAAAGCAAAGCTGGAAGCATCACAATTTCAGACTTCAAGTTATATTACAAAGAGTTAGTAATCAAAAGAGTATGATACTGGCACAAAAATAGACACATATAGATCAATAGAACAGAATAGAAAACCCAGAAATGAACCCACAACTGTATGAGCAATTAATCTTCAACAAAGCAGGAAAGAGTATCCAATGGAGTATCCAAAAGATATCCAAAAGAGTATCCAAAGAGATAGTCTCTTCAACAAATGGTGTTGGGAAAACTGGACAGCTACATGCAAAAGAATGAAACTGGACCACTTTCTTACACCATACACAAAAATAAATTCAAAATGGATAAAAGACCTAAATGTGAGACAGGAACCCCATCAAAATCCTAGAGGAGAACACAGGCAGTAACCTCTTCGACGTTGGCTATAGCAACTTCTTTCTAGAGGTCTCCCAAGGCACGGGAAACAAAAGCAAAAATAAACTATTGGTACTTCATCAAAATAAAAAGCTTCTGCACAGCAACAGAAACAATCAACAAAACTAAAAGGCAACCTATGGAATGGGGGAAGATATCTGGAAATGACATTTCTGATAAGGGTTAGTATCCAAAATACATAAAGAACTTAGAAAACCCAATACCCTAAAAATGAAAAAAAAAAAAAAACAATTAAAACCAAAAAAATTTAAAAACCCAATTAAAGGGGCGCCTGAGTGGCTCAGTGGGTTAAAGCCTCTGCCTTCGGCTCAGGTCATGATCCCAGGGTCCTGGGATGGAGCCCCGTATCGGGCTCTCTGCTCAGCAGGGAGCCTGCTTCCTCCTCTCTCTCTGCCTGCTTCTCTGCCTATGTGTGATCTCTATCTATCAAATGAATAAATAAAATCTTAAAAAAAACAATTAAAAAGAAAACTAATGATGTACTTACTGTATGGTGACTAACATAAGAAAAATTTGTCTATTCATGTCAGAAGACACATGAAAAGATGCTCAACATCACTCATCACTAGGGAAACACAAATTAAAATTACAATGAGTTATTACCTCATACCTGTCAGAATGGCTAAAACCAACAACACAAGAAACAACAGGTATTGGCAAAGATGTGGGGAAAGGGGAACACTGTTGGTGGGAATGCAAACTGGTATAGCCACTATGGAAAACAGTATGGAGGTTCCTCAAAGAGTTAAAAACTGAACTACCCTACAATACAGCAATGGCACTATTAGGTATTTACCTAAAGAATAAAAAAATACTAATTCAAAGGGATACATGCACCCCAATGTTTATAGCAGCATTATCTACAATAGCCAAATCATGGAAACAGCCCAAGTGTCCATTTTTATCCATCAACTGACGAATGGATAAAGAAGATGTGGAATATATATATAATGAAATATTACTCAGCCATAAAAAGAATGAAATCTTGCCATTTGCAACAACATGGATGGAGCTAGAGAGTATTATGCTAAGGAAAAGTTATCTGTCAGAGAAAGACAAGTACCATATGATTTGACTTATATGTAGAATTTAAGAAACAAAACAAATAAGCATAGGGAAAAAAAGAGAGAGGCACACCAAGGAACACAGTCTTAACTGTAGAGAACAAACTGATGGCTATCAGAGGCGAAGTGGGTGGGAGGATGGGTGAAATAGGAGATGGGGATTAAGGAATGCATTTGTTGTGATGAGCACCAGCGTAATGTATGGAAGTGTTGAATCACTAAATTGTATACCTAAAATTAATATTACACTGTATGTTAACTAAGTGAAATTTAAATGAAAACTTAAAAAGAAGAATGTCTGCCTCTCTGTTTACATTGCTCATCTGTTCTTGCACACTGTTTACTTTATCCATTATGGCCTTAACATATTAATCACAGTTGCTTCAAATACCTGGTCTGATAATTGTACCATTCCTGACATATCTGAATCTGTTCTGATGTTCCTCTGTCTTTTGTTTTTCAGGTTTTAGTATGTCTTACAGTTTATTCTTGTTAGGTAGATGTAATGTACTGGGTAAAAGGGATTTCTATAGATAGGCCTTTAGTAATGTTTTGGTAAGGTGTGAAGGAGGGAAAACATTCTATATTCCTGTGATTAGGTTTCAGTCTTTCATGAGTATTTGCCTCTGGACTGTGAACTTCATGAGGTAGGACAGGATGGCTGGAGGATGCTGGAGTTGGGTATTTCCCTCCCCCCAACCCCGGGAAGATTGAGCTCTGATAAAACCCCAGCAGGCTAACTTATAGTAAAATAGTTTCTCCTTAGGGCAGACTCTGTTATGAAAGAGAATGCTCTGGTGTATTTTAAAATAGTTCCTTTTTCCTTCTCCTTGCAGAAAGCACTAAGGGATTTTGATATTCACTGTGAGGACCTGGCAGAGTTCCTGGAGGTAAAACTCACAAATGTGTGGGGACCCCCCCGTAACAGGGTCTGTGGAGCTTTTAACTCTCAGAGTTGTTCATCCAGAGCCTCTAGCAATTCATCACCTACTGTTTTTAGGTTTTCCCACCCTGGCATTTGTTCCTACGGAGGTTTCTGCTCCTATAAGTTTAATTCTATGCATCTCCCTGGCTGTCTCTCTAGTTCCTGGGAAAACCATGTATCCTGTGACCTCATTCCTCTTATGGATCTAAGGAGAGTTGTTGATTTTTTAAGTTCATTCAGCTTTACACTAATTTTTAAAACATGGTAGCATTTCCTAAGTTCCTTACATGCCGAACTGGGAACTGGAAGTGGTAGAAAGGAAAAATAAGCACAGAAAGGTTAAAGAACATGCCCAAGGTAACATAGCTAAGAAGTAATTAATCCAGACTCAAACCCAGTGCCAGAGCCCACTCTCATAACCACTAAATGCCCTTAGACTATTCTCCATACTTAAGGACAGCGTATTCATTATGTATAAGCCTTAGAACTCAATTCTTTAGGTATAAATTCCAGTTCTTTTGCTTTTACTAGTGTATGACTTTCTGCATAGGAATACTGTAGACATGAAGTGAGTCAGTGTATGTAAAGCACTTATAATAATGACTGGAAATGAGGAAAGTGGGGGTATTTGGTATTGCCTGGAAGAGCCAGCAACCTCATCCCTTACCTATCATGAAGAATGCTCAGATGTGTGTGTGTGTGGGGGGGGTGGATATATAGCATCTCTTTTGTAAACTGCAGGTTTACAACTGTTACAACTGAAGGGATTCCTAAAGCACCTATTTCTTTGTAATTCTCCAAACCCTATAGTTCCTTCCTGCATGAAGTCAGGTGCGTGGAACCAACAGCATTGGCATCTCCTGGGAGTTTGTCAGAAATAAAAATTCTAAAGTCCCACCTCAGACCTACTGAATCAGAATCTGCATTTTAATAAGAATCCCAGGTGAATAAGTGGCACATTATAGTTTGAGAAGCTCTGATAGAACAGTGGTTAATAACATAGGCTTTGAATTCAGACCTACTTGGCTCCTGAGCCAAGTTCTGTCAATTACAAGTTCTGTGATCTTAGAGCAGGTTCGGCAAGTCTGAGCCTTATTTCCTCAGCTATACAAATGGAATAATAGTAATCCATCTCATGGGGCTATTGAGGGAATTGGCATATGGTAGGTGCTTAGGAAATAAATGTTAATAGCTAAATTGTCACAATTATCATCAGACTTTCCAGCAAGGCTCAGACAAGGCAGATGGAAAGCTATCTCCATGGAGTAGGATATGAGAGAGAGGAGAGAGTGAGCAAGCAAGCAAGTGAGCACTTGGGGATGGATCAAGCCTGAAAAATGACAACCTACAGTACGTTATTGAATGATGGCAGAGAGAACAGTATTATCATGAGGAAAGCCTAGATCATAAGCCAAAGAGAGAGCGAAAGGGGTATAAGAGTGGAATGGGCAAGGCAAAAATATCATTGTAAGAACAAATTGAAAATTAGAAGCCAGGAGAGACAGAAATTAATTGAGTACAGAATGTGACTCATGGGGCAGAGAGGAAATCTAGTCTTTTAACACTGGGCATGTGGAAAGGTTGTGCTATTACACCCTTGGCTGACTTGGACAGAACCTCCTTTAAGGTACTACATGGGCTTGACCAGCACCACCCCCAGAACATCATGAACCTGGTTCAGTGAACTGCCAAGGGTATCAACCCATTTCATCTACTGTGTGCTTAATCCTTCCCAGTCAAGTACATAAAGTAGTGGTTCATTGGGTGCAAAATAAGGAAGACTTTTACTTTATTTAGATCAGTGCCTTCAGAAACACTTTCTGTACCCACCTAATCTAGCACTCCCTCCATCTCTATCTTAATACTTTAATTCTCTCCATGTTATTTATGGTTACCAGATGTTTTGTTTGTTGTGCTGAATGTCTCCTCTAATTAGGATTTATGAAGCTCCAAGAGGTTAGGTCTTTGAAGAACTTGTTTATAAACTGTGTCCTCTTGATATAGAACAGTGCCTGGTGTGTAGTACATTCTTGCTATCAGTAACTGCAGAATGATTAATACATTTCTTAAATTTGTTCTGAACTGTCATTTCCATGTTTTATTTCTGGTTATTTCCTTTTCCTGACATTTCTTTCCCCCTCACACTCCTATGTGGGTGTCCTTTCTATTCTATAAACCCCACATTTTACTTCCTCCCTGTCCTTTATTCTCTAGTCAGAAGCCATGTATCCAACTTAATCTGTTTTACCTGGAATAGGCATTTTTTGGTTTCAAGAGAACATTTAGAGGAAAACAAGGGCATCATTTTGGAAAACAATTGCATTCTGCAAATTAAGCACGTAGGTGGTGGAATTGGACCACATGGATTTAAATCCCACTTGGTAGCTGTATAATCTTGTGTGAAATATTCAACCTCAACTTCCTCCTGTGCAAAATATGGACAAGTAATAGTAACCACCATGAAAGAATAGAGTGAAGAATATATGTGATCATGCATATGAAATATTTAGTGTAATATCTTATATAATTCATAGGCACTCCATAAATTTTATCTTTCATTGTCATAATCAGCATTACTAATATTATTATTAGGGACTCACATGATTACTGATCCTATTTTATTGTAATAACATTAAGCTTTAGAAGGTATCAGTTTACTTATATGCAATATCCTTTGACAATAAATATAAAATCCATTTGTGTTATGCCTTATCTTTAAAAGCTATTCTTTGCAGTAATTAATAAAGTATCATTGATTTAAAAGTGACAACCCCAAAAAATAAAAAATAAAAAAATAAAAATGGGCACTCCTTTTGTGATAGAATATATGTATTTTAAATGGTCTACTGGTACAGTTCACAAAAGCTTGTTAAGACCATAACGATTGTGTCTAAATTGAAGATTCAGTGTTCATCACAGACCTTCACTTTGGTTTCTCTTCTAATGTAACAGATATGACTTAAATGGAAAGATTATTGCACTTTTTATCATGACAAATAATTTTAGGTTTTTCACCTCTAGTAACAATTATGATTATCCGACTTTTCTATAATAATCCTAAAACTTTATAACATGGCTATATATCTCCTGAAGTTTATGAGCAGTAGTCCTTTCTATAAAGTCTATATTAATAATACACTCTATGTTAACTAAATTGAATTTAAATAAAAAATTTTTTAAAAATTTAAAAAGGAATGTACTTGCTACGATGAGCACCAGGTATTGTATATGAAAGTGTTGTATCACTATATTTTACACCTGAAAATAATATTAAACTGTATGTTAACAGTAAAAGATGGCATTATTCTTCCAGACAATTTGTAGAAAGACTTCTTCTTCTTTTTTTTTTTAGAAAATTTAGCTTTAATTCTTAAATGTTTGTCAAAGTAGCACTTCTATAGAAATCAGTTTGGCCACCTTAAATGTATGAATGTGAGACGTGTGTGTGTGTGTCTGTGTGCGTGCGCATGCATTTGTATATGTGTGTATTTGTGTGTGTGCTCCAGTATGCCTATGAGTAGTCTGAGTTCAAGAGAAACGTCCATTTGCAAATAAAGAAGCATGCATATAAAACATATTACCAACTTATGAAGACATGCTCACAAACAAGTAATATATGTGACCACCTTCTGATCATGACATATTGCTTTTCAGTTCTCTTCTTAGATCAGTTGTTACCTCCTTTCAGAAGTCATCACTGGTCACCAGATCTAAAGCACTTCCCACACCCTGTCCTGTGCACTTGAGCCATTCTTTTCTTTCCAGGAAGCGACTTCCAAGAAGTAGGAACTTTCTTTTTTTCCCTTATTTTGTTCCTACTTTCTGCTAATAGGTGTTCCATAAATATTTGTTAAATGAATTAATATATGCTACAGATTAGATTTAGCAGTGATTGTTCTAGTCCAGTGATTCTCAAACTTAGCTGTGGAAAAGAACTCACCCAAAAAGCTTTTAAAAATCTCAGTCATCAGGAACCCTGGAGATTTCTGATCTGCTTTGTTCACTGCTATTTCCCTAGCACAGCATGGGGCCTATAGCTAGAGTTCAATAAATGGTAAGTAATTGGTATAATCATTACTCATATTATTATGCATATTTTTCTTGTAGTATTTTTCTTGTAGTAACCTTCAACCTCATTCCCTGCCTCCAGTTGCTCCCTTGTCCCTAAACTCACATACTCTTCCATTTCACTTTCCGTCTTACCCATGAGATGCAGTTCTGAACTAGGAAAACTGAACATGGTACCACCATGTATAAAAACAGTCCATCACTCTCTATTCAGGATGAAGTCCAAAATCAGGACCTTTCACAAACTGACTCCAGCTTATCTTTTCAACCTTTCCAACACTGAACTTCTCCCCATTAGCCTTTGCATATGCTATCTCATCCATCTAGAATGTTCTTTCCCCATTTCTATGTCAAATTCCTTTTATTTACTCTAAGATGTACATATAATATCACCTCCTCCAGGAACCTATTCCTGAATATCCCAGGCTTAGTTAGTACTTAGCATAAAACCATTATATATTAAGATCATAAGTCATGAGAATAAAAGGCACAGTGTGGGGAATAGAGTCAATGATACTGTAATAATGTTGTATGGTGACAGATGGCAGCTACATTTGTGGTGAGCCCAGCATAATGTATGGAGAAGTTGAATCACTAGGTTGTACACCTGAAAGTAGTACAACACTGTATGCCAACTATACTCAAATAAAAAGATTTTTAAAAGAAGATAAAAAAACATAAAGGCAAGTATTATTATTATTAATGCAGTTATAGTATCAGTTATGGTTATTCTGGAGATTTGTTTATCTTTTTAGTGAGAAACCCGAGGGAAAAGCTTTGAGTGGAGGTCAAACTTGAACAAATGGGCTAAGGGATTTTCTCTGTGATCCCATCTTTCTACTGACTCACCAAGAACAAGGTGAAACTGAGGAGATTTTTCTCTCAGAGACAATCTCTGTGACCTTCATGTCAGTCTTTTGTCAGAAGCAGCATCATGACATATCATTTGAGAACAAAAATAACATCTTTGCAAGGGCTTCTAACTGGTTGTGGCCTTGGCTTGTGATAGCATATGTGGTGTGTGCCATTCCCTGTGGAGTAGCATGCTGTGGGGCACAACTTTCCCCAAAACAACCTGTTTTCATCACAGTTCTTTTGCTTACTAGAGCTGTGCTCTTAGGCAAGCCATTTTATTTTTCCAAACTTCAGTTTTCTTATCTATACAATTAGAATAATGAGTAAATAACTACCCTACCTACTTACAGAGGATTTCATTTCTAGCCCCCAAATTCCCCAGTTTGAATCCCATTTTGTAGAAGATTTTTTTTTTTTTTTTTTACAAAGGTAATCTCTGGACCAGAAAAAAATTGTATGGTTTATTTTTTTCTATTTTTTTTAAAAGATTTTTATTTATTTGACAGAAAGAGAGACAGCGAGAGAGGGAACACAAGCAGGGGAAGTGGGAGAGGGAGAAGCAGGCTTCCCTCCAAGCAGGGAGCCCGATGTGGGGCTCGATCCAGGACCCTGGGATCATGACCTGAACTGAAGTTAGATGCTTAACGACTGAGCCACCAAGATGCCACCAAAATTGTCCGGTGTAAAGACCCCAGAAATATACCCAGGGATTGGGGAATTATATTAATTGCAGTAATTTGAAAAGTCTTCCAAGCAAAAGTTGCTAATGGCAGAGGAATGGGAATGCACAGCCCTTTTGGACTTCTGTATGATCTGATGCAGCAGCTATAAGCCCCAAACTTTTTGAAGCCTTCTCCTTATTTTAAAAAAAAAATAATTAAAAAATTCTAACTCCTAATATATCTACTTTCATTTTGACATAAAGTGCTTTTCAAGTTAGTGTAACATTCTAGGAAAGCTAGTCCATATTTATCTTTGAGGGTCATGTCCAGGTATACTAGTGTGTGAAGCCAAGTTTTAAATTGTTATCATGAGGGGCTGATGCAGAAAAGAAAAGGGCCAAATATGGTCACCTTGGTGCTGAATTTGGGAAAACTGTATGCCTAGAATGTGTACTATGTTTTCCTTTGCTAATCTATTTTATCACTTTCTTTTAGCATTTATAGAGCTCTTCCTTTTTCTCTTAACAGAAGAAAAAAGCACAATGCTACTTTTGTATTCTTATGTGGAGAATACTGCAGGTTGTGTCAAATTTGGTTTTCTAGCTGTTTTTATGACCTGAAAAGCCAACACCTTTGGGGCTAGAATTTAAATGAGTGACATTAGATCTTCAAAGTAAAAACCTGCATTGGCTATGCTCAGGGACAATTAGGGTAGTTTTCCCAATTAGCCCCCCTCCACCCACCAACTACCTACCCTTGCCTTCAGTGGCAGGTTGAAGAAGTTTGGTAAAGCAATTTCCCAGTCTCAAGGTACTAAAATATAAATGCTGACATTCACCACACAAAGACTTTCCACTGATCTTCCATTAAAGCAAAGACCAAGTGTCACTCATGAGGGATCTCAGCGAAGAGTGTATAAAGCCTTCCTAAGGTTAAAAAAGCAAATCATCCATTACACATTCCTGGGGTCAAGGCAAAGTAGTTCCCAGGGAGGCATCTGGGCTGCAAATAGCATTTAGCTTTGTAAGTGAATGTTTCTCCACTCCTGGTGCCAAAGTGTCCACATCCGGTTGAGGGTATAGGATACAAAACTAATAAAGAGAAGCATCAGGGAAAATCTTTGTCTACACTAATGAAATGCTGGATTTATTTCTTGGAATCTCCCTTTCAAGTGAGCACAGAGGAAGCAACTGCTGGGCCGTGGAGTTGGCGGGCTCTGAGACATTCTGCATATTCAGTCACACATGTTCCAGCCATCTGCTGGGTACATTTTTGGATGTGGTGTGAGGAGGCAGCTACATGATGGCCGACCATCTCTCTGATGAGAGGGCTGTGCCTGTGCTACTGGACTGTCTGAGGAACTTTCGGTCATGTTGGACCAACTTTGCTGTTGCAGTGTGACTTTCTGTCCTGTTGCTCATCTAAGGCCTGTAAAAAGACGTTATGGGCTCCCAAATGAGCTTGTGAAATGTGGCCTATTTGCAAAGGTGACAACTCTCAAGCCATAAATAATAGCATTAGGTGGGATGGTTGAAAAATCGATAAAACTTGCCCATGCAGATGTGGACTCTTCACTACCTTCCCTAAATGCTGTGCAAAGATTATTCCCCCTAGGAACTGCCCTTTTCTTGTTACCAATGTGACAAATCCAGGGGTCCAGACAATATGAGATGAGGAGCAATACAGAAATGCTAGGGTAGATGTGTATCCTGAATCCTCCTGGAATAGATGGCAAATCTGTAACCAGGTCCAACTGTTTGCTAGTCTAAGCAAACTTCACATGATGACATTTCCACATGGCTTTTAAAAAGAAGTCTGTGTGAAAAAAAATTCCAGGTTTTATTTCTAATTAAAGTAACTCCATCTTATGCTCAGGGTTCCCTTTTTTGGGGGGGGGGGTTACCAAAATACTTCAATCCTGGACTAATTCAAGAGCATCTTATATGCACCACTATTTCTCGCACTCTCCCCATCCACTGACAATTCACCTTCATCAAGTGAGGCTCCCGACACTGAGACAAATGGCAGTGATATGGCTTTGTTGCTTAACAGGTAAAAAAATGGAAGTCCTGAGCTTGGTATTTGTGACCACAGCCACAGCTATCTGGCTCCAACCTACATTTCTAGTTATGGTTCTCTGATCTCCTTCACTCAGTGACAATTGGTAAAATTCTACCTCCATGCTTTCACTCATAGTTTTTGAAAACGTAACATGGAAAGGTGCCTGGTATGTTGCCTGGAACATAGTAGGCATTATATGAATGTTCCTGAATATTCTTCCCTTCATTCTGCCCATTTGGCCCATTCACCACTTTTTAATTCAACTGCTACCTCCTCTATGAGGACCTGTAATTACTAATAAAACTTGTATAGCTCCATGTGTTAGACAATATAACATCCATTTTAGCCCCACAAAAGCCAAAAGGTTGGCTTTTTTTCCCCTACATTACGTAAGAGCACACTCAGGTTCAGAGAGTGGAGTGACAGGCCATATTCACAGAGCTAGAGAATTTGCAGAGCTGAAAACTGTCTAACTAAAAAAGAGGAAAAGATATACACAATGGTCCTACGAACTCAGAACTTGCGGATGAAGATTTGAGTTTTACATTTTATTTCTTTACTTCTTACTGAAATAAGTGTGCAGTGTATGCTTTAAAAATTAACAAACTCTTAGATTATTTTTAATAAAGAACTAAAACAGGCTTTTACCTCTTTCACTCTGAGTAGACAACTGATGTCTAAACTGTAAGACCCAGTTTACAGGATGTCTAAACTGTAAGTCATGTGTTATATCACATGACTTATTTTCTAAATTTCTTTTGTATTTTTTTTATTTGCTCATTCTTCCCCCAGATTACCAGCCCACCTGTTTGCAGTGTTGAAGAAGCATGTTTGCTGCTGTAGTCAAATAAGAACAATTAAAAATTTTAGTAAGAGGAGCCTTTTCATTGCACTCCATGGTCTCTCTTCAGAATGAAGAACATTGTGTTATCACATTGACCTTGAACAAGGAGAGAGTCAAGCTGGCTGTGGTAATGCTAGTGTCCAGCATGCATGACCCCTCTAGAGATCAGGATATTTGCCCAGTTTGATAGTTTCCTCCCTTCTGCTTTCATAGCAGATAAAGCTGGGAAGACATATAATACGAACTCATCAAGGGAAAATGAACAGACCAATGAGATGGAAACTACTCCACTGCAAAATATGGATGAATAAAGTCACAACTGCTGGAAAATGATGCCAACTTCTAAATCCAGGTGGGGGGGAAACAAGGCAAACCATCAATGTGCAAAACAGACTTCTAAGAGATAACTGAGAACTCTGCAGTACAGAGGTGCTAGAAAATCAGAGGAAAATCTTCACTACTCATTTTCTGAAGGTTCCAGAGGGAGCTGATGATGAAAATATGACATGGTTCTTTCAAAAATTTTTGAAAATGTTAGGGCTAAAGATGGCTTTTTTAAGCAGGGGAAGGATTTAGCAGAGCAACTAGTGAAAGGAATTCAATCTAAAATTGCTGGTCATGATTATGTTCTTTCTCACCAGATACTTTTAAGATGAAAGAATTTAGTAAGTCAAAACATATTAATATTTCCAGTCAAGAAATTCAGGATATTGTTGGGGGGGGGTTGGAAGTAAGGAACTCTAGGATTTCAGTGGAGTTTGCATTTTGGCCCAATAACCAGGTATCACAGAAAGGGTCTGAAATGTGATCATATCTATAAAACCCAACTTAGATGCAAGTATTTTGAGATCTTTACTTGGATTGACTTGACTTGTGTATTTACTGACTTTTGAAGTGGTTGTCCTTACTTAGGAAACAGAAAGCTAATATTTGTTCTGATTTAATACTCACAACTTTTTATTATTAAGGGAAGTATTATTAATAAATTCATTTTACAGGTGAAAAAAAACCTGAAGTTCAGAAAGGGCAAGTTATTTGCCCATGTCTCACTGCTCTTTCATTTAACAAGCATTTTTGAGCCCCTGATATGTACCAGAAACTTGAAATGAAGGCATGAAGATGAATGATCCCAGAAGGGCTAAACAAAATGCTTAAGATGCTTCTACTCAAGGGAATTATCATCTACTGGGAAAAACACTCAAGTAGAACACTACAACAAAAACTAATGTTGTGGGGCGCCTGGGTGGCTCAGTGGGTTAAGGCCTCTGCCTTCGGCTCAGGTCATGATCCCAGGATCCTGGGATCGAGCCCCGCATCCGGCTCTCTGCTCCGCGGGGAGCCTGCTTACTCCCGTCTCTCTCTCTCTGCCTGCCTCTCTGCCTACCTGTGATCTGTTAAATAAATAAATAAAATCTTAAAAAAAAAAAAACTAATGTTGTACTGTATAGTAACTAACATAACATAATAAAAATAAAATAAATTAGTAATCTTACATGCTGGAAAAAAAGTTGAAAAATAACTCCAAAACAATAGATACACTAATAGAGATATAATGTATGGGAGCAAAGAGACGTGGGGGTACTTGGCTCATCATTAGGGGGAATATAGTGGGTTCTTAGAAAAAACCTCACAGAAGTAAAACCTGAGCTGAATTTTAGAAAGTGACAATATAATTTCCAGGAAAACACAATACAGAAGTGCATCAGAGGGGAATAGTTATAGAGATCTATGCATCTTAAATTTTAATGTGCATGTTAACAAACACATGAAAAAATGCTCCACATCACCAGGCATCAGGGAAATACAAATCAAAACCACAAGGAGATACCACCTCACACCTGTCAGAATGGCTAAAATCAATAAGTCGGGAAACAACAGATGTTGGCGTGGATGTAGAGAGAGGGGAACCTTCTTACACTGTTGGTGGGAATGCAAACTGGTATAGCCACTCTGGAAAACAGTATGGAGGTTCCTCAAGAAGTTAAAATACAGCTATCCTATGACTGAGCAATTGCACTACTAGGTATTTATCCAAAGGATACAAACATTACAAACATAGTGATTTGAAGGGGCACATGCACCCCAATGTTTATAGCAGCAATATCCACAATAGCCAAACTATGGAAAGAACCCAGATGTCCACTGACAGAAGAATGGATAAAGAAGATGTGGTACACACACACACACACACACACACACACACACAGGAATATTACTCATCCATTAAAAAGAATGAAATCTTGCCATTCGCTAAGATGTGGATGGAGCTAGAGTGTATTACGCTAAGTGAAATAAGTCAGTCAGAGAAAGACAAATATCTCATTATTTCACTCATATGTGGAATTTAAGAAACAAAACTGAAGGGGCACCTGGGTGGCTCAGTCGTTAAGTGTCTGCCTTTGGCTCGGGTCATGTTCCCAGGGTTCTGGGATTGAGTCCCTCATCAGGCTCCCTGCTCAGTGGGAAGCCTGTTTCTCCCTCTCTCATCCCTCCTGCTTGTATTCCCTCTCTCACTGTCTCTCTCTGTTAAGTAATTAAATAAAATCTTTTAAAAAAACAAAACTGATGAATATAGGGGAAGTGAAGGAAACAAAATAAAAACAGAGAGAGAGGCAAACCATAAGAGACTCTTAACTCTAGAGACCAACTTGAAGGTTGCTAGAGGGGAAGTGGGTGGGAGGATGGGGTAACTGGGTGATGGGCATTAAGGACGGCAGGTGATGTAATGAGCACTGGGTGTTATACAAAACTGATGAATCACTAAATTCTACCTCAGAAACTAATATACTGTATGTTAACCAAGTTGAATTTAAATTAAAAAAAAATAAAGCAAAAAATTTAATGTGCATGTGAATTACCTGTGGAGCTTATCAAAAAGTAGATTCTGAGTGAATGGGTCTGATGAAGGGCGTGAGATTGTGGATTTCTAATCATTTTCCAGGTGATGCTGATGCTATCTGTCTTGGGAGCAGCAATGCTCTAAAGCAAAAAGGTAGTAGTAGTACCTTGAGGAGTACCCAGCAAGTATCAGACCAGAGGCCACCAGTGGTAGACCTCTGCAAAGGACAGAGCCCCAGGGAAGACTGAAACCTAAGGTTTGAGAAGAGAGAAAAGAAGAAACGATATTAAGAAGTACTAGATAGGTAGGAGGAAAATACAAAAAAAAAAAAGAAGAAGAAGAAGAAGCTAAAGGAAGAGTATTTAAGAAGGAAGTAGTTAACTGTCTCAATTGTTCTATAACAGAGAGTCAAGTAAGATATTAAAAATGCTTCTTAGATTTAGCATGTAAGTAATCATTCGTGCTGATCACCTCAGACCCAGTTACTGTGGAGTGTACTCAGTCTGTACTGCCCAGTACAACAGCAACTAGCCACAGGTGGCTACTGAGCACTTAAAATGTGGCAACTGTGAAATGAGTCATCTGCAAGTGTAAACACATATTGGATTTTGAAGACTTAGCATAAGAAAAGAATACAAAATATCTCTCTAGTAATTTCTATATTTATTACATATTCAAATGATAGTATTTTGGATATACTGTCTTAAAGTAACCATAATTTTACTTATTTCTTCTTACCTTTTTAATACGGCGACTAGAGATTTTAAAAAGATGTGCAGTTTGGGGCACCTGGGTGGCTCAGTCGTTAAGCGTCTGCCTTCGGCTCAGGTCATGATCCCAGGATTCTGGGATCGAGCCCCGCATCAGGCTCCCGGCTTGGTGGGAAGCCTGCTTCTCCCTCTCTCACTCCCCCTGCTTGTGTTCTCTCTCTCACTGTGTCTCTCTGTCAAATAAATAAATACAATATTAAAAAAAAAAGATGTGCAGTTCACACATGGCTCACATAATTCTATTGAACAGTGCTGATCTAAGCAGATAAAAATTGGGCTTGGAGCAAAAGGAAGCAAGGATGTGGATACAGTGAGTAGAATGAAATATAATATCAGTATAGGATAGCATTTTTAGATAGGAGAGGATTGAGTGTATTTATAAAGGTAAGGTGCCAATATAGAGAAAATGTTAAAGACAAAGAGGAAAGTTCATAATTGGTAAATGGTAAAGTGGTTCTTGAAAAGCAAAGGCATGGAAGTACCTCAGACTTAGGTTTAATTCCTAACTCTACGACTTCTTTCTTTAAAAAATTTTCTTTAAATTTTAGTGAACATATAGTGCAATACCGGTTTCTGGAGTACAATTCAGTGATTCATCACTTACATACAACACCCAGTGCTCATCACAACAAGTGCCCTCTTTAATCCCCACCACCCTTCTAGTCTATCCCTCACCTACCTCCCTCCATCAACCCTCAGTTTGTTTTCTATCATTGAGTCTCTTATGGCTTGTTTCCCTCATTCCTCCCCCCACCATACGTTTATCTGTTTTCTTAAATTCCACATGAGTGAAATCATATGGCATTTGTCTTTCTCTGACTGACTTATTTCGCTTAGTATAATACATTCTAGCTCCATCCATATAGCTGCAAGTGGCAAGATTTCTTTCTTTTTGATGACTGAGTAATAGTCCACTGTGTATATGTAATCACATCTTGTTTATCCTTTCATCATTGACTACACTTCTTCTTAACTCTGTGATCTTGGACAATTTACCTGATCATTCTGGGATTCCTTTCCTCACCTGTAATGTGGACCTGATAATAGTTCCTAACCTGTAGGGTTGTTGAAGGATTATGTGAAATAATATATGTTAAGCACTTAGCACAGTGCCTGGCACACAATAAGCACTTAGTAATCATTAGTTATTATTAATGATACAATTAAGACACAGAAGATTCCAGATGTAGAAATTTATCTTGCAAGGGAAGGAGTTTCAGGTTTAGGATTTTTCATGTCTGATTACTGATCACTTCTAATGAATCAGTGAAGTAGGACATAATATCATTTGTAGAGGAAGAAAGGTAGGCAATGAGAATGAGAAATCTAATCAGGAACATGCAGACATGCTTGTAAGCAGGGTTGGTGGTCCAGCTAAGGTTGGACACCATAGATTTGTGATGGTACCTAACTGTAAAGTGCAGAGCTTATGTTTATGTAGGGGGCAAAGAGGGCAGGTGGTTCAACTGGTTTGGGTTGCAGGTATGCTGGATGAGCACAACAAAGCAGTGGAGGATGCTAGCAAGATAGCTTCAGTGATATACAACGGGGTCTAGCTAAGTTAGATACTGAACAAACTTCAATCAGCAAAGAGATAAAAGGATTGGAGGAAGTGGAAGAGGATAATGAACATGGGACTGAAAGGAAGTTACGAAACAAGTAGAATGGGAACAATGGAATTAGAGTAAGAGTGGTAGAAAATAATGGCTAGAGAATTGCATATTTGAATTATAAGATGTCAGCAGTGGACCAACTCCAGATGATGATAAGGTCTAAACAGTAAAGTAAATGTGAAGGCTACTGGAATCTAGGAACCAAGACCATGGTGTTGGCTGGGTTATTCTTCTAACTTCTAGACTAGTATTAAACAATAATAGGGATAAAGATGATCTTTGCTCACCATAGCTTTAATATTAATCTCTCAATCATTTGATCATTTAATATGAAGCTAGATGAATGATCTAGGTATTTATAAGAAAAACATAGTAAGAGTATCTTTCTTTACTATTTATAAACAGGCTTCTTATCAGAAAAGGATGTTACATTTTTATCAGATGGTATTTGGATTTTTATCATATTGGTTTCTATTGATATGATAATGTGGCTTTTATCCTTTGACCTATTTTTTTGAAAGATTTTATTTATTTATTTGACAGAGAGAGAGAGAGAACGTGAGCAAGCCAGAGAGCATAAGCAGAGGAAACAGAAAAGGGGGCAGGGGAAGGAGGCTCCCAATTGAGTAGGGAGTCCAATGTGGGGCTCAATTCCAGGACCCTGAGATCATGACCTCAGCCGAAGGCAGATGTTTAACTGATTGAGCCATCCAGGCACCCTTACCCTTTGACCTATTAATGGTATAAAATATACTAAGAGATTTCCTAATATAGAGCCATTTTTTAAATGAAATCTCCTTGGAAGGTTTTTTTTTAATCTACTGCTGGATATAACTTGCTATTTTTTTAATATTCTGCTGGATATAACTTGCTATTATAACCAGAGATTCTGCATGTGAATTTAAGTACAATCTATAGGTAGTTTTTTACCCCCATCATTGTCAGGTTTCGCTATCAGGTTTTATTAGCTTAATAAATGGAATTGTTCATAATAATTGCTTTCCTTTTATATTGTTGCTGGATCTAGGCAAAATGTAAAATGTTTTACATATTTAATTTGTTCAGTAACATTGGGAGGTGAGAATGTATGTGTGTGTGTGTAAGAGAGAGTCAGAGACAGAGAGAGGTGTAATCCCTATTTAGGAATGAAGAAAATAAGGCTCGGAGCAGTTAACTGACTTGTTCAAATACACACAATTTTGGTAACCAGCAGAATGAGGAAGTGAATCCAGATACGCCTGACTCCAAAGCCAAGAATTTATTATGCTACATAAACTATTCAAATTTGAAAAGAAAATATACATGTATTCACATGCTCTGAAAGAATGTAATAGCATAGAAATTATACATTTATTAAAGATCTGAAACAAATTATCTGCAAAATAATTGGAATCTGGGGCTTTTATTGAGGTAGTTCTTTCGTTCTTTTTTTTTAAGTTTTTACAATAGGAAAGAATTTTCAAATTTTATTTTAAGTGCAAGAAATTAAAGTTTCAAAAAGAGAAATCCCTGGTTTTTTGGAGGGTTTTTTTTTTTAACTGACTATAGTCACTGCACAGTACATTACATCCCCCTGATTTACTTATTTTATAACTGGAAGTCTGTGCCTCTTGAGATCCTTCACCAATTTTGTGTACCCCTCAACCACCCTCGTCACTAGCAAATACCATTCTGCTTTCTGTATCCATGAATTTTCTTTTGTTTGTTCATTTGTTTTGTTTTTTAGATTCCATATGTATGTAAAATCAAACCTTATTTGTCTTTTTCTGTCTGAATTATTTCACTTAGCACAATTCCCTCAAGGTCCATCCATGTTGTGGATGGGAAGATTTTATTCTTTTTTTATGGCTGAGTAGTATTTTGTGTGTGTGTGTGTGTGTGTGTGTGTGTGTGTGTGTATCACATCTTTTTAAATCCATTTATCCGTATAGAGATAATTCTTTGGACAACTTTTTTCCATTTTCTCCATGTCTACTGAAGATGTTTTTTACTTCTTGAGCCAGTGTTAATTTTTGTTTTTAAAAATAATTACCTACTTCCTTGAGAAATTTATACCTTTAAATATTATATATGAGTAGTGTTTTTAAAAATGTTGTATAGTGGTTATAACCTGCCCCTCAACTATTTTATCACTAATGCTAAATGGATTAAACTTGTCAGAGATTTAGCTAAGTTACTGGAATTTTGAAATAACCATTTTTTTGATTTATTAATTACTGTTGCTCAACTCTGTTAACCAATTTACTACTCTCTATTTTATCACTGTTGGCTCCTTTATCTTGCCTTTGATTTTTTGGTCTTGTTATTTTGCAACTGTACTTATTAAAAACTAAAATGTGCAGGGTTTAGTAATTCAGGGCTTTTCCATTCAGTACATGTACTTAATATTAAGTGGAAATTATAGGTCAGAGAAGAAAAGTATTGACTGAAAGAAAAGAAAAGCTTTTGGGTTGGTCCATGGAAATGGAAAGACCTAAATTAATAAAGTGAAAGCAAGCTATTTAGGTCAGCCAGAACTTGTGGCAAGTGAGACCTTTGAGGGAAAAAGACAAACATACAGAGTAAAAAACAGAGCTGAATAATGCCTTGAGTTCTACTAATGATGAGAATGTTAATGGTCAAAAGCAGAGTAAGAATCTTAACAGATAAAGTGCAACATCTTAGTCAAAGCTGTACTGCTCCTAGTCCGTTTTCAGCTACTTTAGCACTAGGTCTCCTTCTTTATGTTAATAGCATTACAATAGGAAAACTACAAGTAAATAAAGTAAACAGTAAGTGGGGCTGGAGTGACATCATCCCCTAGCTAGTTCCTCCTTGAGCAAAGCTTGGGAAAGAAGTTTTAGAGACATACATGATGCAAAAAAAAAAAATGGTGTTATGAAGAAGGGAGACTTAAATATAAAAGTTAACTTAGGCCTATAATTCTACATACTTACGACACTGTTGCTTCACTCTCTAATTTTGGTGCAGTTAGTGTTAGATAAAAGTTATATATACACATTGTGTTACTGGTCTACTCTGTCATCAGTACTTAGGAAGAGACTTGAGAAATTAGGGAACTTGAACTGAGACAAGAGACACTCTCCTGATACACTGTAGGAAGTTTACAGCAGTTCATTTTTTTTATTTTTAAAGATTTTATTTATTTATTTGTGAGAGAGAGAGTGAATGTGCAAGAGAGAGCACAAGCAGAGGAAGCAGCAGAAGGAGAGGGAGAGGCAGGCTCCCAGCTAAGTAGGGAGCCCACCGTGGGGCTCGATCCCAGAACTCTGGAATCATGACCTGAGCTGAGGGCAGACACTTAACTGACTGAATCACCCAGGCACCCCTGAAGTTTACAACAGTTTTAGACAGCTTGCTCTTTGCATTGATCTTCATGCCTATCATCACACTGGGTCAGGCTATCCAAGCAGGGGAGTAGGGAACAGAACAGCAAATCTATACTTATATCTTTCAGTTAATCCATACTGTTTGCAGAATGCTGCTATTCACATACCAGTAGAAATACATGCACTCAATCCAATGGGGAAAAAAACAGAAAAAATAATAACTAAAAATATTGAAGTATAACATAGCACATAGACAAAGACTAATATAAAAGATTCTAAAACAAAATTCACTGGGGTTCCACATCATGATGTTATAACAACATTGCCATAGTAGGTACAGATTCCTATAGATGGCAATAAGCAAATCATCACATATGCATTCCTTATAAACTATATCATCACACAACAAATGATTAGTAGAGCTTTTCCTCTCTTCATTTGGAATTCATTTTAGCTAGAGAACAATATCACATCTATACACAAGAATTATCAGTTTGGAGGATAAGACCTAGTTTAATCCCTCAAGAGTAAATAATAATTGTAAATATACATGCACCCAACATCAGAGTGCCTAACTATACAATGAAAATGTTAACAGATCTAAATAGAGAGACAGCAATATTATAATAACTAGTAACAATATAGTTAACAATACCCTACTTTCAAAAATGGATCAGTCATCTGGACAGAAAATCAACAAAGAAACACTGAATGTGAATCTCACTTTAGACCAAATGGTACTACAGACCTTCATGGAACATTCCATTCAACAGCAGCAGAATACACATTCTTTTTAGTGCCCATGGAATAGTCTCTAGGACAGAACATAGCAAAGGTCACAAAACAAATCTTAACAAATTTAAGAAAACTAAAAGCATACCAAGTATCTTTTCTAATCACAGTGGTATGAAACTACAAATCAGTAATAGGAGGAAAGCTGGGAAATTCACAACATGTGGAAATTCAACAACATACTCCTGAAAAATCAAAGGACAAAAGAAGAAATCAAAAGGAAAACAAAATATCATGAATGAAACAAATGAAAATGGAAGCAAAACATATCAAAACCTATCGGATGCTGCCTAGGCAGTTCTACAATGGGAGCTTATAGTGCTAAATGCCTACATTAAGAAAGATCTCAAATAAACTGAGGGTTGCTGGGGGTAGGGGGGTAGGGAGAGGGTGGTGGGGTTATGGACATTGGGGAGGGTATGTGCTATGGTGAGTGCTGTGAAGTGTGTAAACCTGGCAATTCACAGACCTGTATCCCTGCGGCTAATAATACATTATATGTCAAAAAAATTTTTTTAAAAAGAAAGATCTCAAATAAACAACCTAATTTTACACCTCAAAAAACTAGAAAAATGAACAAACTAAGTCCAAAGTTAGCAGACAGAAAGAAATAAAAAGATAAGAGCAGAAATAAGTGAGAGACCACAAAAGCAATAGAAACAAACATCAATAAAACTAAGAGCTGGTGTTTTGAAAAGATAAACTAAATTGATAAACCATTAGCTATACTAACTCAGAAAAAAGAGAGAAGACTCAAATAAATTAAATCAGAAATGAAAGAGGAGACATTGTAATTGATACCACAGAATTATAAAGGATTTTAAGAAATACCTGTGAACAATTATATGCCACAAACTGGATAACCTAGAAGAAATAGATAAATTCCTAGAAACATACAACTCACCAAGACTGAATCATGAAGAAATAGAAAATCTTAGCAGACTAATGATGAGTAAGGTGATTGAATCAGTAATCGAAAACCTCCCAAAACAGAAAAGCCCAAGTCCAGATGGTTTCACTGGTGAATTCTCCCAAATATTATAGAGGAATTAATGCCAATCAATCTCAAAGTCTTCCAAAAAAACTGAAGAGAAGGGCCTACTCTCAAACTTATTTTATGAGGCCAGCATTATCCTGATACCAAAACCAGATACGAATATTATGATAAGGAAGAACTACAGACCAATATTCCCAATGAACATAAATGCAAAACTTCTCAACAGAATATTAGCAAATGCATCCAATAGCACACTGAAAGGATTATACACCATGAGGCACCTGGGTGGCTCAGTGGGTTAAGCCTCTGCCTTTGAACCAGGTCATGATCCCAGGGTCCTGAGATGGAGCCTTGCATTGGGTGCCCTGCTCAGCAGGGAACTTGCTTCTCCCTCTCCCTCCTGCTCTGCCCCTCCCCTTGCTTGTGTTCTCTTTCTCTCTCTCTCTTGCAAATAAATACATAAATCAATCAATCAATCAATCAATCAATAAATCTTTAAAAAAAGGATTGTACACAATGATGAAATGGGATTTACCCATGGGGTACAAGGATGGGTCAACATATGCAAATCATGCTCTCAATGAGTTCCACTCTAATCTAAATTCTCTAAAAGCTAGGGTAACTGAGACAGAAGATAGAATTAGTGATTTGGAGGACTAACAGATAGAGAGAAAGGATCAGGAGGAAGCCTGGAACAAACAGCTTAGAAGCCATGAAAACAGAATCAGGGAAATAAATGACGCCATGAAACGTTCCAACATCAGAATTATTGGAATCCCTGAAGGGGAGGAGAAAGAAAGAAGTCTAGAAGATATAGCGGAACAAGTTGTCCATGAAAATTTTCCCAATTTCACGAATGGAACCAGCGTTCATGTACTAGAGGCAGAATGGTTTCCCCCCAAGATTATAGATTCTCAAAAGTCCTCAAGACACCTCATAAGAATGAAGAATTATAATTGTAGGCAGACCCTCTTGAAAGCAGCTAGGACAAAGAAGCTCCTTACGTACAGAGGAAAGCCCGTCAGAATAACGTCAGACCTGTCCACATAGACTTGGCAAGCCAAAAAGGGCTGGCAAGATACATTCAGTGCACTAAACGAGAAGAACATGCAGCCAAAAATACTTTATCCAGCAAGACTGACATTCAAAATGGATGGAGAGATAAAGAGTTTCCAAGACCGGCAAGGCTTAAAAGACTATGCAACCAACCAAGCCAACACTGCAGGAAATATTAAGGGGGGCTCTATAAAAGAGAAAAAATCTTAAAAATATCATTGAACAGAAATATAGAGACAATCTACAGAAAGAAAGACTTCGAAGGTAACACGATGTCAATAAAAATGTATCTATCAATAATCACTCTCAATGTGAATGGCCTAAAT
>NW_019154149.1:6552831-6553536 GCF_002288905.1 Enhydra lutris kenyoni | reverse complement strand
AAAGAAATTTAAAAAATAGAAATGCGAAAGAAAAACACAGGTGTATGCATCAAAAAGTTCAGGTTAGAAGGTTATTATGGAATTTGATGTACTGGACAGCTCACTGTGATGGTAAGTAGGTTAAAAATTATCTATATAAAAAAAACAATTATCCAGGCAATAGCTAGGTTGGAGAAAGCCATGGATGACCAAACGGAATTGATTAGGGCCGAACTGAAAGTGACCAGAGATGATGTTCACAATGTTAGGGCAGAGCTAAAAGCTACCAGGGCTGAGATTCACAATGCTCTCAATGAGTTCCAATCTAATCTAAATTCTCTCAAAGCTAGGGTAACTGAGACAGAAGATAGAATTAGTGATCTGCAGGACAAACAGATACAGAGAAAGGATCAGGAGGAAGCCTGGAACAAACAGCTTAGAAGCCACGAAAACAGAATCAGGGAAATAAATGATGCCATGAAACATTCCAACGTCAGAATTATTGGAATCCTTGAAGGGGAGGAGAAAGAAAGAAGTCTAGAAGATATAGTGGAACAAGTTCTTCATGAAAATTTTCCCAATCTCGCGAATGGACCCAGCGTTCGTGTACTAGAGGCCGAACGGTCTCCACCCAAGATTATAGATTCCAAAAAAACATCAAGGCACCTGATAGTCAAACTGAGGAATCATAATTGTAGATATAATCTCTTGAAAGCCGCTAGGACA
>NW_019154149.1:6523882-6552731 GCF_002288905.1 Enhydra lutris kenyoni | reverse complement strand
TCTGTAGATTGTCTCTATATTTCTGTTCAATGCTATTCTTAGGATTGAACAGAAATATAGAGACAATCTACAGAAAGAAAGACTTCAAAGGTAACATGATATCAATAAAAACGTATCTATCAATAATCAATCTCAATGTGAATGACCTAAATGCGCCCATAAAACGGCACAGGGTTGCAGATTGGATAAAACGACAGGACCCATCCATATGTTGTCTACAAGAGACCCATTTTGAACCTAAAGATACACCCAGACTGGAAGTGAAGGGTTGGAGAAGCATCTTTCATGTCAATGGGCCTCAAAAGAAGGCCGGGGTAGCGATTCTCATATCAGATAAATTAGATTTTAAACTAAAGACTGTAGTCAGAGATACAGAAGGACACTACATCATTCTTAAAGGGACTATCCACCAAGATGATCTAACAATTGTAAATATCTATGCCCCCAATATGGGAGCAGCCAATTACATAAGAAAACTATTAATCAAGATAAAGAGTCATATTGATATGAATACACTAATAGTAGGAGTTCTTAACATGCCTCTCTCAGATAGACAGATCATCAAAGCAGAAAATCAATAAAGAAACAAGAGCATTGAATGACACATTGGACCAGATGGACCTCATAAATATATACAGAACATTCCACCCTAAAACAACAGAATACTCATTCTTCTCAAGTGCACATGGAACCTTGTCCAGAATAGACCACATACTGGGTCACAAATCAGGACTCAACCGGTATCAAAAGACTGACATTATTCCTTGCATATTCACAGATCACAGTGCTTTGAAACTGGAGCTCAATCACAAGGAAAAGTTCGGAATGAACTCAAACACCTGGAAGCTAAAGACCACCTTGCTTAAGAATGCTTGGATCAACCAGGAGATCAAAGAAGAACTGAAACAATTCATGGAAACCAGTGAGAATGAAGACACCTCTGTCCAAAACCTATGGGATACAGCAAAGGTGTTCCTAAGGGGAAATACATAACCATCCAAGCCTCCCTCAAAAAAATTGAAAAATCCAGAACACAGCAGCTGTCTCTATACCTTAAAGAACCGGAGAATCAACAACAAATCAAACCAACTCCACACATAAGAAGGGAAATAATCAAGATTAGAGCAGGGATCAATGAGGTAGAAACCAGAGATACAGTAGAACGTATCAATGAAACTAGAAGTTGGTTTTTTGAAAGAATCAATAAGATCGATAAACCATTGGTCACACTAATCCAAAAGAAAAGAGAGAAAGCCCAAATTAATAAAATTATGAATGAATGCAAGTTGATGCAGCCACTTTGGAGAACAGTGTGGAGATTCCTCAAGAAATTAAAAATAGAACTTCCCTATGACCTTGCAATTGCACTACTGGGTATTTACCCCAAAGATACAGATGTAATGAAAAGAAGGGCCATCTGTACCCCAATGTTTATAGCAGCAATGGCCACAGTTGCCAAACTGTGGAAAGAACCAAGATGCCCTTCAACGGACGAATGGATAAGGAAGATGTGGTCCATGTACACTATGGAGTATTATGCCTCTATCAGAAAGGATGAATCCCCAACTTTTGTAGCAACATGGCCGTCCATGTTGCTGAGCGAAATAAGTCAAGCAGAGAGAGTCAATTATCATACGGTTTCACTTATTTGTGGGGCATAACATATAACATGGAGGACATGGGGAGATGGAGAGGAGAAGGGAGTTGAGGGAAATTGGAATGGGAGGTGAACCATGAGAGACTATGGACTCTGAAAAACAATCTGAGGGGTTTGAAGGGAGGGCGAGGTAGGGGGAGCCTGGTGGTGGGTATTATGGAGGGCACGGATTGCATGGAGCACTGGGTGTAGTGCAAAAACAATGAATACTGTTACGCTGAAAAGAAATTAAAAAAATAATAAAAACAAACAAACAAACAAACAAAATATGCAAATAAATAAGTGGGATACACCACATTAATATAATGAAGGATAAAAAGCATTTGATCATCTCAATATACATAGAAAAAGCACTTGTCAAAATACAATATCCTTTCACAATAAAAATGCTCAACAAATGGAGTACAGAAGGAACACACTTCAACATAATAAAGGCCATATATGAGAAACCCGCAGCCAACAGTGTACTCAATGGTAAAAGGTTGACAGCTTTTCCTCTAAGATCAGAAACAAGACAAGAGTGTCCTCTCTCACCACACCTATTAAACAGAGTACTGGACGTCCCAGCCAGAGCAATCAAGCAAGACAACGAAATAAAAAATGTCTAAACAGGAAAGGAAGAAGAAAATTATCTTTTTTGTAAATGATATGATCTTATAGATACAAAATTCTGAATACCAAAAACTGTTTGAACAAATGAAAAATTCAGTATAGTTGTAGGATACAAAATCAACATACACAAAATTATTTGTGTTTATGTAAACTAACAGAACATCTGAAACTAAAGAAAGCAATTCCATTCGCAATAGCATTAAAAACAATAAAATACTTAGGAACAAACTTAACCAAGGAGGCAAAATGTCTGTTCACTAAAACTACAAGACTTTGATGAAAGAAAGTGAACAAGACATAAATAAAGATAAAGGTAAAGAGATCCTATGTTCATGTGTCAGAAGAATATTGTTAAAATGCTCATATTACCCAAAGCCATTTGCAGAGTCAATGAACTCTCAAAATTCCAAGAGCATTTTTCACAGAAATAGAAAAAAATACTAGAATTTGTATGGAGCCAGAAAAAAAACCCTGAAGACCAAAAGCAATCCAGAGAAAGAAGAACAAAGGAAAACAGGATCTCAAAAAGATGCCTATGCCCCCATGTTCATTACAGTACCATTATACACAATAGCCAAGATATAAAAATAACCTAAGTGTCCACGAGCAGATGAATGGATAAAGATGATGAGATATATAATGAAATATTATTCAGCCATAAAAAAGAAGAAATATTACCATTTGTGATAACCTGGATGAACCTTTGGGGTATTATGCTAAGTGAACACATCAGACAGACAAATACTATATGATATCACTTATATGTGAAATCTAGAGAAGCCAAATCAGAGAAACAGAGAGTAGAGTGGTGATTACCAGGGCCTGGGGAGTATGGGAAATGGGGAGATACTGTTCAAAGGGTATAAACTTCCAGATATAAGATTAATGAGTTCTGGGGATCTAATGCACAGCACGGTAATTATAGCTAATAATACTGTATTATATACTTGAAAGTTGCCAAGACAGTAGATTTTAAGTGTTCTCACTGCAAAAAAGAAATGGCAATTATGTGATGGGATGGAGGTTTTAACTAATGCTATGGTGGTAATCATTTTGCTATATATTGATGTATCAAATGAACACGCTGCCCAGCTCAAACTTACGCAATGCAAAATGTCAACTATATCTCAATGAAACTGGAAAGTACACAGATAAATAAAAGGATTATGTGAATCCTAGGATATGAATGTTGTAATATGATAGTCCAGACTAAAGAGAGTGCTAGATACTTGGATTTTACTTGTACTCCTAAATTTCTCCAGACTGTGGTAATGTTTATTTTCCCATCCAACTGTTTGTGTATCTTAAGGGCACATCAGTAGAAGGCAGAAGAGAGAGCAGTGATGGCAAAGTAATACCTTTGATGGGAGAGGGAAAGAAGTCTGCTTCCTTTTTCCCCAAGTTCATTCCATGAGTAAATAAGACCTATATATGTGTTAAGGTACTTTGGTCCCACTGCATCATTTAACATCAAGAAAAAAAAATCCATTATGTACTTAAGAATAGTTGGTTAGACCTAAACCTCCAGTTGACTGAATAACCTTAAAAAAATTCCTTATGTACATGGAGAGGTGAAAAGCTTCTACCTCCCTTGATCAAAAAGAAAAGAGTTTTATAAAGGTGTTAAGAATTTTTTGAGTGATGCTTAAGTCTAGCCATATTGTGCATACATTTAGATACAACTTTGCCAATTTCACTAAGTGTCAGTATTTTGCCAAGTGAAATCTCAGGAGGAAAGTAAGGAAATTAAAAAAACTTTCTTTTCTGGAAGACCCATAAATGTCATATGGACAGGTATCTGTTCTTGTTTTTTGATCCAGTTTTGTAGTGTTCCAGATAAGCTTAGTAACAAAGGGATGTAATTTGAGAATTATGCTGCACAACGCATGGCTCATATGGCACACTTCATTGCTCTGCCCTGCACTTACATAATCACACTTGTATGCTGATTGAGTCTACAAGTTTAATACTCAGGGTGTATACTTTGTTACCTTTTCTGCATATTTTATTAACAAGAAGTTATACGATGCTTTTCCAATTTCATATTTCAGAGATCCAGCTGCAGAAGTTGATGATGAAGCTACATAACTTATTAGCTTAGCTGAATGCATAAACGAGCATTTAATCAATAATCAGCTTGCATATTTTAATAGAAAGAATGCAATGACTGTGATAATCAAAAAATACGTATCAAACAAGTTTATATTCTTAACTAGTCTAAAGAGCTAGATAGTGTTCTTTAGGCTGGTACTCTCAAAGGAAATAAATATTTGTGAACTTGCAAAGAGATAGATACCAGAATTGAATTTTTCTTTTGTAATTTTTGTTATTTGCTCTTCCTGCCTCCTCCTCCCAAATCTCCAGAAATTAAAGTTTGTCTTCTCTTAACATAGAAGTTCTGTTTACCACATGGGTAGCATAACAATCCCCAAACCAATCCAACCATGAATTTGTCAAACACAGTAGCTAGGAACCTCTAGAAGAAGATGATTAACAGAGACTCAGGGATTTGAACCCATTGGTTTTCACTGTGGCATACTTGGATCATGGCTGAGTGGTTTCTGACTAAGAGGGTCAGCTGAATAGTTTAGAAATAGTTTCTTCACTACACATGTTGATGCAACCTGTTTTCAAAGTATTACCTCAAAATTCTCGGAATGATTGGCTTAAGGAAGATTTTAAATTCTGGTATCTAATTCAAAAAGCTCTTATTAAACAACACTGTGTGCTGAAAACTCTTTTAGACATTGGTGGCAGAGTTGGGATCACGGTACCTGTCTTCTAGGACCTTATAACTTAGCAAATTATTTAGGAAGAGAGATGGATTCTTGCATAGTTAAAGAATGCAGAATGACAAGCACCAGCATATATAACCCAGGATTATAGAAAGCAAGGGAAGGGGAAATTCAGTGTGACAAGGGTTGAAGGCAGAAGTAGAATTTGATTGGCCCTTGAAGGACAGAAAGGATGCCCACATGGAGAGCTGGCAATGACAAGCATTCCAGGCAGAGTAGTGTTCTTCACATTTCCTGGACAGTGGAGTCCTTTTCCATTGAAACAGGAAGAAAAGTTTTTGTCAAGGTTAAATGTTGTACCTTTAGAGATACTTTCACCAGTTTTTCACATTTAAGGACAGTAAGCTGACTGCTGCTAGAAATCAGTCTTGACATATCCGCTGATTTCAGGATGGTGATTGGAGGGCATTGCTGCCCATAGTGTGTGCTTGGGTAACTCCAGCTCAAACTGGGAACTGGGCCTCAGCCATGTAGGCAAGAACAGAATAAATGAAGCAGATGTTTTTACTGACTTCTGCTCTTTTGAATTTGTTCTGTGCAGAAGGGAGATGTTGTTTGCCTGAAATTATTTAAGTACAGCATTTGTCACTTCTATAATTCACTTACCACGCCAGATATGCAATTACTTTAACTGCAAGCCACTTATATCTTAGTCAGTTCTTCTGTCTAAAAATATGTTGGCTTTTATTTGAAGAGTTAAGATTGAAGCTGTCACTTGGGGCCATTCCAAAGCTTTGCTAATTGTGCACTTCAAGTAGAGCAATATTTGAATTAATTTTCCTCTTGAATTTTAAGAAAAATGATTACTCATGTCATGTTTCTTCATTTATAATGATCATTTTACATTACTTTTCAAGAATAAAAATTGGGAACTGGTTGGCCTGAAATGCTCCACATTTTGTTCTACTATTGGGCCTTGACTTACAACTTTAATTTACTCAAACACATTCTTTCTAGATGACTTTCCTGAGGATTTGATCAACTTCAACTTATACTATAATCCTCATAAACCAGCCCGTTATTGGCTTCCTTCTTGTCCGGGGCACTGAGACTCAGAAAACAATACAATTCTTCACTGAATTATGCCTTTTTTACAATAAATGTTGCCCCGAGAGATTGCAGCTATCATTCATGACTTCTATAGAAAATAGTCATGAATAGAAATAGGAATAGAAAACTTCTGAAGAACAGTTTACTTAGCTCAAAGCGAGGTGGGATAACCCTCTAGGGTTAGTTCAGGTGGTAGATACATGGAGTAGTTTAAAAAATTGGCATCATGAGAAGGAAGTTGGGCAGCTCTCATCTCAAATATAAGAGCAGAGCCTTGATGTTCACTGGGAACACAGGACGGTGTTGATGACTCAGGAGTGAACGGCCTGGAATTCTTTGCCATGTTGGGTTGTCTTCCAGGGTAAATGAACTGTGGCATGTACCCACTTTACTGCTCATCTCACCACTTGTCCCTGTTTTCCTTGCAACTGAGTGTGGGCATATTCTTCACCTTAGTTGCTGGACCCAGTGCTGACTTGGAGAAGCTTAGCACTGCAAAGGCTGAGGATGAAAATCTTTGTTCTGTGCCTACTCTTCTCTGTCTTTTTATCTTCTTCCAGTTCTTCTAAAACTCTATGTTCTTTCTTGCTTCAAAAGATCTTCACACGCTGTTCCCACTGTCCATAACTCTCTGTCCATCCTTTGCCCGGTCAACTCTTTGCCAAGTCAACTCTTTGCCACCCACCAAATCTTACTTCTAAAAGATACATCCAGAGAAACTTTCTCTGACATCCAGAGTAGCTCAGGCCCATTTCCATGATCCACAGCATCCTGTTCTTCTCCTTTGTAGCATTTTTTTTAAAGATTTTATTTGTTTATTTGACGGGGCGGGGGGGGGGAGAGAGAGAGAGAGAGAGAGAGAGAGATCACAAGTAGGCAGAGAGAGAGGAGGAAGTAGGCTCCCCGCTGAGCAGAGAACCCGATGTGGGGCTCGATCCCAGGACCCTGAGATCATGACCTGGGCCGAAGGCAGAGGCTTAACCCACTGAGCCACCCAGGCGCTCCACCTTTGTAGCATTTATTGAAAATAGGAATGAATGATTTACTTTGTAATTATTTTTCAAAGTCTCCCTCTCAAGTGTATATGCCTTGAACTCAGAGAGTATGCTAGTCTCTGAACTTGCTGTACCCCCAGCTACCATCACAGTGGCTTACACGAGGAGAACCCCTCAATACCTATTTGTTGAATGAACAGCACAGACTGAAAGATGGAAACACATATAAAAGATCAGGTATTAATCTCTCTGTGGCAAAGGTTTTATCTAACAGTTTATTTTCATTGTTTATCTTGCTACTGGGAAAGGCTTAACAACTCTAAGACAGGTGATGCAGTTAGTTTACTGGAAAATGCATATATAGTCTTAGTGGCTGTCAGACTTGGATTTGAATCCTTCCTCTTCTGCTTGAGTTGAGTGATAGAAACACACTTCATATTCCTTAACTTCCTTTTTTTGCATTTCTAAAATAGGAATTGGTGTCATAGCTGCATTGTCCTTAACATTCAAAGGGACAGTAACACCTATATTGTTGGGTTGCAATAAAAACAGTAAGATATCAAGGAATGCTAATTATCTTCCTTCTCACCCTCTTCCTTCCCAAAGTACTTCCATCCCAAAGTACTTTTCAGTGTGAGACAAGTTAAATGAAATTTAATATTTTATCTCAGTCTTTTCAAGAGCACAAGATAACATCTAAAGACATCACTTTTTGAATCAGAGTTATTTGTGCTTCCTGAATGGTAACCTGTTTGCTATGAAGACTTGGAACTAACTAATTAATTTTGAGAATGATCAAATACTAAAATGATGGATTATGCTGAACCATCTAATCAAGAATTGACAAGGGGAAGCAAAACACTTTAAAATCAATGTCATAGTTCAATCTAAAAAGAATAAAATCAATATTATATACCATTTACAGTCTTTGCTGAGTAAAGGAAACCATTTCTAGGTTTCTAATTACATGAGATTTCATGACCTTTGCAAAAGAACATCATGTCTATGGTCAGTTATTAATTCAATGGCTAATTAGTGAGCACCTACTAGGAGGCAGTCATTGAACACATAATGTTGAGTAAAACTATAGATCCTCAGATAACTGTGATGTTTAGCAGAGCATGATAATCACAACAATAGAGGTGCAAAGAGATATGCTATTACCAAAAGTGGGACTTGAAAAATAAACCAAAGTCAGAAATTGTTCCTGGATCAGTACATCATGGGTTTATTAGTCAGGGATCCCCAGAGAAACAAAAACAATAGGATGATATATATCTCTCCTGAAAGATAATCTGGAGAGATTTATTACAGGGAATTGGCTCATGCAATCATGAAGGCTAAGAAGTCTCACACTCTGCCATCTGTAATCTGGAGACACAGTGGTGTAATTCAGTCCAAGTCCAAAGGTCTGAGAACCAGAGATGTCAATGCTATAGATGCCAGTCTGAGCCTAGAGGCCTGGGAACCAGGAACACCAAAGGCAGGAGAAAATCCATGTCCCAGCTCAAGCAACCAGGCAGAAAGAAAAAGGGTTGAATTCCTCCTTCCTCCACCTTTTGTTCTATTCGGGTCTTGAATAGATTGGACTAGATGATTCCCACCCCCACTCGGGAGGGCAATCTACCGAGCCCACTGATTCAAATTCTAATATCATCCATAGACACCCTCACAGACACACCCAGAAATAACGTTTAATCCAGGCATCCCATGGCTAGTCAAATTGACACATGAAATTGACTATCGTAACAGCAAGAGTTTCCCTGATCTGGAATCTGGATGCTTTAAAAGAGTGCAAATGAGTTCTAGTCAACAATTATGACACCCATTATGTGTAAGGCGCTCTGAGTATGGAAATTATTAAGACAGTGTCCTTGCCCTCTAAGAACTCACAGCCTAGGGGAGCATAGAGTAGTGATAGGAGATGAGTAGAAGAGTTGTAAAAAATAAATAAGAGAAATGCAGTTTTTCTGGGCTAAATGCCACAACAGAATGACATACACAGTAAGGATGAAGAAAGAGCAATTAACTCTGTGTGTGTGTGTGTGTGTGTGTGTGTGTGTGTGTGTGTGTGTTGTTTGTAAAGGCTTTATAGTATTGGTACAGGGCACATGAGCAGGGTTTCGAAGAACGGATATTCACCAAGCAGACAGGGCCTAGACAGAGGCATGGACGCTTACAGCACTGTGGTAGGTACAGAAAATTTGAAGCAGCTGAGTATCACTGGAACAACAGGGAACAGAACGACATGAGGGTGGACAAGCAGACAGCAGTCAGGTCCTGGAAGACCTTGCAAAACTATCTTATGCATTTTGGATTTAAACATAGAAGTAATGATAAATCGAAGGTTTGAAAGCAGAGAAGGTGTCATATTTGAATTTTGGGAAGATCTTTCCAGCTGCTGTGAACCACAATTGTTCTTGAACTTGAGTGTTTTTCAGAATAACCTGGAAAACCTGTAAAATGCAATTCATGGGCTCCACTCCCAGAGAAGAGAACATGGAACTCATGCATGTGCATTTTAAGAATTGAGAAGTTTTTTTCAGATGCACATAGTCCTCATGTGGATTTGGTGGTAGTTATTGGAACTACAGGCAATTCCAGGATTAGGGAGACCAAAGGGGATAGAAATTCCTGCAGGTAGCAGGATACATTCAATCATAGGTACATAGTCTACTACCATTAAGTCTGCGTTTCATAAATGCTGCTGAAATAAACTTCTAACACACATTTTTCCCTCCCTGTGGCAATTTTTTTTAACTGGACAAATGTAGCTATTGCAGCATTTGACAAGATAAAGGAATCACACATATCCCACTACCATAACTAATTAGGGCATTTTGGGTTTACATATTCACTTTTTGTCTTTGTCCATTGACGTATATCTATATTTCAATAGTTATAGTGCACTCACAATTTTGAATTTTGCTTCTGTATTAGTTTGTTAGGGCTGCCATAACAAAATACCATAGAATGGATGACTTAAACAACAGATTTCTTTTCTAATAGTTCCCCAAGATCATGGTATTGGCAGGGTTGGTTCCTTCTAAAAGACATGCGGGAAGGATCCATTCCACGTCTCTCTCCATAGCTTGTAGATGGCCACCTTCTCCCTGTGTCTTCACATTGTCTTCTCTCTATACGTGTCTATGTGCCCAAATTTCCTCTTTCTTTTTATATGTGGAACTCTTTTCTCTTTTGTTGCCACCTCTACAGGAAACACGTTTTTGGGGGGAACAGAGGGCTCCATTAGGTTAATGCATTGGACTGCAGGTTGGGCATTTTGCCGATGTTATAGGTGTTGCTTCATTGACCATCTTTGTGCATATGGCTTTTTGCTTCTCAATTATAACCTTAGGATTACTGGGTCACTTCTATGGCTTTTGAGACATATTGCCATATTGATTTTCAAATGGGCTCTGCCAATTTATATGGCTACCTGCAGTATTTGAATATACAGTTTTGCTACAATACCAGAATCTGGTGGTATAATTTAAATGTGTTTATTTAATAGGTGCAGAATGTTATAGCATTGCGGTTTTAATTTGCATTCCTTAAATTACTACCAAGGGGCTCACTGTTTGTTTTCTGTCACAAATTAGAATAGTTCATGTAAAATATCAGATAACCTTTATCCAAGCACTAATTGCAGAATTCACATTGATTTAAATTCATTTATTTATTAACAATTATCTTTTGGTACACTTTTGATGAACACCTACTCTATGCCAGGTACTGTGTTAGGGGTAAAAGATACAATGACAAACAGATTCCTTGTGTCTAGAATAGGAAGTGTACGTTGGCCCTTACTATCACTTAGAAGGTTTATAGAAAAGGAAAGCTTCATTGGTGCTCCACACGTACACAGTTAAATTTCATCAGTCCCCTATGTCAGCATCCCACTAGAAATAGATGACATATTCAAAATAGTATTTGAAAAGAGTTTAATAAAAGAACTATTTAAAGGCAAGGTAACAAATAAGGAATTGTGAAGCATCATAGATTTTAGCAATGGTGGGAGTCTTGGAAGCCATTATCATCCCTAAGCCTAAAGGACGTGGAAGGCAACTATTACTGGAATATAGTGAGAGCTATAAAAGAGGGGCCATATAGGAGCTGTAGCCTTAGGTAGAAAAACACAGGCCCTGCCCAACAGCACCCCTTCCAACTCTTCCTCCTCCCTCTCTCCAATATTCTATTACAGCTTCCCATGGGCTGAACCCAAATGGAAGCCAAATAATAAGGGAGCCTGGATGAGCAACTCAATGATGTCAATCTACCAAGGCTTAAAGAGGGGGCAGAGAAAGACAGAAAGTGGATCCTAAGGGGCAAACAGAGAATATCCAGTATTGTCTACCACCCATCCCCCTGGCAAAAAAAGGAATAAAACTGTTTCATACCCAAACAGGTAAATTTGGAACATTTACTCTGAAAGTGATTTAAAACAACTTGCTTGAAACTAATGATGTGCAGCATCAGTTGGGGCAGATTTCTTTAATGCTGTAAGTTACCAGTACATTTGATACTGGTAAAAAATTGTTCTTATTTGGCAAGAAGTGGGAATGGCAAGAGGGAGAAGTTTAATCAGGTCCTGTGCTGCTCCTGACCCAGGTGGACATCTTGCCAATGTAATGCTAAGCTGGGATAATTCAAGTATTTTAATTAGAAAGTTATAGTCTCACATAGACCAGTGGAACAGAGTAGAGAGCCCAGATATAGACCCTCAACTCTATGGTCAAATAAACTTCGACGAAGCAGGAAAAAATATACAGTGGAAAAGTCTCTTCAATACATGGTGCTGGAAAATTGGATAGCTATGTGTAGAAGAATGAAACTCAACCATTCTCTTACACCATACACAAAGATAAACTCGAAATGGATGAAAGACCTCAACATGAGGCAGGAATCTATCAAAATCCTAGAGGAGAACATAGGCAGTAACCTCTTCGACACTGGCCACAGCAACTTCTTTCAAGATATGTCTCCAAAGGCAAAGGAAAGAAAAGCGAAAATGAACTTTTGGGACTTCATCAAGATCAAAAGCTTCTGCACAGCAAAGGAAAGAGTCAACAGAACAAAGAGGCAACACACAGAACAGGAGAAGATATTTGCAAATGACAGTACAGACAAAGGGCTGATATCCAAGATCTATAAAGAACTCCTCAAACTCAACACACACAAAACAGATAATCACATCAAAAAATGGGCAGAAGACATGAACACACACTTCTTCAAAGAAGACATACAAATGGCTAAGAGGCACATGAAAAAATGTTCATCATCACTAGCCATCAGGGAGATTCAAATAAAAATCACATTGAGATACCACCTTACACCAGTTAGAATGGCCAAAATTAACAAAACAGTAAACAACAAGTGTTGGAGAGGATGTGGAGAAAGGGGAACCCTTTACACTCTTACAAAGTTGGTGCAGCCACTTTGGAAAACAGTTTGGAGATTCCTTAAGAAATTAAAAATAGAGCTATCCTATGACCCTGCAATTGCACTACTGATTATTTACCCCAAAGACACAGATGTAGTAAAAAGAAGGGCCATCTGTACCCCAATGTTCATAGCAGCAATGGCCTCAGTCACCAAACTGTGGAAAGAACCAAGATGCGGACAAATGGATAAAGATGATATGGTTCATGTACACGATGGAGTATTATGCCTTCATCAGAAAGGATGAATACCCAACTTTTGTATCAACATAGACGGGACTGGAGGAGATTATGCTGAGTGAAATAAGTCAAGCAGAGACAGTCAATTAGCATATAGTTTCACTTACTTGTGGAGCATAAAAAATAAACGGAGGACATTGGGAGATGGAGAGGAGAAGTGAATTGGGGGAAATTTGAGGGGGAGATGAACCATTAGAGACTGTGGACTCATAAGAAACAAAGTGAGGGTTTTCAGAGGAGAGGGGTGGAGGGTTGGGTGAGCCTGGTGGTGGGTATTAAGGAGGGCACCTATTGCATGGAGCACTGGATGTGGTGCATAAACAATGAGTTTTGGAACACTGAACAAAATAGAATTAATTTAAATTTTAAAAAAAGGAAGTTATAGTCTCACTCAGGTTACCCTGAATCATAGAGTTATTGTAAGATGCCATAGTAACTGGTCTGATGCTCTGTTTGGGCCACCAAGCTGTCATTGTTTTTTGTTTTTTTAAAGATTTTATTTATTTATTTGACAAAGAGCCCAAGTAGGCAGAGAGGCAGGCAGAGAGAGAAAGGGGGAAGCAGGCTCCCCGTTGAGCAGAGAGCCGGATGTGGGGCTCCATCCCAGGGCCCTGAGATCATGAACTGAGCTGAAGGCAGAGGCTTAACCCACTGAGCCACCTAGGCACCCCCAAGATGTCATTGTTAATGCAGTGTGCTCTCTCCTGGCATCTTGACTTCTTTCTCTTCATTCCAAACATTTTCCTTTGCAAGATTATGTAACAAGATTATCTTATTATCCAATCAATTTCTGGCTGGAAAGAGTTTGGTCTAGCTAATTACCTAATGGGATTAGCCATCCTTAGGTCAGGTGGTCTGTTGATATAAGTAGCATCCCTTACTGAAGAGGCAACCTAATGACACTTTCATTAGCAGGGACTATGGAAAGAGAAGTTTCCTTTAGAAGAGGACACTCAGAGGGACACAAAGTCCTCATAGCTGGCTAGAAAACCATAAAACATTGTTATCTGAAACAAATCTCTCCCATATTTACGTCAGTCAGGATTAATTGCTCCTTCCAATGGGCTTCCATAACATTTTTTACAAGTTTATTGAGGTTTAATTGGTATGTAGCATTCTGTACTTGTTTAAAGTACACAAAGTACAAAAATTGATGATTTTTGATATAGGTATACACTCATGAATTCACCACCATAATCAAACTAATGAATATTTACATCAATATAAAATAATTTCTCTGTTACCTTGTAGAGGGATATATGACAAAGATCTTGCCCTGAAGGAAATTAATGTCAAGTTAAAGACATGCAAAGAACTTACTGCAAATGGGCTAGGCAGAATGAAATAAGGACTCGACACCAAACTGCGAACAGTACAATGTGCCTTTCTGTTAAATATTTATAATCCTGAAAGAAAGAATCTTATTTACTTGATTTGGATCCTGTGCCTACCCATGGAGCAACAACCATGGCAAAGGGATCAGGATCTCAAAGTATTAATACGAGCACTGGTGGTCTATCATCCCTACGTATTGAGGCCATTCTCAGAGGAAGGAGAATTGTCAACTGGAACACCATTCCAAGAAGTGTTTACTATAGGATAACAGAGATTAAGAGACTTACCCAACATCACACAAAACATAAACCTTAGTTCCCTCTTTTCTTCTCTATGACATCTGTGTAATACTGTTGAACTTTCTGCCTGGTGGGCACTTCAACTGATAGTCTGGTGGGCCTTTCTCTAGGAATCTGAAAAATCCTGTTTTCTGGCCATCAAATTTATATCTCCAAATTAGCTGCCCTTAATTTCTTGTTCATTTTCAAAATTGTCCACTTCAGGGGCGCCTGAGTGGCTCAGTGGGTTAAAGCCTCTGCCTTCGGCTCAGGTCATGGTCCCAGGGTCCTGGGATCGAGCTCCGCATCAGGCTCTCTGCTCCGCGGGGAGTCTGCTTCCCCCTCTCTCTCTGCCTGCCTCTCTGCCTACGTGTGATCTCTGTCTGTCAAATAAATAAATAAAATCTTTAAAAAAACTGTCCACTTCAGAGTTAATGCCATAAAACCTGCATTTCACTCTAACTCTTAACACACACACACACACACACACACACACAGACTCTGCCTCTCTCTAGGATTCTGTGTATATTTGTTTTCTTTTTTCAAGCAAGGCAATTATTTATATACAGTTGTAGACATGGTATAATGACTTTGTGGGTGGAGGATCCAGTTTGTATCAGTTTCCAGTAGTTCTGGGAACCAGGAACAGAGAAAGTAGATTCTGGAGCTGTTGTCCTTTAGATCTTTAAATAGGATTAAAGAAGTAAAATTAAAGGGAATGAGAATGGGATGAACTAAATAGATTTTTGTCTAGTCAAAATTATGAGGATCAGAGTCACCTTATTTGTGGTTTTAAAGGGCATGAAAAATTTCCACAATAGGAATAGGGATCTGTTGTATTCTATGCAGCAAAACATCACAATGAAAAGAACTGAAATTACATCAAAGCAGGAAAAGTGTTCTTTAGCCATAGGAAGGAAGTTTTCTTGTTGGTATATTAGGTTGCAAGAATGGGTAACTGAGGGTTATCGGCATTTTTGCTTCCTGGAGCACTCTAGAGAAGGGCAGATGATCCCATATCATACCAAACTATACTGATTGTACATTGTACTAAAGCTGAGGAAACAGCATTAGGGAAATACAAATCAAAATCTCAATGAGATACCACCTCACACCAGTCAAAATAGCTAAGATTAACAAGTCAGGAAACGGCAGGTGTTGGCAAGGATGTGGAGAAAGGGGAACCCTCCTACACTGTTGGTGGGAAGGCAAGCTGGTGCAGCCACTCTGGAAAACCATATGGAGGTTCCTCAGGAAGTTAAAAATAGAGCTACCCTATGACCCTATAACTGCACTACTGGATATTTACCCTAAAGATACAAATGTAGTGATCCGAAGGGGCATGTGCACCCCAATGTTTATAGCAGCAATGTCCACAGTAGCCAAACTATGGAAAGAGCCTAGATGTCCATCAACAGATGAATGGATAAAGAAGACTGTGTGTATACACACACACACGCACACACACACACACTGGAATATTATGCAGCCATCAAAAAATGAAATCTGGCCATTTGCAATGATGTGGATGGAACTAGGGTATTATGCTAAGCAAAATAAGTCAATCAGAGGAAGACAATTATCATATGATCTCACTGATAGGAGGAATTTGAGAAACAAGACAGAAGATCACAGGGGAAGGGAGGGAAAAATGAGACAGGATGAAACCAGAGAGGGAGACAAACCATAAGAGACTCTTGATCTCAGGAAACAAACTGAGGGTTCCTGGAGGGGGAGGGGGTGGGAGGGATGGGGTGGCTGAGTGATGGACATTGGGGAGGGTATGTGCTATGGTGAGCTCTGTGAATTGTGTAAGACTGATGAATCACAGACCTGTACCCCTGAAACAAATAATACATTATATGTTAATTAAAAAAATTAATCTGAGGAAAACAGACATTCTCTTAGCTTTTTACAATGCTTCAACTCTACTATTCCTCTGATGGTTTCCACATGTTATTCCACTAGCAATGAGTATCACTTCAAGACTTCTCTGGAAGGAGAGACCCCATAGGCGCTTTTTCAGGTCTTTTGCAGTTTAGTTGTATCTCAAGTCAAGTAAGCACTCACTCAGTGGATATGATTTGTATTCATTTATTTGCATAATGCATAAAAATTAAAGATATTTTTAGATCTACTTTTACATCATTTGTTTGGCTTAATTAACCTAAAGTTTGAACAAATAATGGCATTTTCTCTTAGAACTCTCCACTCTGGTGACTGCAAGAATTATTAATAGGAATGAAGGCTTTCAGCAGTAAAGATACAGGTTTTTTAGGGAGACTTGGAGTCCACAGAGGCTCTCTCCTCCTCCCCTCCCCAAAGTCATAAAATGATACTAGGAAAGGAACTGGAGTGTGAAGAAATTTAAATTATCCTCTGGTGAAGACCAAAGATATAATTGTGGGTAGGCCTTGGGTTGGAGTTTCTATAGTGCACCCCCCAGCCAAAAATACTATAAAATATAAGAAAACCGGTCTGAGAAAGAGGTCTCCCCTGCCACAACCACCATATTTTGATGTCCTTCCAAAGAACTGACCAGCCTGTGAAAGCAAAGTATTTGACCTCTGAGGCACCATCCTAGCAGTGTTTGAAGGAGTTTGCTAATATTAAGGAACATTCCACACATCAAAAGAAAAGGAAAATGGCAGATCCTGACAAAGTACTTTGAAGGGAGGCTACCCCATGGCCTTTAGAAAGGTAATATCTGGCAGAGCTTTGTTAGTTGGTAAGATCCTCAAGGGCAGAGAAGTTACTTGGTTTTCCCACCCAGAGAGGATTGTGGAAATACAACAGAATGGTTAAATTATAGACTGCGCAAAACCTAATTTGTGAGCTAAGGCTGTAGCTTACAAGCAGGTACCCATGTTTCCCAAAGGCAAATGGCTCAGTTTGCCCATTACTTGCTAAGCACTTACTTCTATGCTGTGCACTGTGCTAAAAGATAGAGATTCAGTCATGATTAAGACATTACTCCTGTCCTAGAAGGTCTCACATACTCAGGGGAGCGGGGCAGGAACTATTAAACAGGCTATTAAAATGCAGATAGTTAGGTATTATGGTATGGGAAATATGGGGGGGGCAGTGGAATAGAGTGCAGAGGAGGGGCAGGCACTTTGCCAGGACCCGGCAAGGGGAAATGGAGGTGGACAAGGAATTTGGAGTATCTGCTATTTTGTATGCTCCGTGTTACAAGCCCTCTCTGTTAGAATGACTAAGAAGTATCAGATGAATTGTAATTTTCTTTAATGTTCTAGTTCTTTTTTTATATTTAAGCAAAAATAATTTTTTGCAATGCACCATTGCAGAAAAGAAAGGCAAATTTTTCCAAATCCTTATTCAATAGGCAATTTCCTACATGAACGAGATGGTATCAAATGGAACACATTCATTCGTTCAAAAAAATTACACGTTAATACCTCAAGAAGAATTTGATCAAGGATTCACCAGACAGAACTTGGAAAATACTCCACTGAGGACCACTGAGCTGCCCTTGCCAAGGCGAAGGACAGGAAATTTGCCGTGACTAATTGAAAAACATAAAGAACATTAATATGAAAAATGAAAGCATTATCCATGGTATAACAGGCAGGGAAACCATTCGCATAATTGATTACTCTTCAAGGTAACATGTTCTTCCTCCCAGGAATCTTTTTATTTGGTCCACTCTGTTTTAAAAGCTTGCTAAAGTGACATCACTTGAAAGGTCATGGGAGCATATGTCTCTATCCTAGTGGTCCAGGGAGTGATACTAGGATGCTTACAATTTGGGGAAAGAATTATTAAAGAAAATATTTAGAGAACTTGGTGATGCTATATACTCCATCTGAACATGCTGAGACATAATATTAAGAAACAATGATTATTACATCAGTGGCTTTTAATTTGAAAATAAGTAGCAGGTTATCAGAGGACATAGGGTTCAGGGTTCAGTCTTAGCTCCACTACATGCTAGCTGTGGGAACTTGGACAAGTCCCTTATCTCCATGGGATTCTCAGTTTCTTTACCAATAAAATGGGGATAGTAGGATCGTTTTGCTTGTCTTGCTACATTGTGAAACACCAAGTACGAGTGCACTGGTGAAAAAGCTTTTAAAGACCATAAAGACTAAATATAAAAAAAATTATTTGGAAAAGCCTGAATAATTTCTTTGTTGTTAGCTTAGGTCACACCAGCTTCTCAAAATGAATTGTTTTGCCTATGTTGTTCTTCTTGAAGTTCAAAGCAGAATAGAGCTTTATATTATGGACCTTAGATCTTCTGAGAGTAGATAGCTCCATGGAAATTCTAAGTCTGTTGTGGGATCTTCCTGAGTGCTCACCCCTCCCGCTCATGGCTTTGAGCAATAAATTATACAAGGGCATACAGGACAGAATTGGGAAAACACAGTAGTCATTGTGTGCTGACAGGGAAAGGATGATTACCTTTTCCCCCCAATGAGTTGTGGGCTGTGACAGTACATTAGTAATTGACCAGTGTCCTTATCTCATCCTGTGCAATCATGCAGGGACAATCTACCTGAAGTCCAGAAGGCAGTGTATTGTAATGGTTAAGAGCAAGAGATTGGGGAGGAGGGAGGTAAATCTGGCTTGAGATCCTGGCTCTGCTATTTAATAGCTCTGTGATCTAGAGAAGTTATATAAACTTATGGAGGCTGAGTTTCCACATCATTAAAATGAAGATGACAATAGTATATAACTCATTTAGGGCAGTTGGGATGGTTGAGTTAATAAATGTAAAAAGACTGAACCCTTTGGTATTTAACAAATAGTAACCATTTTATTATCTAGCCCTCAATAGCTGGGATGGAAGGAAACGGTACAAGGCTGCTGCAGGTGAGAACCATTACCGAGCATTATGGAGGTAAAAGTAATGGGGCAACAGAAAGAGTAATTGAAAGCACAGATCTGGCATCAGAGTGTAGGTTTAGACTCCTCCAGCTCTATGTGACCTTAGATAAGATATCCTCTCAGAGCTTCACCTTAAATCATGGGGATCGTATTGATTATTTTTTCACGGGGTTGTTCTGAAGGATCAATGATGTGATGCATATGAAATGCAGAAAGGCACTGTCCCGATTGTATGTGTCTGTTCTAATCACTTTTCTGATTGGCCTCCTGTCCTTCCACCCTCCTTCACCCGTGGGAAGAACTGTGAAGTCCTAGACAGACGTCATGAGTTGAGCCCCACTAAGACATAATTAGTGCAAATGTACACATAGATTTATATCCTCCTTGATTGTGTCCTTGAAGGATAGATCTGTTAAAAAATGGAAGATGTCATACATAGTTGGTCAATTGATCAAAGGTGTCAAAGCAATTTAGTGGAGGGGAAATAGTCTTTTCACCAAACAGTGCTGGATTAACTGGATATCAATACAGAAAAAAAAAAAAGTTAACACCAACTTTTACCTTATGTCACATGTAAAACAACTCAAGATAGATAACAAATGTAAATGAATTCTAAATGGACGTAAATGTAGAACTCCAAAATCTAAAATATCTAGAAAAAACCAGGAGACAATCTTTGTACTTTGGGGTAGGCAAAAGTTCACAGATAGAACACAAAAAACAGAAAAATATAAAAAGTGATAAATTTTATGTGATTAAGATTTAAAACTTTTACTATTTGAATGATATTATTGAGAAAATGAAAAGACAAACCTTGGAATAGGAGAAAATATTCATAGAACTTATATCAAAGTACTTGTATCCAGAATATATAAATACCTCTTCTAATTCATTATTAAAAAAAAACAACCAACCTATAAAAATGGGTGAAAGACTTGGGGCGCCTGGGTGGCTCAGTGGGTTAAGCCTCTGCCTTCAGCTCAGTCATGATCTCAGGGTCCTGGGATCGAGCCCTGCATCGGGCTCTCTGCTCAGCAGGGAGCCTGCTTCCCCCACCCCCTCTTTCTGCCTGTCTGTCTGCCTACTTGTGATCTCTGTCTAATAAATAAGTAAATAAATCTTTAAAAAAATGGGTGAAAGAATTGAAGAGATATTTCACAAAAGAAAATGGCCACAAATGGCCATCAAGTGAATGATGCAAGCAAAGCCAAATTTAAGAGGGGTATTTTCTAGGCTCCATAACCCTGCTTCTTCCCACCGTCTCTTCCATACATTGCTCTATTTCCTCTGTTCCTTTTGCTCCTTCTTATCTTTTCTTCCCTGAAGAGAAAAGGTTTTGGAGGGCTCAAGTCCAGTGGTCTGTATTTGCTTCATAGTCATATAGCTAGTTCTAGGCGGAACCGGAAGCTAAAGCTATTCTGACTTCCTGGCTGCAGATTCCTCATGGGGTGCCATGCGCCTGGTTGGTTGCCCTAGGCCTGGTTGGTTGCCCTTTCTCTGCACCTTTAGATTAACACTGTGCACTACTTTAAAACAGGAAGCCTAGCAGATGCAGAGGCACATTTATATTGGAGATATGTTTGCAAAGCAGATGTGCCATGTCACTTGCTGAGATGTAGTAGGTGTCTCTCTTCCACTCTGAGTGGCAGAATTACACCTCAGTACTTTGGGCAAAGATGGGTAATCAGCATTGGCTTTGGCTCCCAGAATCAAGGTATAAATTTATATTGTTGTAACGCAGTTAACACTTTCAAGCTGATGTTCTCACCTATTTGTAAAGTTTTGTGAAGTGTTCCTTCTCTTGACAGTCTGGAAAGAAAAAAAATGTTTCCCCAGAACTACCCAGAATCATCTGCGCCTAACTTACTGCATGACCTTGGGCAGTCACATCCCTCTCTGGGCCTCAGCGTCCTCATGAGTAAGACTGGGGATTGAACTAGTTGATCTCTGAGGGCCCTTCGGCTTTTCCATTTTTTACATTCTCTAGCTGCATGACTCTAAGTCATTAGCCTTAACATTGAAATGCCACTAACACAGAGTTAGGTGTATTTTTTTGCTGTTGATTTACAGTGTCTGGGATTCCTCTGCCTTGTTTATCGCTTCCTTGGAGCTGTCTTGCATAACTTCCCTGCTTACGATCTTGCTGTTTCCTACAGACAGTGTCGTGTTTGGAACGTGAAGGCAGGAGTATTCGGTGCAGAAGCCCAGACCTAGACCTATCCCCTTCTGACACTGAAGCTACGTGCCTCTCCTGTTTCTTGTCCTCTGTCCCTCTTCCAGTTTGTTCCACTGCTACATTTGGGTTTTATGATTACAACTGCAATAGCAGGCACAGATGTTTTTTTCACTCAATTGTATGGTTAATGGTGAGATGGATTTTTCGAGCAGATGCTCGCATGTGGGTGCTATTCTTTTCTCTCCTGACACATTCTCTACACAAACAGCAGATTGTGTGTCTGGTGTGCTCTGAGCCTCGCAAGAGAAGAATTCAAGCTGAATAACATGGGGCTGATTTTCAAGCTCCTAAAAAAATAACACAGGCACTCAACTTGACAAACTCTTGATAGCACTCCAACAGACCAGAAACCGGAGCCGTATCTCCAGCCTTTGCCAGTTTTACCTGAGGAGGCTGAGAGGAAGAATTTGTCCTTTGAAGGGCTGTCTTATGAAGGGAAAATGGTATCTGATACAATTTTTAAAGAGCTGGACTCACCTGCTCTCTCACTAGTTTCTGTGTCTCGAGGCATGTCATTTCAGTTCTATTTCGTCATCTGGGAGATGGGATCGATAATAAAAAGCTGGTGTGCGTCACTGGTGGGGGGAGGGTTGCTGAGTTGCAGAGGTCCCTGCTTCAGTCCAGTCCACGCTCACCATGGCACATATGGCTAACTGGAGTTGACTGACCAGAAGCCCATTTGCACAAAGGACAGAGAAGCCTCCAGGGAGAAAGGCAGATATGTGGAAGGCTTGAGTTTGGGCTTGACCAAAACCATGAGAGACTATGGACTCTGAAAAACAATCTGAGGGTTTTGAAGGGGCAGGGGGTGGGAGGTTGGGGGAGCCAGGTGGTGGGTATTATGGAGGGCACATATTGCATGAAACACTGGGTGTGGTGCATAAACAATAAATTCTGTTATGCTGTAAAGAAATAAAAAAAAATTTCAATAGTGCCAGGGCTTCTCAACCCTGGCACTACTGAAATTTGGGGCTAGACTGTTTAGTGTGCATTGTAGAGTTTAGCAGTGTCTCTGGCCTGAGTCCAGTAGTGTACCACCCCTCAATTTGAGACAATTAAAATGGTCTCCAATTAAAATTGTTTCCAGATATTGCCAAATGTGAGTCTAAGGGCTCCAGTTGAGAACAACTGCCTTGGAGGCATTCAGTCCTGGCTTTAAATGCTAGCCCTAGGGGCGCCTGGGTGGCTCAGTGGGTTAAAGCCTCTGCCTTCAGCTCAGGTCATGGTCCCAGGGTCCTGGGATCGAGCCCCACATCGGGCTCTCTGCTGGGCGGGGAGCCTGCTTCCTCCCACTCTCTGCCTGCTTCTCTGCCTACTTGTGATCTCTGTTAAATAAATAAATAAAATCTTTTATAAATAAATAAATAAATGCTAGCCCTATTGCTTGTCCAAGGTCATGCTGCTAGTAACCCTATGTGCTTCAATTTTCCTCATCTATAAAATAGGATTCTTAGCTACTTGGTAGGAGTGATTGTTGAGAGAATTGAAATGACAGATAAGTACAAATTTTGGCACATAGTAACACACTACCTCCCTGAGACAATAGGGCCTTTGCTTGTTCCTTTACCCTCCCCTAAGATACTCTGTTGCTCTTACCCCATCCCTTCAGATCTCAGCTAAATTATCCTTCAGATCTCAGCTAAATTATCACTTCTGGGGGGAAGCCTTCCTTGGTCCCTCAGACTATATCAGAGCTCAGGGTACTTTCAGCACTTATATTATTGATATTATACAGTATAAGACTTGGGTGATCATTTCACTAATGTCTTTTGGACTACCAGACTGTAAGCTTCATGAGAGCAGGTGCTATGTTGCTCTTGTTCGCTGTTGCACTGCTGGAGGTCAGGACAGTGCGTGGAAGAGAACATACTTTCAATAAAATATTACTGGAGGCAAAGAGGAAGCAAGAAATAAGGAGCTCAACACAACACTGAAAATATCATTATACTTTAATTGCCCTAAGAAATTATAAGCACCTAGTTAGCCCAATGAAAAGAATACAGTCACAAGAGAAAAACAGTAGTTCTAAGGAAAGTCTGTCCCTGGACAGACAGCTTAGTTCCCATAAACCATGGAATTTGGTGGGCCCAAGAAATGAAATGGCTCTTTTCTACTTGAGTTTGGAACTAAAAGAGTCAGAGAGATGAAGAGCAACAATATCATCTTTATTCCTAAAACCTGCTAGGTTTGGAGAACATAGTTTATGTGTATAGCAACATATGCCTAGTACTGCTTCCCAGAATTAGCTAGATTTACCTAGTCATAGGCAGCACTACACAAATGTGCCACACCCCTGCCAATGGGAACTTGCATTTCTAAAATTCATGGTGTGCAGATCAGAGACTATTTGTTCCCTAACAGAAGGCCTGTCCCAAAGGGAAAAGCAAGAGGTGTTGAGCTGAGGGAAGATTTTCCTCCTCCTGTGGAGAAAGGCTGGGAGTGCTACTCCAGTGTAGGTCCCTCCATTTAGGAACAAGATGCCATGGGAAAGGACATCCACATCCACTCCTGCCAACAGATTTATGTCTGTGTCCAGAGAAAGAAGAGAACTTGGAGCAAAAACTAACATAGGTATTTCATTAAAGAGCCTGTAATATATTAGGATCTGCACAGTATTGCTCTGGGATTTCTCTGATTATGGTAGAAAAGGATAAAGAAGTTATCTTCCCCATTTTCCCACAAAACTCTGAAGCTTTGGCACCTTGAAGGCCCTGGCAAATTGATCTCACCAGTTGTTTCTGGGGGACATGGCAGTCCCATGGAAATGGCAGGGGGTCCCACCGAAGATGGGCATACTCAGTGGAAGAAGCAGTGCTCAGTGCAAGGCTTCTAGATCAGGATAAGAAGCCCATGCTTAGTTGGCAATTTTCAGAGGCTTATAGTACAAGGACCATGGAAATGATGAATCCACCCCTATTTTAAACTCGGCTACACTAATCAGGGAAATTTGTACATGAAAACACAAACTTTGTAAACTGTAAATCTGTTCAAATGCGAAAAGGCTATTAAATTTTCCCTTTTCATTGTTTCATTTGTTTCTGTTCCAACCCAATATGCTTTTTCAAAAAATCTTTTAATTTTTTTATAAACATATAATGTATTATTAGCCCCAGGGGTACAGGTCTGTGAATCGCCAGGTTTACACACTTCACAGCACTCACTATAGCACATACCTTCCCCAATATCCATAATAACCCAATATGCTTTTAATACCTTAAGTCTTCATGATATTCTGCTGCCCATTTGCTGTGGTATGGTGACTTTTTAGGATCAAGACAGATAGGTGCGTAGGTAGGTATGATGGCTTGAGAATCATCAAGCAACATGACGTGCCTATGTTACCTGATCTTAATAAAAGCCTCAGACCAAAGACTAAAATGGGCTTCCCTAGACTGATACATTGCACACCTGTCTCCAACATTTGCTGCTAGACAGAAAGCATATCCTGTGTGGCCCCACATGGGGAGGGACTTCAAAGCCTATGGTTAGCCTCTCTGGATTTTGAGCAATTAATATCTTTTCCTGTTGCTTTTGCTCTGTACCTTTGTTGTAATGAACCTGTCCATTCACATTGAATTGTTGTTGAATCTTGTGACTCCTTGTAGTGAGTCAACAGTTGAAGGTGGTCTTGGGGCCCCCGACACACTCTACCTTCAAAATATCTCCAGAAGTTGGGGGGAAATTGGAGGGGGAGACAAACCATGAGAGACTGTGGACTCTGAGAAACAAACTGAGGGTTTTGGAGGGGAGGGGGTAGGGGGTTGGGTGAACTTGGTGGTGGGTATTATGGAGGGCACGTATTGCATGGAGCACTGGGTGTGGTGCATAAACAATGAATTCTGGAGCACTGAAAAGAAATAAAAGAAAAAAAATTCCTTAACTGAAAAAAAATATCTCCAGAAATTAACCACATTGTACTATCTTTTCTGCTCCTGCTCTGGTCCAGACTACCATCATCTGTCATCTGGGATAATGCAATACTGATTGCACTCTTACTTCCCTATATCCAGTTTTCTAAAGAGCAGCCAGAGCAATCCTCAAAAAATGTAAATCTTATTCCATCATTCTCCTACCTTTCAATACCTTCCAATGATTCTCCACCATATATGAAAAGTAATGCTCCTTACCCTCGCCTACAAGGTCCAGCATGAGTTGGCCTTCTGACATCTCTCTGAGATCATCTTTTACCACTCTCTCCATTGATCATTTTGTGCCTCTCTGCTTCTAGAACACCCTAGGTTCATTCATTCCGGCAGAAGCTCTTCCCTTCATCTAGAAAGATGTAGCTCTAGCTCTTCCTCTATATTTTCCCATGGTTGGCTCCTTCTGGTCATTCAGGTCTCACCTCAGATGTCACCTCACAGATCACCCTAGCTTTTAGCTCTTCTCCTCAATTGCTTTTACCATATAGCCCTCTTTATTTGTGTCATTTATCTGAAATTATCTTGTTTGTTTTTAGAACACAATCCCCTTGAGGGTTATACCATTATACCATTATACCAGTGCTATAATGAGCACTGTCTTTCTTATTTACCGATGTTTCCCCAATGCCAAGAACAGTGCCTGACTCATAGTAGCAGACACTCAGTAGATATGTTTTGGTTGAGTGAATGAAATCTAGAACAATTTGCAGTTTCAAGGATATTCCTATTGGGAGGTGTGTGTGTGTGTGTGTGTGTGTGTGTGTGTGTGTGTGTGTGTGTTCTGAAACATGCTGGAAAAACCTTTATGTGGGTAATATATGTATAAGGCTAGGATTTCTCATACAGTGAAAGCATCATCTATACTATTCATCATTATGTCCTCAGTTTCTGGAACAGTGCCTGGCTTATAGTAAGTGTTCAAGAAATATTCATCAAATAAATGAATGGTACCTGATACAAAGTTTGCATCACAAATATTTGGAGAAAAACATAAGTTAAGATACCACAAATACCTAGGTAAATGGTTTCTATCTTTCCCTTCCCATGTTTCACATTTTTCTTCCCCTCACTGAAAGTTCATTCTTTCAATCAAAATTTATTGAGGGTCTAATTTGTGCTGGTGATACTATAATACAGCTACCCAAACTAACTTACTAAATGCATTACTAGACCAAACTCCTTTAACAGTTGAGTTCATCTTATATCTTTGTCAACTGGGAAGTAAGAAAATTGGTGAAAGACTGGAATCACACTCTATCATGTGGTATCATAAATTTTGACTCCACATCTAAAGATTTATACACAGGGAGAGAATTAAAGGGATGAAGCTGGATAAAAGATCTAACGATGGTACAGACTGAGCAATTTTTTTGTCTACCCCTAATGCCTATGTCTACTGCTGGGATTTTAAGAAAGTATTTCTATGAAGTTCAATGTGCTTTAATACATTTTACAAAAGGATTGACTGCCTTAGTCAGTTAAGGGCGGGTTGTGCCAGCCTGATAGCATTATTTGGATGCCTGCTTTTGGGGTAAAACTTCAAAGGTCAATGATCTTGGATCAGAAAGACAAATTATTTCGAGTGATTTTGGACAAGTAAGGGCCTCTACAATGTCTAGGAATCTCAGGGGTGCTATAATGAGCACTCATGTACATACATATCCATTTATACCACTGAGGTAGATTCCTACAACTGAAGTGGCTAGATCAAAAGGTATGCACTATTAAAATGTTCATAGGTACTGTCAAATTGCTTTCCAAAATGCTGAGAACGAACTTATACTCCTGCCAGCATCTGTGAGATATTGCCCTTTTCCTGTACCTGCACTAGCAGTAGGTATCATAAAACCTAATTTTTCTAATTTTCAAAAAAAATCATATGCTTTTGATATCTCAATTTTTACTTCCTTGAAAACAGGTTGTGCATATTTTCATGTTTACTGATTATTTTTTAATTCTGTAAATATGTATTCACACTCTGCCTATTTTATACTGTATTAACTGTATCTTGTATAAAAGATTATTAATTATTGATTTGCTAATTTTTTGTGTATTAGAGATATGAATAATATAACTATATATTATATATCTATTATATTTTAAAATATTTCATTTATTTTAAAGATTTTATTTATTTATTTGACAGACAGAGATTGCAAGGAGGCAGAGAGGCAGGCAGAGAGAGAGGAGGAAGCAGGCTTTCCGTGGAGCAGAGAGCCCGATGCGGGGCTCAATCCCAGGACCCTGGGATCATAACCTGAGCTGAAGGCAGAGTCCCCAACCCACCGAGCCACCCAGGTACCCCTCATTTTCATTTTGTTGTTTGAATTTATTTATTGAATCTTTTGATATACTAGAAATTTTAATATTTATATGGTTAAAGTGATCAAGTTTTTGTTCCTTCAGGATTGTTTTTTTATCTTGCTAGGAAATACTTCTGATGTGAATTTACAAATTATTATCTTCTTACAACATGGAATTTTTTTGCCATTTCAATTTTAATCATTCTAAGATACATGTATATGAATTTAAATTAAAAAAAGAAAATATCAATTTATTTTCTTCCAAACATATTCCAATGGGCCCAATTAGATTTATCAAATACTCCTTCATTCCCTCATATCTTTGATTACTCCCATTTAAATATATTTCATTCCTGTATACGTTTGGATCTGTTCTTTGACTCTGGGTTTTTTTTTTTTTTTAACATTTTACTTATTTATTTATTTATTTATTTATTTATTTGACAGAGAAAGAGAGAGCCAGAGAGGGAACACAAGCAAGGGGAGAGTGAGAGGGAGAAGCAGGCTCCCCACTGAGCAGGAAGCCTGATGATGCGGGGCTCGATTCCAAAACCCTGGGATCATCACCTAAGCCAAAGGCAGACACTTAATGACTGAGCCACCCAGGTACCCCTCCTTGACTTTTTGTTTTATTCATCCATTTGTCTATTCTTTTATCAATAGCATAGTCCTTTGATCATAGCAGCTTTATGATATACTTTGTTATCTGATAGGTCTAATCCTTCCATAGTTTCTTCTTAAAAAATCTTGGCACTATGAACAGACACTTCTCCAATGAAGACATACAAATGGCTATCAGACACATGAAAAAATGTTCATCATCACTAGCCATCAGGGAGATTCAAATCAAAACCACATTGAGAGATCACCTTACACCAGTTAGAATGGCCAAAATTAGCAAGACAGGAAACAACGTGTGTTGGAGGGTCATGGAGAAAGGGGAACCCTCTTACACTGTTGGTGGGAATGCAAGTTGGTGCAGCCTCTTTGGAGAACAGTGTGGAGATTCCTCAAGAAATTAAAAATAGAACTTCCCTATGACCCTGTAATTGCACTACTGGGTATTTACCCCAAAGATACAGATGGAGTGAAAAGAAGGGCCATCTGTACCCCATGTTTATAGCAGCAATGGC
>NW_019154149.1:6411631-6518882 GCF_002288905.1 Enhydra lutris kenyoni | reverse complement strand
AATCTTGGCACTTTTTGGATTTCTGCTAAGAATTCTAAATTTATTTTTTATAATTGCAAAAAAATCTACTTGGATTTTGATTGAAAATGAATTAATACACTAACTCCATTGCCCAGCCTTCCCATTATAAACAATTACTAGACAAATAAATCTTACCTCTCTAACCTTAAAGACTGCTATTCAGATGGAAAAGTCATTTTGACTGCAAATCGAAATCTGTAATTCATAACGTCTGATCCTCTGATTTGGTGCTCATAAATTTTCTGTCTCTGTAGCCTCCTACATGTCATTATTGGTGAGTGGTCACATGGATATCTTGTGCTTCAGTGTCAATTGCTCTGAAGGACACTTGCCTTATTCCTGGAGGTGATATCCAGAGCCTCCAAAATTATTTTCATGTAAGCCACATGGTTTACATTTTATCTCATATTTAACATGCTCAATGGTATTTTGAAACAGAAACTTAATTTAGATTTAGGAATATATTACACCTTTAAGGCTTTCTCTTCCTTTCTAAGGATCATGGGATGTCTATCTATTTATTATGTACTTTTATATGGTTTCAATATATTCTTATAATTTTTCATTATAACATTTCTTCCTTGGTATTTCATAGATTTTAAGGCAATTGTGAGTAGAATTTCTTATTTTTTCCATTTCAATTTCTAATTGTATATTGTCAGTATAAAACAAGGTTCATCTTACTTCTAGCCAACTTCCTAAATTTTCTTATCCTGATTGTTGATTTACTTGGTGATTTTGAGTTTTCTAGGTACACAATCATAATATTTGCAAATAATATTGATTTTGTCTCATGTTCTAAAATGTATACTACATACTTAAGTTTGCTGTCTTATTGCATTAAGTAATGCTCCAAATAATAATTACAGATAGAGGAAGATGTTTTTTATACTAATGCTCAATAGTTATACTGAATACTATGTGGGGGAAAATCTAAATACTTAATGACAAGGGAGATGCACCTCATGCACTCATTTTAAAAAGATGCAAATTATTTCTGGAATATGATCTAGTTTGAAAACATACACACATACTCACATATAATATAAAATTAAAAAAGAATCTTGGGTGAATATATGTCAACATAGAAACTATATTATCATGGGAAGATAGAATTTTCCCTTTTAAAAAATATTTTTAAAATAAAATAAAAAATATTTTTAGGTGTTTTACAATTTCCATGTTGAGCACATATAGTTCTCGTGATCAGAATAAAACCATAGAGGTTATTAAGACCAAGATAGAGATTTTTAGGAGAAGTATTATCAGATAATGAGAAGGGGCTCCTTACTTGGTCTGCAAGGTCTAGACATTAAGTTCCAAAATATTAACTGCAGAGAGTTTTTAATACAATGGCAGTTGCTCAACATCCTGTCTTTATATTTCTATGACTCTAGTTGCTGTCTTCAAAGATTTATGGAATGCTGGCACTGCAACTCTCCTTTAGTGCAAACTGGCTCTGCCAATGCCATCTGCAAAATGAATTTGCTAAAAAATGTATTTGCAAAATGGCTACCTTGTTGGACCTAGGTAGAGGAAAGAAAGAATTTCTGCTGTGTACTGCCTCAAAGATCCTCTTCCATCACTTATGCAGGCCCTTCTCCCCAGAGATCTTTTTCTGCTTTCTCTACCAGCAATCATGCCCTTAGCTGACACAATTCTAGTTAAAACTCGTCTCTTTGAAGGTTTGCTGTTGCTTTCCTCTGTTTCATAAAGGTCATAAAATGGTTGTAACTTCTGTACACAAGTAGAATTAAAGAATTTGCACTCTCATGTTTTATAGCCTTTGCCCGTTCTTCCTACTGAAATTTTATTTAGAAAAGATGTTCACCTGAATTTGCTATTAGCTGTGAGTCAGCCAATGTAAGCCACAGGAGCATCTTAAATTTTAAGGATGGAGGCTCTGAAGGCTTTGTTGTCTGTGGCCTTTGGTTTCTTTCCCTCCTGGTGTGAATAGAGTGGAGGGCAATGGAGCTTAAGGAAACCACATAGAGTAGAAGCTGTCTAAGGTATATTAGGTAAAATCTAAGACAAGAATTCCAAACCTGCCATGTTTGAACGCATAAATTTTCCTTCAAACCCTTAGAACACAGATATATCCCTTAAGCCATTGGTTTATGTTAGAAAGACCCATTTTTTTTCATCCTGTTAAAGAATATTTTTATGAAAGTGTTAATTTTTAAGTGGACTGCTATATTCTGAGCGTATGTTCTTGGTTTGAGCAATTCAGGAACACCCTACATTTTGATCCATGGTTGAAGTTTTAGATGGTATTTTCTTCCTTTCTTGCATTTTCTAACAAAGATGCTACCACTGAAAACAAACTGTTGCTTTGTCAAGGCCCATATTTTGTTATTCAGTGTTATTTATACAGAGTCTAATAAAACATTATGCTACTAATCGAAGGTGATAGATACAAAGTATTGTTTTGTCTTCTGGCATTATGGATTATGCTAATGGCCATCTGCCCACAATTGATATTTCATTCTTCAGTCACAGAAAAATAAACAGAATAAACTATAAAAGACAATTTTGTTGTGATAGATGCTTTTGCAGTTGTCTTTTATTCTCCATTATGTTTTTCATAATTTCTTAGTTAATTATTTAGTAGTATAATGCTTTTATGGCTCTAGGACTGTCACTGCATTCTAAATGGGGATTTGAAATATATTGTATATACACAGTGATGTCATCCCTAATATCCTTACTGTGCAGCTGGAAAAGAACAATCAAGCCCGTAACAGTTAAGACATATGGGGGCTAATATTTTACTTTTGTTTTCATACATGTCAAAGGGTAACTTACACTTTAGTTTTCTGCAGAGTAAGAATTAGTAATAAAAATAATCCATCCAGAAAAATATAGGTTTAATGGTTATAATGAAAAATCAATTAAGCCAAAGTCTCCTTGGATTCTGCACATATAGCCTTAAATTAGAGGGAAACTCATTTCTTACAAGGAATTTATTTGTTAACTTCACTCTCCATTACAATCAAAAGTTCCTTTTGTAGTTGTGTCTGGAAGTAGATTGGATATATGTAGTCAAAAACCATTCATTGTGTGTGTGAAGAGAACTCTAGTAAATACCACTAAATACTAGGAGGAAATACAAAAGAAGCCAAGGATGTGGTACTTACCCTCGAAAAATTTATGATCCAATTGGGAGCTGTACTCTACAACTTAGGAACATTTGTAAGCAAGGCATCCAGGGTGAATTGATAGAGGCTTTAAGTGCTGGAAGGTAAGGATTTGGGTAATACAATTACCCACAGAAATTACTATTTTGAAGGGTCTAAGGCAGCTAAGAAGAGAAGTTAAAATCTTTCCTGAGATCTTTACACTCTATATGCACAGTGAATAGATGTCATTTGAAGGTCATGGTATAGTCCCATGGTAACAACTAGCCTTGCATTGATAATTGAAATAGCATCATTGGTGATTCGTGTCTTTAAATTAAGTACCCCCTTCCCCATGAATTAGGTATGATTGGTACCTCAGGTTAAGTTATGTGATTTGCTTGCCATAGTCCATAGCAGAACATGTACCTGTATACAGAGCTTCTATTTATGGACACCATACCCTTTTCTGAACTTCAAAAAGAGAAGGGATGGGACATAATGTCTGCTCATTTTTCTGTCGGGTTCCTAATGTATCATTGTATATTGTTTATTAACCTTTTGGTTTTCATATATACAGCAAATATTTTCTCCCATCTGTATTTTTTGCTGTTGTTGTTACTTTATTATGGTACTTTTTGCCCAAGTTTTAATTTTTATGTTGTCAAATATAAGAACTTTTCCTTTATGTATTAATACATATGTTTGATTTAATGTTTAGGAAGGCCTTCTCTACTCCAAAATCATACAAATAGCTTCCTTTGTTTTCTTCTATTTTTCAGTTTCAATTTTTATGTTTATATTTTTAATTTATGTGGATTTTTTGTTGATGTATGGCATGAAGTACAGTTTAACTTTGTTTCATTCCTTTTCCCCCAGCTTGTTGTGTCATCATTATATACTTAATGATGACAGAAAATGAAACCTTTATCCCACATTGAATTACAATGCATACATTGTTTTTTTTTGTTTGTTTCTGGAATCTCCCTCTGTTTAATTGATCTATTTGTCTATTCTATTTAGTGCCAGGATCATGTTCTTTTTATTGTTGTAGCTTTATAGTAGATTTTTATATTTATAGGGCAAGATTCCCGCAATATATTTTCTCTTCCATAAGAATTTTAGAATCAACTTGTCAAGTTTCAAAAGAAATTTTCACTGGGTTTTGGTTGCAATTGAATTGAATTGAACTGATGGCTTAATTGGAAGGAATTATCTTTATAATATAAAGTATTTCTATATAGGAATTCGATCCACCTCTGCAGTCATGCTTGTTTATATAGATACTTCAATTACGTATAATAGGTTTTTTATTTCAAAAAAGTGCTACCCAATTGAATTTGAAGTCATTTAGAGCATATTTTCCATGTATTTATAACTTTTTCCAACTTATTTTGCCTTCAGCCAACTGTATTCAAGAGAAGTTTGTGAAGCTCTAAATGCCTACCAATGACTATGACACAACTCCCATGATTCTTTCTTAATGAATAGGAACAGCATGAGTCCAACACTCTGACCACAACCAGCCGGAGATCAGAACCAGTCATATATAGAACAAGAACTCTGGGGGGAAAAAAAAGAACTTTTTCCATTAGAATAGTTACTCTCTTAGGTTACTTTCTCTTAGAAAGGGGGTGGGCAGGGACAGACAGAGAGAATCTCAAGCAGACTCTCTGCTGAGTGCGCAGCTCAACTCGGGGCTCAATCTCACAACCCATGAGATCGTGACCTGAGCAGAAACCAAGAGCTGGACACTCAATCAAGTCAGCCACCAAGTGCCCCTCTACTGGGGAACTGTAATTGGGGGGAAAGTCAGTGGCTGGTCATTGGGCAGAAACTGGATGAGACAAAACAGGAATTGGAAGAATGAGGCAATAGAGTTCATAATTATTCAGAAGCCATGAGATAAGAGAAATGTCCAGGAGTAGTAGCCTAAGCAGAGCAGATGGAAGCAGAGAAAGTGGAAAAATCTCAGTCAAGAGTATGGTAGAGTTGTTAAAATAGGGAGCAATAAACACCTGTTGGTAAGGGGATAAGAATAAGACTGGGTCCTTGCTTGTTGTATCTTGAGTAATATTCCAGCTCTCCAAGGGCTGCTATTGAAACTCCTGTCCTTCATTTCTCTGTGTATTTTTCCAATTAGTACTTTTGAACTCAGTCAACTAGAACACATTTCTGTTCCTTGCAAACTGAAAGATTCCAATAACATGGTTACCTTCTTTGAATTTGAGAACCTCCTGCTGAATTCCACCCCAGATTGTTTCTCCCTGATTCCCTATTTCCTACAAAAGAAAGTTCCTAGTTCAGACTCCATGTCCTTAAAAATACAGGAAAAGAATAGAGGGTTACTTGGGGATGCCTTTACCTATCAAACAGAGGATGCTAGAAGTGGTTTCCAAGAGTTGTCTATGTAAGGTCTCCAATTCTTCACTTTCCATTCTTTCTTGAACACACTCAGGCTTTTCACTCTACTGTTCTATCACAATTACTTTTGTGGAGGCCAGGGAACATCTCCACATTGATAAATCCAGTGTTCAATCCACCTTCCTCAACTTACTTAATCTTCAGCAGCTTTTGAAATAGTTGATGACTCTTTCTTGAAACACTACATTTGTTTAGTTGCTGACATCACACTCCTAATTTTCCTACTGACCCCCTGGCTAGTACTTCTCAGTGTTCCTTGTTAGTTCATCCTCATCTCCCCAAACTCTTCATGCTGCAGTGCCATAGGGTTCATTCAATCTTTGAACCTTTTCTCTGTCTACACTTACTTCAGCTAGGTGATCTCGTGCAGCCTCAGGCCTTTACACAACATCTATAAGTTGATGATTTCCAAATTTATATCTCTCCTCTATGCTCTCCTCTCAGCTCCAGACTCATTAATCTAATTGCCTAATCAATATCTCTACTTGGTTAATAAGCATCTCAACCTTTTTTAAGCCCAAAACTGAACTCCTGACCTCCCCTAATCTTCCCTTCATAAACCTTCTGTTTCCTCATTCTTTCCCATTTTAGTTAATGGTGATTCCATCCTTCTAGTTGTTCAGTCCAAAATTCTTAGAGCCATCTTTGATTTCTTTTTTACTTTTCACATCCCAAACCCTCTACCCTTTACAAATGCTCCTAGGTAATATCTTCAAGATATATACAGAATCTATCCATTTCTCACAATTCCTGTTGTTATAAACCTGATCAAGGCCATCATCTTCTCTTGTCTTGATTATTCTAATAGCTTCCCTTCTTCCCAACTTGGCCCCATAAGTCTGTTCTTGATACATCAACCAGAGCCATCTTGCTGAAGCAGAAATCAGATCTTGTCACTCTGCTGGAACATAATTTTTCATTCATATCTCACTCAGAGTAAAACCATGTAAATTTTGCAACCTTCCCCTCATCTGACACTCTGCCCATCTGACATTCCTTATTTCCCTTCCTTGTTGCACTTTATAACACTTTAAACTTTCTAACACACTATTTGTTTTACTTATTTATATTGTTTATTGCCTGACTCTGTTTGTTTGACTATATGAATTTTTTTCTTTCTTATTCATTATTCCAACATCCAGAATGGTACCTAAAACATAGTGAATGCTAATAAATACTTACTAAATGGATTAGTTAAATAATTGATTTCTTCCAACACAAAGACAAGAAGGAGTCACCTAAGTAAAATAAAAGGGCTTAAATATTGCAAAACCTTCCCCATATGCCATCACATAGCAGCTAAGACTTTGTTAGTCAACTCTTCAATGTATTTCCATAGCAAGCTGCAATTACCCTATCAAAACCCTGTTTGAACTATATTGCAATTATCTACTTACTAATCTTCCACACTAGACAGCTCCTACATGGTAGAGATGGTTTAATATTCACCTACTTATCTTTTGTATTGATTGAGTAGAGCCTGCCAAAAATAGGTACTTTGTACTATTTGTTGAATATATGGATAAATCCATGAATAAACGTTCTTGTCAGACCTGGAGGCTGCCTTACCCAGTATGTTGTTAATATTGACACTGTCTTCTTCCTGAAGAATTTAGAAGTTTTCCCAGAAGTATACTTCCAGTTCAGATCCCACCTCCCCACCAACCTATATTTGCTGACTCTAAGGAGGCAAACTGGCCAAAGCTGACAAAGCCACTGTGAATGATGACCTTCTTTTCCACCCAGAAGACTGGGTAAGACTAAAAGCTCCAAAAATCCTGTCCTTAAAGGGCTGAACCTTTAGAAATAAACAAATATTGAATGTAAAGATTGGTCTTTGAGCCTCAGTGCACATAAAAATTCCTTTCCCTCTGAGGTATTAGTTGGCCCTCTACCTAGAGACTATGGCTTTTCTCAGATGAGCATGATTTGAGCTCTGAAACAGCATCTCTTTCCAATCAATGTTCAAAGATAATCACTGCTCCTTTCTGTTACAGGTCTTCCTCCACCTTCAAAAATTACATTGTGTCAGTGATGGCATAAGCACCATAAAACTGTTGGCTTTACTGTAAGATAAAGCAGCATAAAAGCAGTTTTGCTGTTCAGCTGGTTTCAAGAATACCTTCCTGCCCTGCAATGGCATTTTCACAGGTGTCCCTGTCACCCTCTTGATTAAATAGCCTGAGCAACGGTGTTAGGTGATGTGATGTTTTATGTATCTGAATTAAAGCTATGGAGACGTACAAATTGTCGGGGTGATTTTGCTGTTGCTGTTTTTGTTTTCTGTAAAGTTATGTTTCTTGTAGGACAGTTTAGCATCTTTTCTTTCATTTTATGTTATTTTTTTCTCTCTTTTCAATTCACTTTAAGGGGAAGACACCAGGGCACCTGAAGCATGAAACCAACAGAAAAAGGGCCAGTGTCTAGTTGGATACTACCCCTCAATCCTGGAAAGTAATACTTTCTCCAGTGCTAAGCAATGAAATGCTGGAACAGGAAATGCAAGAAAGCAGCATGTCTTTCTGTTCACTTTCCACCCTTCAGCAATGCAATTGTGTTCGGAGTATTAAAAAATTGATCCATTATCAACCAATCCCCTAATTTTCAGTTAGCACCTTAATTATCAGCTAACTGGAAACTAATACCTAGTCCTTCAGTCAAGCTTTTTTCGGGGTTTTAAATGGTAATCAGCAAGAATGAGTTCTCTTGCCCTGCCTGCCAAAACAAAGGGGAGTGGATTTTTTTTTTTTATTCTAAGCTTTTTCATGAGGAAATTCTATTTCCTTATGAAAAGCACACTTTGCACTTGTGAAATAATTAGGCAAGAGTATGAGCTGAAAATTACCTTTCTTGATCCTACTTTCTACTAGAAATGCTTATACATAATAAGTATTCAGTAAATGCCTTGTGAATTAATGTCTAAGCCCACTCTTATACCTTAGTGGCAATGAACTCATTTCATATGGGAGAAAACTGAGATCTGATATATGGCCACAAAGCTAGGCAAGGTTTCCTTGTTCCCATTCCAGTCTTTTCCCCACCAAGCACTCTGCTGATATGAAGCAGGAACTATATTGAAACCCTGCCACTCAAGCCCAAGATTCCTTGGGACAGTAAGCTGAAAAGAGCCTTGTGACAGCTGGTATCTAGATGTAATTTTTATTTTTATGGATCGACAAATTAAAATAAATGAAGTCATTGAAAGAAATTTTAAAAAGCAATCATCTGGGGCACCTGGGTGGCTCAATGGGTTAAAGCCTCTGTCTTCTGCTCAGGTCAGGATCCCAGCAGGGAGCCTGCTTCCCTCTCTCTCTGCCTGCCTCTCTACCTAATTGTGATCTCTGTCTGTCAAATAAATAAAATCTTTTTTAAAAAAAGCAATCATCTGTCTGATGGACAATATATTAGCCTATTTTTATACCACATTTAGGAATATTAATTATATATAACTATAATCATTGTTCTACTCATTCTACTTGGGATGTTCTGCTCTGATGGCATCATGAGCTATTTAAAATAGGGGCAATATTCCACTCTCCATACTTGTCCCATCATCTGATGGCATCATTCCACTCTCAGTCCCTGTGGCTGGCACTATGGCCCAAGGAAGTTGCTCTGTGAATATACCAGTAATTAATTCATTAATTAATTAGCATTAATAAAAACAATTGGTTTAATGGCATCAGATGGTCGTACATACACACAGAAACACACACAAACAAATCAAAGATAGTCACTAAGCCGATGGCAGGAAGAATTGGTATCTGTTTTACAGCAGAACTTCTTGAAAATCTTAAAAGTATATATATATATACACACACATACACACACATACATATATATATACATATATATATAATATATGCGCACACACACATAGTAGGCTAAATCAAACCATACTAATCCAATTCATACTCTTGCATTTCCTGGGTAAAGTTAGTCCCAGACATTTACAGTAATCCATCTTCTCACTCTCCAACACTCATAGCTTCACCACCACAGCCTCCTGAGACCACACAAACTAGCTCACTTTATTCCTGATATGCCAGTTACACACAGGAAGCCCTATATTCCCAGGGTTCATCTCCCACAGTCTAAATTCCATATAATTCCACACCATCACCTCCATCCTGTCCATTTCCCCAACCTTTCCCCGATTCTGGAAAGCCTTCCTCTGTGTCCTCTGAAACTCCCTACTCCATCATCAGCAAAACCCACCATAGCGTTAGTCTCCTTTCGGAAATTTCCCTTTCCCCCTTTCTCTAACTAAAACCTCTATCTTCCTTGAGCACATTGCTGCTTCTGCTGTCTTCTTACACTGTGCTTCATTTTTCTCCCACTGTCTCCTTTTACACTGTCTACTTCGAATCCTCATTATTATATCCAGAACATTCTCCCTTACTCCTCCCTAAACACTAACAGTTTTTTTTTTTTTTTAAGATTTCATTTATTTGAGTGAGAGAGAGAGAGACAGAGAGAGTCACAGCGGGAGAGGGAACACAAGCAGGGGGAGTGGGAGAGGGAGAAGCAGGCTTCCTGCTGAGTAGGGAGCCCAATGTGGGGCTCTATCCGAGGACCCCGGGATCATGACCTAAGCCAAAGGTAGACGCTTAACAACTGAGCCATCCAGTTGTTAAGGCGCCCCAACACTAACAGTTTTGATTCTCCTGTCACCAGGCTAAATTACTCACTCTGCCCCACTGTTGTGACATTTTTTAAAGATTTTATTTACTTATTTGAGAGAAAGAGAGAGAGAGTGCACGTGAGTAGGGGGAGAGGCAGAGGGACAGGGAGAGAGAGAATCTCAGGCAAACTCCCTGCTGAGTAGATAGCCCCAGGGCTTGATCTCAGGACCCTCAGATCATGACCTGAGCAGAAATCAAGAGTTGGACGCTCACCTGAGCCACAAAGGCACTCCGCATTGTTGTGATTTCTAATGGCTCCTGGGCCATTCCCCAATCATTTCCCAAAGATGTTATTTCCTGGCTCATTGACATTTTCTCTAAAATGATACCTGTCTTAATTCTTAACAATTTCATAATAGCTATAAGTGATACTTCACTTCAACATTCCAATATTTCAATTCCTTGAAGCTTTCTCCTCTAATGATTTTGTTTTAAATCTGGATACTTGTTCCCATGGTCATAACTTTGATTTTATCATAACTAATGTTTAGCTCTTCCATAATCTCCATTTTAATCAACACTCTCTGTTCACTACCTCCCATCTGATTCCTTCTCTTACATCAACACAAATGATTCTTCAACTCATGTTGACATAAGTGGTTCTTCTAGTACTGCTACTGCCCTTCAATCCTCGTGTTTTCTCTCATCTCCTTGGCCAGATTAAAATCCAGAGTCCAACATTAAAATCCTTCCTTTGCAGTGACACTCAACTCCCTTGCTACTCTCTTGCTTGGTTGTACTCTCTTAGAAAAATAATGACCTGGTTAAAACCAACTCTCCTCCTCTTGTGCACCAGTAGTTATGCAAATGAAAGTGGATGGATAAAATCACACAGCCATGCTTACTGGAATGACTTGAAATTCATTCCTAGTAAGTACATGTGGATATTTAATGTAATCCATGCACTCCCTCACTCTCCAACAGTCGTGCTTTTACTATGTCCTCTCTCTGTAAACCCCTACAACTGCCTACCACACCTTTACTATCAGCTGATGAGCTTGCTTACTCTATCACTGAGAAATCTGCAGAGATCAGAAGCAAATTTCCACATACTTGTCCCATCATCTGATGGCATTCACCTACTAAAAGCTGTCCTCATATACTTAACCTTCCCACCTGCCACGATTGATTAATTATGCATGTTTCTGTCACAAGCCATTCTTTCTGATCTACACTTTAGCTTTCCTTTCCTCTCACTTATTCTAGACACTGAATTGCTCCAACAGTTCTTGACCTCTCCTACAGGATCATTTGTCTCCACTGTACGAGGCTATTCCATTAGCATACAAACATGTTGTTATGCCTCTTGTCTTTAAAGAATAAGCTCGGCCGTACTTTGCTATCCAGGTACCACCACATTCTCTCTTTATCCTTTGCAGCAAAAGTCCTTGAGTTTTCTGTACTTACTGTATCCAATTCCTTTCCTTCCATTCTTTCACCTTCAAACCAGGCTTTCACTATTACCACTTCATACCAAACAGCTTTTCTCATGGTCACCAATGATGACCACACTGCTAAAGACAATGGTCAAGTCTCACTTCTCATCCACCAGCAGCATTTGAACAGGGCTCCTTAAACAGTTTCTGGCTGAAATATCTGGCTTCCATGATACATTTTGTTCTTTTCGTCTCACAGGCATTCCTTTCTTAGTCTCCTTTGCTGTCTTCTCCTTTTCTTCCTAACCTTTAAAGTAGGAGGACCAAGGGATCCTTACTCATAGTTCTTCTCTAAAATACATTTCCTTTCTTGGTGGTTTCATCCAACCTCATGTCTTTATCATCTATATGCTAATGACTCCCAACTCTCTATCTCTAGCCCAGACCTCTCCCCTAAACTCCAGATTTGCATATACAGCTGTCCACTTGACATTTCCACTTGGATGTCTAATAAATATCTACTAGATACCGAAAATTTAGGATTCAAAATGAGAGCTCCTGTTCTTCCCATACTAAATCCTGCTCCTAGCACAGTCCTGCCCATCCCAGTTAATGACAGATTCTTTGGCTATACCTTAAAATATATCTAGAATCTGCCTCCTTTTGAACCTTCCTACCAGTGCCACCTTCAGACCTAGAGAAGAGGTGGCTTTTCTCTTGGCTTACTTCTTCAGAGTGCCCTGCTTATCCCAATCACACAAAAGAAATTTATTAAGGAACACATGGACATTTTTGTTATGTGAGAACAAACAGCCCTGGCAAAATATAATCTGTGGCCCTAAATATTTTCTTGATTAATATCACTCAGGCACCAGAGAAACACTTACGTTACTTGTTCTGTATTCTTGAAAAAATAAGTAACTACATATAAATGCTCTGAAGAAGCACAGTTTGTGTGGCTGCTGAAATTGAAGTACAGTGTGGGGAGGATTTGAGAGGCAGAATCTCCTAAATAATGAAAAGAACAAATTAACTTAGCAAATCCTCCCTCTCAAATAGCATAAGTGCAATAGACTCTTGAGTAAGAAAATATGGTTTCCCAGCAGTGCTAAGTGTCCATTTTCTTGCTTTCTTTTGTGTTCTAGTTCATGGTTCCAGAGGGAGTTATAAATGAGTTCAGTATTCACAACTGGACATGGCATCTGAGGAATATTTTTTCATATTACACAATTCATATTTGCTTAAATTTAAAAAGTAAATTTCTTTAGGGGCGCCTGGGTGGCTCAGTGGGTTAAGCCTCTGCCTTCGGCTCGGGTCATGATCTCAGGGTCCTGGGATCGAGCCCCGCATCGGGCTCTCTGCTCAGCGGTGAGCCTGCTTCCTCCTCTCTCTGCCTGCCTCTCTGCCTACTTGTGATCTCTCTCTCTCTGTCAAATAAATAAATAAAATCTTTAAAAAAAAAAAGTAAATTTCTTTAAATTGCCACTAACTTGTGGGAAGCATGAAACCAATTTTTAAAATTACTATACATATCTATATATTACCTTGTTTGTGAAATTTGTATATATCCTAGAGAATTAAATGATGACATTTAAATATATTGTAATATTTTCTGCCATAATGAAAATTTGCCAAATGCACTCAATTATAGTATTTGAATGTGGTAAGTAAAATCTATGGTTCATTTGTGACTCTAAGTATTGCTTTAACAATTACATTAGCAATTGCAGTTGTTACTGCCTCACAGATAGTCTCCCCAAATTGAAGTTATTAATAATATGTTAATAATGTAGTGACTCAAAAAAGGATATCTGCCATTGTCATGAACAGAACAAATATTACGTTAAAATCTTGATTATAATGATTTTGCTGAAATAAAGACAAGAAAAATTTTACAGAATAGATATATAATAAACCATGAAAGGTATGTTTTATGCTATTAGTAACACATACACTGTTAGTCCACCAACAGAACTCCCAGATGCACACAATAATATATAAATTTGGTCATACTTGACATTTTCCAGCTTTTGGTTACTTAAAAAGCATATATTTATGATTAAAAAATTCATATTTGAAGGCATATTTGTAATAAAAAGACTATGTCATATTTAACACATGTGGGCTTTCATTTAAACTCTTTCCCTGAGCACTACACATTTTAGGGTGGCCTAAGATTGGTCCCACTGAGTTCAAAGCCACCTTAACTGCTCACCTGAAGTACTGCAATAATATCCTAACTGATTTCTCTGCTTACATGTCACCATATCATTTATTCTTAACCAAATAGTCAGAACATTTCTGTTGAAATGTAAGACTGAATCACTCCTATATTCAAAACCCTTCAGGGTTCCTTACATCATCAAAGCCAATGGCCTACCAAGGTACCATACCACATCATTGTATTTCTCCCTCATCTCCTATGACCCCTCTTAGTTTACTTACTGCTTTCTAGTCTCCTTAGCTTTCATACTATTATGCAAGGCACATTTCTGCCTCAGGCCCTTTTCATTGGTTATCTCCTCTGCCTAGAATGACCCTTTCCCTACAGACACATGGTTCACTTCCTCTTCACTATCAAGCCTTTGCTCAAATATCACTTTCTCAAATGAGGCCCATTTAAAATTTCAAGCCACCCCCCAGCAGTCTTAATTCTCATGGTACACACACACACACACACACACACACACACAGACACAAGGAATATTATTCAGCCAGCAAAAGAATGAAATCTTCCCATTTGCAATGAAGTAGATGGAGCCAGAGTGTATTACGCTAAGTGAAATAATTCAGTCAGAAAACAACAAATATCATATGACTTCACTAATATGTGGCATTTAAGAAACAAAACATGAACATATGGGAAGGGAAAAAAAGAGAGGGAAGCAAACCATAAGAAACTCTTAACAACAGAGAACAAACTGAAGGTTGATGGAGGGAGGTGCGTAGGAGAGAGGCCAGGTGGGTGACTGCGTATTAAAGAGGGCACTTGCGATGAGCACTGGGTGTTGTATGTAAGTGATGAATCGCTGAATTCTACTCCAGAAATCAATATTGCACTATATATTCACTAAAATTTAAATTTAAAAAATTACTGAATAAATGAATGAGTCCTGCCACTTCGGCCAAAACAGTATTCCTATTACTCAAAAAGAACTATACAATTTCCTTGCTTAGAATCTTTCAGGGATTCCCCATTGCTCCCAGGGCACAATCCATCCTCTTAATGGCTAATCAGAGTTTGCATGTCTTACAAGGTTTATAAAGCTTTGCATTATCTGTTTTTCACCACCATTTTAATTTCTTGCCCTTATCCCCTCCATGTCCCCACCCAAACTCACTCACAGTTTATGGCTTAACCCAGTCAAACTTTCTCATTTCCTACTCTGTACTATATCAATATCTCCTTCAGATTTTGATATATTTGAGATTCTGTCTGCCTGAACTCCCCCCTCAAGCCAGTGAGAGCACACACTCCCATATGCAGTCTTTTAACTCTAATAAGCCTTCAGAGATCTTAGCTTCCATGCCATTTAAGCTGTCAGTGACTCACCTGAGAATTTGTTAGGTCCTCCTAACAAGAGTTTCTATAACCCACTGAACTTCCACCTCAAAGCACCTGCCATACTCTTGTTATACCAGTTTAGGTATCTTTTTCTCCAGGTGGATTTTGTGGTTCTTGAGAACAGGGCCCCTGATAGGCATATCCTCAGTGCTTAGGCCTGTGCCTGGCAATAATAACCAGTGTTTTAGTGTTGGTGTACTTTTCTAAGCACTGACTATGTATTAAGGGACTAATCCTAGCAAATAACTCTAAAAGGTATTATTACCCTCTGATTTACAGAGGAAAAGAGCAAGGCACAGATATTAAGCAAATTGCTGAAGGTCATAAAGTAATAATTGCCTAAGCCAAGATTTGAACCTAGCCTGACTGCCCAGATCCAGAGCTCTTGCCCCAAGCCATCATGTTATACTGTCTTTGGAGCATGGTGAATGTTAAGAGGGCAATACACAAAGGATGGGGCACGCATAGGCTCAGTGGATGGCACTTCTGAAAGATAACTTCTTCAACAGAGGCCAACAAGACCCCTGTGCCAGCAGTAGGCAATGACTGTACCCACCGAAGACACAGACTGCCACACAAAGTTGATCCTCAGATGCCTGATGTTGCTCCTGATCATCACAACTTGCTGTGTGACTCCACAGTCTTCCTTCCTAGACCTGTGCATCCCTGTTGATGGAGTATTCACAAGGAAACTTTCCTGTTCCTGACACAGTATTCATATCTGAAAGCAATAGGCCATCATTGTAAATCAGAAAATAAGGAATCGCTCATGAACCTTAAAAATCAGATAAAATTAAAAATTTTATCTCTTAAAATGAGATAAATAGGATGAGAAATAGAAAAGGTATCTTCTCAGCAAAATTAAAAATTAAAAAATGTCTCACTACTCATAGCTGAGTAAACATTATATGGATAGTGCTAGGAGTGTAGCTTGCTTACTAATTCTCAAGACTTTATCAGTCTCTTTTCCTATTCATTGTATTTCAAAATGGCTCATTTACTCAGAAAAACCTTATCCAAATAAGGCAGAAAAATACTCTTGAAATGTGTGGCAGACCACAAGTAGAGAATATTTGAAAGAAAATGTCATGTTGTGCCCACCTGGGTATATTTTTATGTATCTTTTTTTCCTTCTAAGCTGACCAGTGTGGACTCTACCTGTCTTCAGTAGCTGTTTGAAGAGACTAAAACAGGTCTAGACACCACGAGATCTCTGTGCCATCAGACAACCTAGGGAATTGGTTGAGAAAGGTAAGCCTGAGTATGTGCTGAAAGGTATTCACTAGAGGATAGATGGGAGATTCAGAAAACAGACTTATCTTGACAACCAGCTTCTCTCTTACAGAAGATATATCTAAATCTATATAAATCTATTTTTATAGATCTATATCTTTAGATTTTAGATATATTCACATATCATTCATCCTGAGTTACTTAGAGAAGACAATATGTTTTTATATAAGGAGGGATTTTATTTTACATCTTAGAGTAACTTGATAGGAGGGTGAACTCTCACACCCTTGCTAATTCACTGATAGAAGGAACTAATGTCTGAACGTCTCCAGAATAGAGTGAGCACTGTGCCCACAGATAAGCATACAGCCACTTTTCTGACTTGGGTTTTCTCAGGGATTTTAAACTTTAGTTTTTAAACTTTATTTATTTTAAACTTTAGTTTCTTTTCATGCCATTGGGAAGATTAATATAATTCAGAAGGGCTTCATATCATAGCTGGGGTGAGGCTATGGAATAGTAGATTGCTTTGTCAAATCACTTAGTAATTAATGACTTATTGAGTATGTAAACATGTCAAGTTTTACTTCACGTTTTGGGGAAGTTGTGGTATATGTGTGCACAATACACTTCTATAAAGTATCTTCTCTGCTTCCCAGAAATCTAGAGGTCAAACTGTGCTACTGAAAATAAACTGAACTGTGGTCTCCTCCTATCTACTGTCTCTTACACTCAATCCAGCCTGAGAAATTGGTGTGATCCACCTGTAACATAAATCTGATTATGACATCCACTGTTTAAATCTCTTTAATGGCTTCAATTTTACTATTGGATAAATCCAAATTCTTCATCATGAAATGAAGTGACCACCAGCTTTGGCACCTGCCATAGCATCCTCTACCTAGCCTCACATAACCAAAAGATAAACTACACTGGACTATTCCCAGAAAACAGCATAGACTTTTTAATTCTATGCTTTTGAATATTCTGTTATCATTGCCTGGAATGCCCTGCCACACATTCCATGAAGTATTGACTCTAGTTGTAACCTGGAGAAGCTCTCAGTCAACTGTAAAAGACAGAAGCCCAAAACAGTTTCCTGATTGTGGCGAAATGACAAATAAAGTCGAAAATACTCCTTTAATGAGCACCTAATAATACCTAGTTGGATATAACAAAACTTCTTTCATGTACATACATGAGATCATAGTTTCTGGCATCAGAAATGAAGTGAATACTGAAAACGAGAGCAGGAAGTACATGAATTAATATCTTGACTATTATAAGGATAGAAATGATATGGGGTTATGAGTATCAATATTCTGAGGGCTGGGGCTTTTAACATCCACCTGAGGACAGATGAGTCCTTGGGCTCAAGCAGGACAAATAATTTGAAGTAAGAATCTGGTTTAAAGCTAGGACCATTGAAGAGCTGCATTTTCAGCTAACTGATTAATTATGAGAAAAAACAAAAAGACAAATCAAGGTTCCCAACAGCATAGGGATATGATGAGGAAGAATTTTTGTCTCTATATACCTGGGTAGAAAATTATCAAAATATCTCTCTTAACAATTCAAAACCCTAGATCTATACCACATGTGGACTTGGATTAAGAGCTCTAAGCTCTGCCCGTGTGATGCAAGAAACTCCAAGCCAAGAAATTAGCATAAGATGGGGGTGAGCTCAACTATCTCTGGACATTAGCAAACATAAAATCATCCTGAAGGGATATGCCTCTAGCCTGGTGACCCACAATTTCTTCATACAAAGCTCAACAGAAAATAACTTACACTCCAAAATTTAAGAACACAGGAGGAAATAATTCATCATGAGTGAGAATCAGCAGAAACAGCAAAATAGAGGCTTACTACTTTTCCTTCATTCCTCCATCCACTCAGTAGGTTTTATTTTATTTATTTTTAAGAAGATTTTATTTATTTATTTATTTATTTATTTATCTATTTCTCAGAGAGAGAGAGAGAGAGAGGGAGAGAGAGATACAGATCGAGAGCACAAGCAGGGGGAACAGCAGGCAGAGGGAGAAGGAGGCTCTCTGTTGAGCAGAGAGCCTGATGCGGGACTTGATCCCAGGACCCTGGGATCATGACCTGAGCCAAAGGCAGACGCTTAACTGACTGAGCCACCCAGGCATCCCACTGGTAGATTTTAAAATAATCTGAGAGACTATAAAATACATATATTTATGATAATTAAAGATCTGGTTAGAATAAAAACCATAAGAAATAACAAGATGATATGAAAAAGAAAAGGAATATGGATATATGGAAAATAACTAAAAGGCACTTCCAGAAATAAATAATATGGTCTTTGAACTTCAACTCACAATATATAGGGCATAACTGTCTATAATCCATTTAGAACTCATGAACTAGAATACAGACATTTAAAGATTATCTAGAGTTCATTTCAGAGAGATAAAGAAATAGAAAATGTGGAAGAGATATCAAGGGACATGGAAGATAGAATGAGACATTTCAATATATATCTCATAGAAGTTCTGGAAAGAGAAAATAGAACAGGGATGAGGCAATATTCAAATATTTTTCTAGCATTTATGAATATAAATCTTCAGACTCTCGAAGTATAATGAATCACAAGAAGACAAATAAAACTGAGACTACTTGTAGATATATCATAGTGAGACTATAGACCAGCAACAGGGAAACATTTTAAGAGCAATCAGAGGAAGGAGGATTATCTACAAAGTAATGACAGATAATTAGATAGGCATAAACTTCTCACATTCAGTAACAAAAGCCAGAAGAGAATGAAATCATTTCTGTAGGTAACAGAAGGAAGAAAGTAACTGTCAACCTAGCATTCTATAACTAGCTAATCTGTAATGTAAAAATGAACATACTTTCAAAGAAATAATCTTTATTTCAAAGAAATAAAGAAAAAAATAAAGTCATAGATACTTGCTAAAATAACTATTAATAGAACTACTTCATTTTATAGAAATTGAACTCAGAAAGAGTGAGATGTAAGGAGCAATGGTGAAAAAGAAAGTGATAAATAAGTGGGTAATATAAGCATGGACTATATATAATAATAATTATGGCTAATTTCAGAGAGGATATAAAGCCCAATGGAATTAAAATATCAGCCATGTAAGAATGAAAGAAAATGATCTCTGTAAGAATGTTCTAAGGTTTTTGAATTATCCAAAAGGAGGGCAGAGATACTGCTAAAATTTAGTTTAAATCATTTCCATAAAATGTTAAGGTTAACAACTAAAATAACAAATAAAAAGTTTTCTTTACATACAGTTGACCCTTAACAAGAGTTTGAACTGCACAGGTTCACTTATATATGGATTTCTTTACAATACAGTTCTGTAAATATATTTTCTCTACTTTATGATTTTTTTAATATCATTTTGTCTAGCTTACCTTATTTTATGAACACAAATATAATACATATAACATGCAAGGTATGTGTTAACCAATTGTGTTATTGGTAAGGCTTTCAGTCAACAGCAGGCTATCAGTAGTTAAGTTTTTGGGGAATGAAAAGTTACACAGATTTTTGACTGCACAGGGGATCAGCACCCTTAACCCTGTGTTGTTCAAGGGTCAACTGTACTAGTAGAAGGGGAAAAGGTAAATAAAGAAGAGTGGATTTGTAAAAAGAATGCAGGAGAAGAGAGAGGTAAACTAAAGCAAAGAAAGAGTATAGAAAAGAAGAAAAGCAAAAAAATGATAGAAGTCAGTCCAAATATATCTGTTATTACAATAAACATAAATGCCAATAGTTGTTACTTAAAATCAAGGTTCTTATATGGCATGTGGAAACATTTAGCCATATGTTGTTTATAGAAGATATGCCTAAAATGCAAAGACCTAGATAAGCTAAAGATAAAGGAATAGAAGAAAATACATCAGGATTCTCATGCCATGGAAATATTAGTATCAGATAAATCAATTTTAAGATGAAAGAAGCATTATTAGGGATAACATAATGCTTAAAGATATATTATTGGGGATTTATAATCATATAATGCATAGCATCAAAACACATTACACCCAAAATATCAGAACTACAAAGAGAAAAATCACAAATCCATGACCATAGTGACATTTTAATATTCATCTCTCAGAAACTAATGAAGCAGGCAGTAGAAGTATGAAGACTATAACATTTTGTACAGCAAAATTAGCAAAGTTTACCTAATGGACATATTTAGAATCTCACACAATTAGAGAATAAACTTTTTTTCAGAGCACAAATGGAATATTTATTTAAAAAATAGTTTTATTGGGGCACCTGGGTGGCTCAGTGGATTAAAGCCTCTGCCTTCAGCTCAGGTCATGATCCCAGGGTTGTGGGATTGAGCCCCACATCAGGCTCTCTGCCCAGCAGGGAGCCTGCTTCCTCCTCTCTCTCTGCCTGCCTCTCTGCCTACTTGTGATCTCTGTCTGTCAAATAAATAAATAAAATCTTTAAAAAAATAGTTTTATTGGTGATGACACAATATCTACCCTCTTAGATTTCAAGTATTCAATAAAACATTGTTAACTATATTCACATTGCTGTACATTAAATCTCTAGAACTTTTTCACTTATATCACTTATATCACTGAAACTTGAGCAACATTTCCCCATTCTCCATCCCATACCAGCCCCTCATAACCAGCACCCTACTACTCTCTGCTTTTATGAGTTTTGCTATTTTTAGATTCCATATACAAGTGAGATCATACAGTATTGGATTATTTTATTTTATTTATGTTTATTAACATATAATGTATTATTTGTTTCAGGGGTACAAGTCTGTGATTCATCAGTCTTACACAATTCACAGTGCTCACCATAGCACATACCCTCCCCAAGGTCCATTACCCAGCCACCCCATCCCTCCTACTCCCCGCCCCTCCAGCAACCCTCAGCTTGTTTCCTGAGATTAAGAGTTTCTTATGGTTTATCTCCCTCTCTGGTTTCATCTTGTTTCATTTTTCCCTCCCTTCCCCTATGATCTTCTGTCTTGTTTCTCCAATTCTCCTATCAGTAAGATCATATGATAATTGTCTTTTTCTGATTGACTTATTTCACTTAGCATAATACCCTCTAGTTCCATCCACATTGTATTATTTTACTTAGCATAATGTTCTCCAAGTTCATTCATGTTAAAAAAAGAAAAAAGCAAGAAAGAAAGAAAAGAAAGGGAAACTGATAACTATGTGAGGAAATGGACATGTTAATTAGCTTCATTGTGTTGATGATTTCACAATGTATATCAAAATATCAAGTTGCATACCTTAAATATATATAATTTTGTTTGTCAATTATACCTCAATAAAAGATGGAAACTTATATAAAAATAAATAAATAAATGAATTCTGTCAAGAAAAAATATTAACCATGTTTTAGGCCAGAAAGAAAATGTTAGTAAATGCCAACCAGTATCATATAGAGCAGACAGTATTTGTTTTGTTTAATATGAGATGAAATAACAGAAATAAATAATTAAAAGATAACCAACTCCAAATATATTTAGAAATATTAAACTCATGCAACAAACTGAATGACAATGAAAGCAGTTCCTATCAAAAGTTGTGAGATATAGACAAAGCAGCGGTAAGAGGGAAATTTGTAGACTCATATGCATATATCAGAAAAGAGAAAGGACTTCAAATTAGTAAGCAAAATTTACAACAGAAGAAATTATAAAAACAGCAAAATAAAACTAAAGAAAAGAAGAAAGAAGAAAATAAATATAAAAACAGAAATAAAGGAAAAAGTAAATGGAGAAACAGGAACAATGAAAAATTTGTTTTTTTTAATAAAAAGCAAATATACCAGATAAAACTCTGGAAATATGGCTCAAAAAAGAAAGACAAAAGGGCCAAATAAACAATATTACAAGTGAAAATATGAACATTACTAAAAATAGAGCAGAAGATTCAAAAAGCATAAGGGAGTACTATTAATAACTTTATGCCAATAAACATGTAAACATGCATGAAATAGATGATTTCTTAGAAAAACAGGACCTCTCAAAAGTGTTTCACAATACATTGAAAACCTGAATAAATCTAAAACCACTAAAGAAACTGAAACAGTAGATTAAAATCTACCTGTGAATACTCCACCAACACACACACACACAAACCCATATGCACACATCCCAGTCAAGTTCTGGCAAACCTTTAAGGAAGAGACGATCCTATATTATACAAACTGTTTTTGATGCCCAACCACAGCGAGACTGAGGAACATTTTAAAAGGCTACAAGATGCCACTGCAAAGGCTGAGAACCACAGAGCCTGGTTTTACTTCTTTATTTTGTAGCAGAGGAAAGTGGGACTTAGGTAAAGTGACTTTTTCAGCTCACAGGGTCAGTTATGTCCCTCAAACTGAAGTTGGTATTTTTATTGGCACAGGAAGATTTCACAGAAACCTCTTTTGGATAGTTTTCTTTTTAAAAAAAAACATTTTTTAATTTTTTATTAACATATAATGTATTATTAGCCCCAGGGGTACAGGTCTGTGAATCGCCAGGTTTACACACTTCACAGCACTCACCATAGCACATACCCTCCCCAATGTCATTAACCCCACCACCCTTTCACTACCTCCCCCCCCCACCCCCGCAACCCTCCGTTTGTTTTGTGAGATTAAGAGTCTCTTATGGTTTGTCTCCCTCCAGATCCCATCTTGTTTCTTTGGATAGTTTTCTTATTCAGAACTGCAAAATCTATATTTTTCATTCTTTTTCTTCTTTGGAACTGGTTATCAGTAGTAGAAAGTTACACTTCTGATGAGCCCATAATAGGAAGAAATATGTGATTATGGAATGCCATTTCATTTTGAAGAAGGATTGAAATTGAATTCTTCAGGAGTGGAAGGAGCAGACAATAAACTTCTCACCTGAAATGGTTCAACATCAGGTTTTCACAAGATAGAAAAATGAGAGAGAAGTACTTTGTGCTCAATTTTTCTGTAATCCTAAAGGGGCTCTAAATTAAAAACAAATCTATTAATTTACAAAAGTGATAGAAAATATCCTCTTTCTTCTTTAGAGAGAATTTCTTTTGTGGTTTATACAAAGGACCATGAGAATTAAACCTAGATCTTTCTTGGCATTTAGTTCCTCACTCTTGCTCAGTATTAGAGTAGATAGGGAGGGAGTATCTATCATATGCTAACTGGTTCAGAAAGTGTCCAATTAGATGGAAATATTTCAATAAATGTATCAGCCACAATTACAAGCATAATGAACAGCAGTCAAAGTATATTAGTAAGGATTATGATTCATTTTTAGAAAAGTTGATTTAGTTCCAGCTCAACTGGGTAGTTCAGATTATATTTCTGGTGGGTAATAGGCATGTCAGTTACATTGTGAATACTTCTACAATAGCCACAAATTATAATGAATGCAGAGTTACGAAAGCTAATGGAAGATGGCCTCCACTATGACAAAAATCAGATGGAAGGCCAATGTCCAAAACTGATATTTAAAAACATATATGAGACTCCAAAAACCCCAAACATTTCTGTGTTAAGAGCAATCTCTCCAGGGCACCTGGATGGCTTAATTGGTTAAGCATCGGATTTCAGCTCAGGTCATGATCTTGGGGTTCTGGAATTGAGCCCCAAGTCAGGCTTTGTGTTCAGCAGGGAGTCTGATTGAGGATTCTCTCTCCCTCTCCTTTGTACTCCCCCCCCACCCACTCATGCGTGCTCTCTCTCTTTCTCAAATAAATAAACAAATCTTTTTTTTTTTAAAGAACAACCTGCCCAAGAAACTAATATAATGTGTTCAGAAGAAATAGTCTATGCAGCCCACACTCAAATAGTGACAATAATAAACATCCATTGAATGCTTATTATCTGTGAGCTATTTTAATATACATTATCTTATTTAATATACATAATAATTTTTCAGGTTTGGCAATATTACCTACATTTTTCCAAAGGGGAGGCTGTAGTAAATAGGTCAAGGGACAGCACCAGAGCTTTAACTTAAACCTGCCCATTTCATCCCTAGTGTTCTTACCATTACTCTATTGTTGCCACATTTTTAAGAAAAGATTTATTTATTTGAGAGAGAGAGAGAGAGAGAGAGAGAGAACCGAGGGATGAGCAGAGGGGGAGGGACAAGGAGACTCCATGCTGAGCACAGAGCTTGATGCAGGGTTCAATCCCATGACCCTGTAATCAGAACCTGAGCCAAAATCAAGAGCCAGAAACCCAACTGATTGAACCGCCCAGGTACCTCCGCTGCCACCTTTTATAAACTCTTCACTGTTGGAGCCAAGAGATACTCCTAAAGCAATTTCACAAAGTTCCCGTGAGAGGTTGGGCTGGTTGGTCTCTCTTCTTTCACCCTGAATTTGTGCCTTCCACTTTGGCATTTCTCTTTTCCTACTGTCTCATTATACCTCATGTCAAGAGAAAGCTATACCCACTTTCTTTCAGGCCAAAGAATAAACAACAACAGCTTTTTAAAAAATTTGTCTTTTTTTTTTGGCTCTTTTTAACAAAGGTATGACAAAGTGGGATTTTCAAAACAAAACAATTTTACTAAAATTAGAAAGAAAAATGAAAAAAAAAGGAAGGAAGAATCAGAAAAAGTCTTATCTCAAGTGTTTTCTGATCTGAACAGGTAAAGATTTGGTAAGAAGGTCCACATGTAAAATAAGAACTTTGCTCAGAAAAGTCTCCTATTCATTCTGAAGGTCCTTTCCCACAGATCTTGAGTATACTGGAAGTAGAGTGATCATAATGTTAATGGCTTAGCCCCAAATGCATAAGGTAACCCTGTATTTTTCCTGGTATATAGCAGGAAGGTCAGAAAGTACTGAGACTCAAAACTATCCTCCAATCACCTTCACTTGGTCCTGTGGTTATCTCCTCACAAGTGCCTACAACTCCTTACTATGTTAGTAATTTTTGCCCCTCTACCTTTATTAATGGAACAAATCTACAAACTCTAGGCACTGGACTTTGTGACCTCCAAGGTCCTGCCAGATCTAAAACTATAGGTTTCTAGTATCTTTCTCTGACTTATCAAACTTAACATAATGTCCTCAAGGTCCATTCACATAATCAAAAATGGAAGGTTTCCTTTTTCCTTATGGATGAATAAATAATATTCCATTGTACATATATGCCACATTTCCTTTTTCCATTTATCCATTGATGAGCATTGAGTTGTATGACATCAATTATACGTGGGACTCAGGGTAGGGAAATGTTTAAAGATATAAACTTGCAACTAGTAGACAAATAAACGCTGGCTATCTAACAAAAGCACAGTGACTATAGACAACAATATTGTATTATAATCATCAAACTTGTTAAGAGACTAGATCTTAATTATTTCCATCACCAAAAAGAAATGATAATTATGTGATGTGATAGAGGTGTTAACTATCACTGCAATGGCAGTCATATTACAATATATAAATGTGTCAACTCAACATATTGTACACATTGAATTTAGGCAGTTATATGTCAAATATATTTCAATAACAAGAACTATAGGCAATGAATTCTGTTATGCTGAAAAGAAATTTAAAAAAAAGAACTATAGGCTTCCACGAGATGATGAGCCAATGCATTTCCAAATCATCTGAATGCCTGAGAGCACTCCTTCATTAGAACCCTAGTGAAACACAGTGTTTACTTAAATACCTTTGTCCTCAGTTCTGGTTAAGTCACAAAGCTCCTTTTGGCACTGAGCTGCTCTGATGTGATAATAGGTCTCATCACAACAAAAGTAACACACAGGTTTTGTCCATACAGTGCTATTATGTTTTCAGATGTAGGTAGCGGAATTGATTAATTAAAAGTTAACGGCAATGCAAACTTAATTTTACCTTCGGTGTATCCGTCCTATTTTCTCTGAAAGCCTAGGGACCTGCTGTTGAAAAGTTATGATTTATCATTGTCTGCAGTGGTTTCTTCTGAAAGTCTGATAAGAGTTGTGTTATTTTGCAAAATCATTATCAGTTTCTGCTACTTTCATATTTTATCTCTTTGTTTATAATGAACTGCTCCTCTGAAGAATCACTTAAGGCAGTTGTTCACTGAAATAATGTGCATATCTAGTTTAATTTGTTATAGGAACAATTAGTGCTAAATTCTCCACACTGCCATTCTGTTTTATTTTGCTCACAAATGGGGCCAATTAACTCAAGGGTTTATTGGTCATTCTTTTTGTAATAGCAAGACTGGACTTTTCAATACAAAGAAACTGAGTGCTTTTGGTTTTATTTTGATCATTTCTTCCTCTAAACTATGATTTTCTGTTGTCTTGGAGGCCAAGCAAACTAGTAGTTCTTAAATGAAAGGATAAACCATATCTCACAGGAGATTAGCTTAAACCCCAGAGTGTTATCCCTGCTTTCTGCCATATCGAAGGCTTGTGTTGATCATTTCTAAGAGACACTGCCAGGCTGCCCAAATAAATCTGTCCAAAACTAGCAGAAATTGCCAGGTTTTCACTAGTGTGAAAATCTATACATGCGGACACTAATATTTCCTCCACCTCCACTCTGGCTCAGGACATAGTCTTTTAATGAAAAGCAACTGACATAAAAAATTCTCGTTTCAAATGAAAAAATACATAGATGGAGAGATCTTATAAAGACAGAGCAGAGAACAGTTGGAGTACAAAAAAAGATCTGCTAATGCACATCTAAATCAATAAAATAATAAGTATTTTCATACTGCTCTCTTGTGGAGGAGATTGAGAGAGGCAAAATGTGATTTAAGGGAACAGCTAGGGTATAATCTGTTGCTTTGAGAGAGTACCAGCCTAAGAGAAAAGCTGTCTGAGGCAACCATCACCTAGTTTAGCAATGTGGGTAAAGGAAGCCCTCAATCATATCATTCAGCCAGAGCGATGTCAGTGACACTGACTCTATGAACCAGACCTATATGGCAACTGCATCAGAACCTGTACAAGTGATACAGAATAAAGCACTCATTATAGGAATTATCTGGTTGTGTGCTAATGTAGGGACTGGTGATGTGGAATCTCTCTATACATCTGTAGTTTCTGAGTCTTGTGTTTGCCCTGAAGATAGAAGGGCAGGGAGTTAGGAAGGAAAGATGCATGTAAAATGGAGGGAAGAAAGGAGAAACCAGAATCTGCAAGCATAAGCTCGAAGCCACATGAGTCTCCTGCCACCTCTTTGATGACGCAGATAAAATGCAAGAGGAGCCAATGTGTTTCACCAGGAAGCTGAACACACACCTGGTTCAGAAGTCAGAGAAGCTGAAGCTGAAGGTCCAGCAGGCGCTGAAGGGGCTACAAGCCTGAGTCTAATACTTATGCCAGTAAGATGAGAAAGGAGATCTGTGACAATGTGCATGGACTACCACTCTGCATAATCCTACACTAAACTGAGCGTAACTCTGTACCTATGAATATGTGTGTGTATGTATATATATATACATATATACGTATATATGTATAACTACGTAACTATGAGTATAACTATATTCATAGTATGTGTACTATGTGTACACATAGTGTGTGTACTATGAATATATATACATATATATGACATATATGAGTATATATGAGTGTATATATATATGAGTATATATATGTATATATGCGTATATATATGAGAGAAGGGAGAGAGAGGGGAGGGAGAGAGAGATGATTTACATACTACAAAATTCAGCCTTTAAAACTGTACAATGTAATGGTTTCTATTATATTTCTATTATATTCACAAGGTTGTGAAACTATTGACAGAATCAATTTTAAAACATTTCCATTCAAAAAGAAACCCCATATCCTCTAGCAGTCACATCCATCCTTGCCTTGCCCCCAGCACTAAGCAACCACTAATTTACGTTCTATATCTATGAATTTGCCTATTTTGGACATTTAATATAAATGGAATCATATAATACATGGTCTTTTTGGAGTGGCTTCTTTCATTTAACATTTTCAAGGTTCATCCATGTTGTATGTATTGGTACTACATTCCTTTTTATTGAGAATACTATTCCCTCATACGGATATATCTCATTTTACTTATCTAATCAGTTGGTGGACATTTGAGTTCATTCCATTTCTGGTTATTATAAATAATTATTCTACGAACAATAGTGTATATATTTTGGTATGGGCATATGTCTTCATTTCTCAGAGGTATATACCTAGGAATAGAGTTGCTGGATCAAGTGGTAACTTTATGGTTAACCATTTGAAGAAATGCCAGACTTTTCCAAAGCAGCTATGCTGCTTTACAATTTCACCAGCCATAAATGAGGGTTCCAGTTTCTCCACATCCTCAGCAACACTTAGTGTTTTTTTTATTATTGTTATTATTATTATAGCCATCCCAGTTGGTGTGACATGGTATCTCGTTGTGATTTTGATTTGCATTTCCCTAAGATTAATGATGTTGACCATCTCTTCATGTGCCTATTGGCTAATTGTATACCTTCTTTGGAGAAAGGTCTATTCAAGTCCATTTTTTTAAATTATTTTTTTAAAGTATGCTCTACACCCAATGTGAGGCTTGAACTCATGACCCTGAGATCACAACTCACATGCTCTACCTGCTGAGCCAACCAGACACGCCTCAAGTCCACTTTTTGAGATCTTTTTCTTTCTGTGTTGAGTTGTATAATTTCTTTAGATATTCTGTATATTAATCATTTATCTGATACATGACTTGCAAATAATTTATCCCATTCTGTGGACCGTCTGTTCTTTTTATTGATAGTGTCCTTTGAGATACAAAATTTTAAATTTTTATGAAATCCTCATTGTTATGAAATCCAACTTTCTCCTTTTGTCACTTGTGTGTTTGGTGTTACTTCTAAGAAACTATTGCCAAATACAAAGTCATAAAGATTTGTACCTGGGTTTTCTCTTAATAGTTTTATAGTTCTAGCCCTTATATTAAGGTTTTTGTTTCATTTTGAGTTATCTGTATATGGTCTGAGATAGGAGTCCAACTTCATTCTTTTGCATGTTACTGTCTTAGGGCAGATCACAGTTTTAAAGGCAACAAAGCAGCAAATTGAGACTCTGTGAACCTGACATTCAGTTCTTTTCCTGCCACTAATATGTCTGGTTCAATATTTATCAATTAGATATACTTCATTTATTATAATACCAAGGTCTTCTATGTGTTTGATTTTATTGCTTTGTCCACTTGATCTATAACGGTCTGACAGAGATGAATTAAAACCTGTACTTCTCTTACATTTTTATCTTCCTCATTTTATTTCCTGCTATTTTTTGTTTTATGAAAATTAATGCTGTACTATTTGGGCACAGAGATTTTCATAATTGTTGGGTCTTTCTTAAGAATTTCACCCTTTATCACTACAAAGCATCCTATGATTTTTCTATTTTAATGTTTGTTGCCCCAAATTCAACATGCCTGATATTAAAATTATGAACTCTGCCTTATTTCTGCTTGTGTTTGCATAGTTTAATTCTGTCCTTCATTTCATATCAATATTTCTGAGTCACTTTATATACATATATACATATATATTGGATTTTCCCATATGGTCTTATTGGAAAGTTTTCATTTTTTTAAAAGATTTTATTTATTTATTTGAGAGAGAGCAAGAGAGAGAGAGCACGAGCAAGGGGGAACCACAGAGGGAGAAGGAGAAGCAGACTTCCTCCTGAGCAAGGAGTCCAATGCAATGCAGGACACCATCCCAGGGTCCTGGAATCATGACCTGAGCTGAAGATAGACGCTTAACCAACTGAGTTACCCAGGTGCCCCAAAAAAGCTTTTATATTTTAATATGTGAATTTAGTTGATTCTACTTATTGAAATGACAAGCATATATGGACTTAGTTTTGTCAAATCATAAGCTATGCTGTCTGTTTTTACTGCCTTGAATATATTTTCTTTGATTTTTTGTGTATTTCTTCTCATACTTTCAAAGGATTACATTTTAATTCAGTAGTCTTCCTTTAATTATAAAGAACACACTCAATCCTCTGCTATTTCTGGTAGTATTCATTGCTGATAATGAACATTAGTATATTTTCACTTTCTCCATCTTTCTTTTCTACCTCTCTATTACTCAAATTTCAGTTCTCTTATTTATCCAAGTATTTATCATTATCCTTTAAAGTATCTGGATACATGAATTACTTTACCAAATTAGAATACTATGATTTGACCTCAGTTATGAAAGATGAACCTGCTACTGTAAAGAACACAAGCCATTTTACTCCAGTCCTTCCTTCCTTCTCTTCCTTAATTACCTCTTTTCTACATCATCAGAGTTTGTGGAATTTGTATTTCTTTATCTGTAATTATAATCTCCATTTATTTTACTTTTAGCCCTACATTTCAATGGATTCAATACTTACTATTAGTCTTTTTGCCAAATTTTCCACTCATCCCCTCAAGAATGCAGCATGACCACTGCTGCTATAAAAAATAACCACGGATTCAGTGGCTTGAACGACACAAATTTATTATCCTATAGTTCTGTAGGTCTAAAGTCTGACAAGTTTCTCAATAGGTAAAAATCAGCAAGTCAGCAGAGCTGCATTCCTTACTGAATGCTCTGCTAATTGTCTCCTTGTACCTCCAAGTTGTTGGAATTGTAGGGCTGAGGTTCTTGTTTCCTTATTGGCTGACAGATTGCAGAGCTATCTGCATGCCTTGGCTCCTGGTTCCCTTTCTCCATCTTCAAAGCCAGCAATGGTGGTTTGGAGTCCCTCTCACGTTGATTCTCTCCTATATCTCTCCAAATGCTCTTCGGCCTCTTTCCTCCAGTTTTAATAAGAGCTCATACATTTATACCGGGCTCACATAGATAATCCAGAATAATCTCCCTATTTTAAGGTAATCCTAATTTCAACTGCAAAGTTCTATTTCCTATGAAAGGTAACATATTCACAGCTTCCAGGAACTGGGACATCTTTGGGTGTCCATTATTCTGCCTACTATAACCATCACACCATTTTAAGGTTTTCTTCATATCACAGAAGAGAAGCCAGAGAGGAGTTTCCCAGAATTCTTTTTCCTAAATGGTTCTGCATTAAAGTTGCCTACGAGAAGCACTTGCACGAGATTTAGAAGGTGGAACAGATCAGTCTATTATACTGTACCAGCAGTTGCAGCCAGATGCACAGGCGGATGTGAGATTACAGGGAGCTTCCCAGTACGCTCTTGAGAGACATCTGCTTTGTAGTGGCAGACAGAGATAGATACTGGGAGATTCCTCAAGATTCTTGAAAAATCACAATAACCTCTCAGCATATGAGTAATATAACTGATGATATGAAACATCTTTTCTATACCTTGGAAAATTATCATACTCCTTTCTAAGTACGGATCGGCTCCCAACATTTTATCCTTTGCATTTTCAATACTGTGAAATTTCTTTAAGAGTTCCTTTAATGTGAAGGGTTTTGCCCATGTTGCTTCTCCGTGACATTTTTATCTTTCTCATTACAACCACTTTCACATTTCATGCTAGGGGTTATTTGTTTGTTTCTTTGATGTACTTTCATTTGTTGGTCAGTTCCATCTCTTATTATCCATTTTTGTAAAATGTCACATAGTTTCATCAATGGGAGGAAAGTATGTAACCCAATTAGTAGGCTTTGCTGTCTGGGTCTGAACTGAGTGTCAAGCCTATAGTGACCAGTTGCTGACAGACTGTGTAAGAAGTAATACGACTGGTCATTCATCGTGATGCGTACTTATTATTTACATAGTCATATGTGGACTGAAGAGATAGCAGCAAAATGTGTACTTTATGCAATTATTCAATTGATGCTGTGGTAACTGACATTTGAACCATTTTTTGAGCGGTGGTATTAATTAACTAAATCACAGTCCATTAGTTTTTGGGGGGGCTACCATAACAAAGTACCACAGATTTGTAGCTTAAATAACAGAAATTTATTTTCTCATAGTTCTGGAGGCTAGAAGTCCATGATCAAGGTGTTAGCAGGGCTGGTTCCTTCTGAGAGCCATGAGAAAATGATCTGTTCCAGACCTTTCTCCATGGCTCATAGATGGCCATCTTCTCCATGTCTTCACATCATCTTCCCTCTGTATGTGTCTGCAACCAAATTTTCCAGTCATATTGGATTAAGTCCCACCCTAATAAGGTCATATTTATTTATTTATTTATTTATTTATTTAAAATTTCTTTTGTGTGTTTCAGAATTCATTGTTTATGCACCACACCCAGTGCTCCATGCAATACGTGCCCTCCATAATACCTACCACCAGGCTCACCCAACCTCCCATCCCCCTTCCCTCCAAAACCTTCAGTTTGTTTCTCAGCATCCACAGTCTCTCATGGTTCGTCTTAACTTAATTTCTTCCCTAAATTCCCTATCTCCAAATAAGGTCATATTCAGTAACTGAATTTTTTCATTTCAGTAACAAATTTGTGCATATACAAAGAGTATGAAAAGAGAGTGTCCTTTGTTTACCTGAATAGACCCTCACAGAAATATAGCTAAATTTTTAATTTTAGTAGTATCTTGAAAATGACTCATGGGAAATATGTTCCATTAGTTTTTTCCAAGTGCTAAAAACACTCTGTGTCTTTATATGTGAATGTCAGATTTGTTATGTTTAGAATTCTTAAGTCACCTTTTCTTTTAAGATCTTTGAACACTCCAATGTTTTTTTCTCCTAAATTCAGGTATATTTATATAAATTAGGAGGCAAAGATCTCAAGTGTTCAGTTGGATGAGCTGTAACAATTGTATAGAATCATGTAACAACCAACCAATTAAAATATTGGAACCCTTTAATCACTCTCAAAATTTCCCTTGTGTATCTTCACAGTCAATCTCCCCTGCACATCAAGCCCCAAGCAACCTTTGTTCTGATTTCTATCACCACAGAGCAGTTGTGTCTGTTTTTGAATTCTATTTAAATTGAACAACAGAAGTATAGCTATAAATTGAACCACAGAAGTATAGCTAGCTTCTTTCACTCAACATAATGCTTTGGGGATTCATCCTTGTGCTGTGTGTGTCAGTCCTTTGCTGAATGGTATTGAATATAGGGATGTGCCACAATTTGTTTTATCCATTCTTCTGTTGATAGACATTTGGGTTGTTTCCAATGCTTTATGAGCATTCTAATAGAAATCTTTTGTGAACATACATTTTTATTTTAGGAACAGATACACATTTAATTGTATAAGGAATTACCAAACACTACAGTTCTCAAGAGTGTCTGTACCATTTTTACATTCTAACCAGCAGTGTATTAAGAATTGTAATCATTTCACGGGACGCCTGGGTGGCTCAGTGGGTTGGGCCGCTGCCTTCGGCTCGGGTCATGATCCCAGCGTCCTGGGATCGAGTCCCACATCGGGCTCCTTGCTCAGCAGGGAGCCTGCTTCTCCCTCTGCCTCTGCCTGCCACTCTATCTGCTTGTGCTCACTCTCACGCGCTCTCTCCCTCTCTCTCTCTGACAAATAAATAAATAAAATCTTAAAAAAAAAAAAGAATTGTAATCATTTCACATTCTCAAAATCATTCAGAATTATCAGGGTTTTTTTAAAAGTCATTCTAATAAGTATAAAATAGTATCTTACTTTACTTCCCTTACACTAATGATAGTAAGTACCTTTTCATATACCTATTAGCCATTCCTATGTCTTCTTTTGCAAAATAGTTTATTCAAGACTTTTGCCCACTTAAAAAAAATAAGTTGTTTGCCTTTTGTTTTTAGTAAGTAAACTCTATTTTTTGAGCAGCTTGAGGTTTACAGAAAATTTACTGGAAGTATAGTTTCATATTTTCCCTCAACCATCACATCACAAGTTCCTATTATTAACATCCTGCTTTAGTATTTGTTACAACTGATGAGCCAATAGTGACACATTATTATTAACTAAGAATATGTTTAGTTTTATAAGAAACTGCCAAATTTTCTCCTAAGTGTTGTTTTTCCTTTTATTCTTCATTTTTAGGAATTACTTATTTACATATTCCTGATACATATGTCCTATTTATATATTCTAAAATATATTTACATATTATATATATCAATCCTTGGTGTGTATATGTGTGTATATATGCATTCGGTGGCTTTGTCTATTCATTTTATCTGATAATTTGAAATTTATTTATATTGGCTTAAATAAAAGCATGCCTTGTAAAATATACATTTTTTTATTGAAGTTTAGTTGACATGCAATATTTTGTTAGTTTCAAGTATACAATACAGTGACTCAACATGTACCCAAATTATGAAATAATCACCATAATTAGTTACCATCTATCACCATACAAAGTTATTATGATATTCACAATGCCATACTTTACATCCTCATGAATTAATTATTTTATAAATGGAAGTTTGCATCTCTTAATTCCTTCCACCTGCTTTGCCCATCTCCTTATCCTCCTCCTCTCTGGCAACCATCAGTTTTTTCCTCTATATTTATGAATCTATTTCTATTTTGTTTCTTTTGTTTTTCACATTCCACATACAGGTTAAATGATATGGTGTTTGTCTTTCTCCGTCTGACTTAACTCACTTAGCATATTCTTCTTCAGGTTCATCCATGTTGTTGCAAATGACAAGATTTCATTATTTTTTTTAATGGCTGAGTAGTAATATTCCACTGTGTGTGTATGCATATGTGTGATATTGCCTCTTTATTTAATCATCTATTTATGAACATGTAGGATGCTTTCATATATTGGATATTACAAATAATGCTTCAGTGAACAAAGGATAGATATATTTTTTTAATTAGTGTTTTCATTTTCTTTGGATAAATATCCAGAAGTGAAATTGCTGGATTGTAAGGTATTTCTATTTCTAATTTTTGAGGAACCTCCATACTATATTCCACTGCACTAATTTACATTTCCACTACAAGTACACAAAGATTCCCTTTCTCCACATCCACACCAACACTTATTTCTTTTCCTCTTGATAACAGAAATTCTGACAGGTGTAACACAATATCTCATCACAGTTTTTTGTTTGTTTTTTTACTAATTCGTGTTAATTGATATTTTCCTATCTCACTGTGATTTTGATTTGCATTTCCCTGATGACGTTGAGCATCTTTTCATGTCTGTTGGCCATCTGTAAATCTTCTTTGAAAAAATGTCTATGTAGGGCCTTTGCCCATTTTTTAACTGGATTTTTTTTTGGTGTTGAGTTGTGTGAGTTCTTCATATATTTTGTATATTAACCAGATATATCACTTGTAAATCTCTTCTCCCATTCAATAGGTTGCCTTTTATTTTGTTGACGGTTTCCTTTGCTGCACAAAAGCTTTTTAGTTTGAAGTAGCTTATTTGTTTCTTTTGCTTTTGTTGCCTTTGCCTGAGGAGACAGATCCAAAAAAAAAATATATATATATATATATATATATATATATTCTAAGACCAATGTCCAAGAGTTTAATGTCCATGCTTCTTCTAGGAATTTTATGATTTCAGCTTGAAATTTAGGTCTTTAATCCATTTTGAATTTATTTTTTATATGGTGCAAGACAGTGGTCCAGTTCCATTCTTTTGCAAGTAACTGTCCTGTTTTCCCAACACAATTTATTGAAAAGACTGTATTTTCCCCATTGTATATTTTTGCCTCCTTTCTTGTAGATTAATTGACCATATAAGCATGGGTTGATTTCTGGGCTCTCCATTTTGTCCCATTAATTCATGTGTCTATTTTTGTGCCAGTACCAATACTGTTTTGATTACTATAAATTTGTAGCATAGTTTGAAATGGAAGTGTGACACTTCCAGCTTTATTCTTTTTCAAGGTTACTTTGATTATTTGGAGTCTTCTGTGGTTCCACACAAATTTTAGGATTATTTGTTCACATTCTGTGAAAAATATCATCGGTATTTTCTTTTTTTTTTTTTTTTTTTTTTAAAGTTTTTTTTTATTTATTTGACAGACAGAGATCACAAGCAGGCAGAGAGGCAGGTAGAGAGAGGAAGAAGCAGGCTCCCCGCCGAGCAGAGAGCCCGATGCGGGGCTCGATCCCAGGACCCTGAGATCATGACCTGAGCCGAAGGCAGCGGCTTAACCCACTGAGCCACCCAGGCGCCCCCATCGGTATTTTCATAAGGACTACATTGAATCTGTAGATTTACTTTGGGTGGTATAGCTATTTTAACAATATTAATTCTTCCAAACCATGAACATGGTAAATCTTCCCATTTGTTTGTGTCATCTTCAATTTCTTTCATTACTGTCTTATAGTTTTCAGAGTACAGGTCTTGTAACTCCTTGGTTAAATCTATTCCTGGGTATTTTATTTTTTGATGTAATTGTAAGTGGGATTATTTTCTTAATTTTACTTTCTGATTGTTTGATATTTGTATGTAGAAATGCAACACATTTCTGAATATTAATTTTGTATCCTGCAACCTTACTAAATTCATTTATTAGTTCTAATAGTTTTTGTGGAGTTTTCAGTTTTTTATATAGACGTTTGTATCCTGCACCTTTACTGAATTCATTTATTAGTTCTAATAGTTTTTTTGTGGAGTCTTCAGTTTTTTATGTCATCTGCAAGTAGTGACAGTTTTAGTTCTTCCTTACCAATTTGGATGCCATTTATTTCTTATTCTTGTCTGATTGCTATCATTAGGGATTCCAGCACTATGTTAAATCAAAGTGGGGAGTGGGCATCCTTGTCTTGTTCTTGATCTTAGAAAAAAATCTTTCAGCATTTCACCACTGAGTATGATGTTAGCTGTGATTTTGTCATATACAGCCTTAATTATGTTGAACTATGTTCCCTCTGTACCCAGTTTGTTTAGAATTTTTATCACAAATGGATGTTGAATATTGTCAAATGCTTTTTCTGCATCTATTGAGATGACCATATTATTTTTATCCCTCATCTTGTTAACGTGGGGTATCGCATTGATTGTGAATGTTGAACCACCCCTGCATCCCTGAAATAAATCCCATTTGATTGTGGTGCATGATCATTTTCATGTATTGCTGAATTCAGTTTGCTAATATTCTGTTAAGGATTTCTGTGCCCATATTCTTCATGGAAATTGGCTTGTAATTTTTGTAGTGTCTCCATTTGGTTTGGGTATCAAGGTAATGTGGGCATCATAGAATGAATTTGGAAGAATTTCTTCCTCTTCAGTTTTTGGGATAGTTTGAAAAGGATAGGTATTAACTCTTCTTTAAATGTTTGGTAAAATTCACCTGTGAAGTCCCGGGCTTTTGTTTGTTGGAAGGTTTTAGAGTACTAATTGAATTTATTTGCTGGTAATTGGTCTATTCGAGTTTTCTCTTTCTTCCAGTTTCAGTTGTGGTAGTTTATGTTTCTAGGAATTTATCCATTTCTTCTAGATTGTCTAATCTGTTGGCACATAACTGTTCATAGTAGTTTCTTACAATCTTTTGTATTTCTGTGGTATCATTTGTAATTTCTCCTATTTCTTTTTTTTAAAGATTTTATTTATTCATTTGACAGACAGAGATCACAAATAGGCAGAGGCAGGCAGAGAGAGAGAAAGGAAGAAGCAGGCTCCCCGCTAAGCAGAGAGAGCCCAGTGTGGGGCTCGATCCCAGGACACTGGGATCATGACCCGAGCTGAAGGCAGAAGCTTTAACCCACTGAGCCACCCAGGTGCCCCAATTTCTCCTCTTTCATTTCTGATTTTATTTACTTGGTCTCTCTCTCCTTTTTACTGATAAGTGGGCTAGAGTTCTATCAATTTTATTTATCTTTTCAAGGAACCAGCTCTCAGATCCATTATTTTTTTTCCCATATTTAAAGTCTCCATTTCACTTAGGACAAAGTTTCTGTTCTAAACTTTATTCTTTCCTTCTACTAACTTTAGGTTTTGTTTGCTCTTTATTTAGTTCCTTTAGGTATAAAATTAGATTGTGTGAGATTTTTCTTGTTTCTTGAAGTAGGCTTGTATCACTATAAACTTCCTTCTTAAAACTGCTTTTGCTGTGTCCAGTTGATTTTGGAACATTGTGCTTCCATTTTCATTTGTCTCAAGGTATTTTATGGTCTCTTCTTTGATTGCTTCATTGACCCACTGGTTGTTCAGTAGTATGTTGTTTATGTTTATGTTTTTTCCAGTTTTTTTTTCTTGTCATTGATTTCTAGTTTCATCCTGTTGTAGTCAGAAAAGATGTCATTTTGTTCATTATTTTCTGGTTATTTTTGTAGTTCTTCCCTGTTTCTTTCTTCTCTTGCTCTCTTTCCTTTTGATTTGATGATTTTCCTTAGTGTTATGTTTAGATTCATTTTTCCTTGCATTTTATGTATCTGTTACAGGCTTTTGGTTTGTGGTTACCATGATGTTCATGTACAACTGATGAACAGAGCAGTCAATTTTAAATTGAAACTCTCTTAAGTTCTAATGCATTATTCATTTTCTTAGCATCTCTTAATGAACAATATATTTTTCATCTTTATGAATCTAATTTATAAGTTTTTCTTTTATGGATAGAAGCTTCATTCATAGTTTTAGCTTTTACTTGTCTATCTCAAGTTAATGGTTATATACGAAATGAAGTAACATTTGAAGCTCATCTTTCCTTCCCATATGGCTTTATAGTTGTTCTAGAAGTGAAAAATCTATAATAGCAATTTGCATTCCTAACCCTAATATCTTTATTCCTGAAAAACATTTTACACTAAAAGTAATGAGGGTTCCTTGAGAAATGGCTGATTACAGAGGTGGGACAGGAAAAGGACAAGATGAGCCAGGAATATCTTAGTGTCTCAGAAAGAAAGTGCTTAAAGAATAAAGTAAGCATGTTTTAAAAGCACAGAGAAGCCAGCTTAAAAGGGTTCCCACTTCAAATGTGGGAAATTTGAACATTAGCATGAATAAAGACAGTAATGGATTATAATCTGCTGTGTAAAATAAGAATTCAAGGGCTCATACTGATAAAAATAAAGATGAATAAAAGATGAAAAAGCTCTCTTTTAGGGTAGAATGTAAACTAATATTAAATATTTCTTAATAATCACAAAGTAATTATCTTAACTTTGGAGGGGAAAACCTGGCAGAAAACTCTCTTAACCAACTGATAAAATTACTACCACCAGAGATGGAACAAAGGGACATTGTGTGCTTTCTGATATGATGCACTGAGAAAAACAGTGACAATTCTGTGGTATTCCTGCCAAAAATACATAAAATAAATCTAATAATGGAGAAATACTAGCAATTGAGGGACACTTTGTAAAGTTACTAAAAAACCTGCACTTTTCAAAAGTACCAAAGTCATGCCAAAGAAAGACTGAAAAACTGTTCCAGACTTAAGAAAACTGAAAAGACATGGCAACTAAATGAAGCACACAATCCAGGATTGGATATTCCACCTCAAAATTTCCTGTTGGTAATAGCTAGAGAAAATCTTAATGGAGCCAGTACATTTAAAAGTAGCATCATGTCAGTGTTAATCTTGATTTTGATAGTTAGGCTATGGTTTTGTAGGACAGTATACTTGTTTATAGCAAATGCATGCTGTAATAATAAGTGGAAATGAGTCTTCATGTTTGCAAGTCTCAAATGGTTTAGGAAAAAAGATCTCTCTCTCTCTCTCACACACATACACACACACACACACACAAACTATGAGAGAAAGATAAACCAAATGGGGTAAAATGTTAATAACTGGTTCACCTGAGGGAAGCATATGTAGGAATTCACAAAAACCCTACAAGTCTTTTACACATTTGAAATTATTTCAAAACAAGTTTTAAAAGAATGGAAATTAAGAATTAATGTGTCACCAAGATCTATAAAGAACTCACCCAACTCAACACCCAAACAACAAACGGTCAAGAAACAGGCAGGAGACATGAATAGACATTTCTCCAAAGAAGACATACAAAGGACTAACAGACACATGAAAAAATGCTCAACATCACTCAGCCTCGGGGAAATACAAATCAAAACCACAGTAAGATACCACCTCACACCAGTCAGAATGGCTAAAATTAACTCAGGAAACTTCCAACTCAGGAAACAATAAATGTTGGTGAGAATGCAAGCTGGTACAGCCCCTCTGGAAATAGTATGGAGGTTCCTCAAAAAGTTAAAAATAGAGCTACTCTATGACCCAGCAATTGCACTACTAAGTATTTACCCAAAGGATACAAACATAGTGATTCCAAGTGGCACCTGCAGCCCAAGGTTTATAGCAGCAATGTCCACAATAGCCAAACTATGGAAATAACTCAGAGGTCCATCAACAGATGAATGAATAAAGATGTGGCGCGCGCGCACGCGCACACACACACACACACACACACACACACACAGGAATATTACTCAGCCATCAAAAAGAATGAAGCCTTACCATTTGCAATGAGGTGGATGGAACTAGAAGGTATTATGCTGAGTGAAATAAGTCAGTCAGACAAAAACCATGATATGATTTCACTCATATATGGAATTTAAGAAACAAAACAGGATCACAGGGGACGGGAGGGAAAAATAAGATAAAATCAGAGAGGAAGACAAACCATAAGAGACTCTTAACACTAGGAAACAAACTGAGCATGGCTGGAAGGAAGAATGGTGAGGGGATGGGGTAACTGGGTGATGGGCATTAAGGAAGGCACATGATGTAATAAGCACTGGGTGTTATATACAACTTATGAACCACTGAACTCCATCTCTCAAAGTAATAATATACTATATATTAATTATTTGAATTTAAATAAAATTTAATTTAAAAAGAATTAATGTGTAAAAAAATTTTACACTTTAAAATTTACTTTCATATTCATTTTCTCACTTGAAACTCACACCAACTTTGTGAGAGGGCATTTTTCTTCACTTTTTAAGGAAATTGGGTTTCAGAGATGCTCAATGGCTTATCTAAAAAAGAACATGTCAGATATAAAACCTGGACCAGCTATTCTCATCCCTGGTCTAACTTTCTTTTTACAATTCCATGTTGCCTTTAATTATTTTATTTTTTTTACCCTCTTACACTGTTGGTGGGAATGTAAGTTGGTGCAGCCACTTTGGAAAACAGTATGGAGATTCCTTAAGAAATAAAAAATAGGGCTTCCCTGTGACCCTGCAATTGCTACTGGGTATTTACTCCAAAGATACAGATGTTATGAAAATAAGGGCCATATGTACCCCAATGTCCATGCTGCCTTTAAAGTTCATGTCTTACGGGGGTGCCTGGGTGGCTCAGTCGGTTAAGCATCCAACTCTTGATTTTGGCTCAGATCATGATCTCAGGGTCATGAAACGGAGCCCTGCGTTGGGCTCCACATTGGGCATGAAGTCTTCTAAAGATTCTCTCTCTCCTTCTCACTCTGCCTTACCCCTCCTACTCATGTTATGTTCGCATTATGCAAGTTACTCATCTCCTCTGGAACTTCATTTCCTCATCTATGACTGGTTTTCATTAGCAGGCCACTCTGTAGGTCTGTCTCTCATTTAACAACAAAATAGCCCTTAGAACGAGCAACTAGCACTGTCCCCTCCAACTCTGAACTTCTGTGAGTCCATCCCCATTTTGCACAAACACTGGGGGACTTGTCGGAACCAGTCTGAGATTTGAGAAAGATACATACCTCCTCTTACCTAGGGAGGGTTTTTACTCAAAGAGCCCATTTCCCATATTGAGAGAACTAGGCACTGAGTAGACAGCAGGAGCCAAAGGTGCTGAAGGAGGCTAGCAGGAAAGCTTAGGGAACCTAACAGGAGAAGGTGCTGGAACTCAGCTGAGGGCCAACCAGAGATACTCCTAGGGCTGAGAGAAGCACCGTTTCCTTCTCTCAGGTAACCCTAGGACTGTTGGCCTCTCCCGGGAGGATCACCATGGTGGCACATTGATGAAGGAAGTTTTCTGGAAGTACAATTGCCTCTTTACTCTGGGAAAGCATGAAATATCCAATCCCAGATACAGCAGGAATTCTCCCACAATTGAGAGAGAAAACAGAAAATGTTACCAGGTAGCCCTCAGGATGTTGCAATGGACAATTTCTTCCCTAAAAATCATGTCTCATCATTAGGAGAGTAGCATATTTTGAACTGAGAGAAAGCAAGACCAACATAGTAAACAAGACCATGACGATTTGAACCCAAATTTCAAAAATTCTTTTCTTTCCCTGATGCTGCCCTGAAATGTGCTTCCCTCTTTTACATAGCATATATATCCCTTAGAGAACACATGGACAGTTTTGATTTTATTTTTGCCACACTGTGACCCTGCCAGTTCTCATTACAAATAGCATCACTGGTAGTAGAGGGCAGCAATATGCATGTGTCCACTTGGATATGACAGCTCACGTGACTTGTGTGTCACATGCCGTCTCCTTAGATTCATCATGATGCCAGATACTTTCTAAACTATATGAAAATGCCAGAAACAAACCAAGTGTATAAGTTCTTGTATGTTTGAGGTGACTAATTATATTAATGTAATTAGGATAGAGGAAAAAAATGGGAATAAAAATCTAGTGCAATATACTGAAGGAAATAAAGTCTAGATTATAGCACAATGGAAATATACATGAATAATACAAATTATTCAGTAATAAGACATTAATTTATAGAAATCACTCAGTTATAGAAATCTGATTTTCTAGTTCTGTATCTTTGGGATGGTGGGTGTATTTGGCACTATCCTTCTCCTGCATCATTTGAGAATCTGAACAAAGTTGGGTCTCTCTAGTTTTCAGACAGGAGTGTGTACCTGAGAAATTCAGGTGGAGTATTATACAATCATGAAGAAGAGAGATCTGTGTATTCTATCTATGTCTCCTGACATATATCTTGATCTCTCAACATGACTCGTTCAACATATCTGTTAGTAGAACAATGTGTCTTTGGATTCTGTGAACCCCATGTATCTATCTGGAAGGAGACAAACTGAATTTTGGATTTTCAAGTGGGATTTTGTAGGGAGAAGGAGAGATACCAGGAATGTTTCCTTTTTAACACACCAGTATGAATTTGTTAACCATAAGAATATATTAATTTAGTACTTAAATAAACATGTAAAAATGTTTTAGGACATTTGGTAAGCTAGAGAAGGTGAAGCTATACCTTTCATTCCTCTCTCTAGGCCAAGAGGTCTCCATGGCCCTCTTGATGTGGTTACTGTAAAAAGCAGTCCAAGGGGTGCCTCATTAAGAAGGAGGGGGAGAGGTCTATGGGCAGAAGCCTGGATCTTAGTGGCACCCATATGACTCACAAATATCTCCTCCAAAGCGGCTTTCTGCACCTTGCTGAACATTCAAGTGCCAGGTTGGTTTAACCAATCTGCGCACACCTCTCTAGAGCTGAAGAAGTAAGGGACACTTTCACGCTTGTTTCGAGGGAATGTTACCAGTCTGGCTGCTAGTTTATATGGGGGTGGGGTTTAAGGCCTGGGGTTTAAGGCTTAAGAGATAAGCACTGGAGATTACTCCCTTGGCCTTGGGCCAATGGTTCTGCTAAATACTGGGGTTTGAAACAGTACAGGACATTCTGAGCTAGAGCTGTCCTGATTAAGTTCCTGAGCCTGAGATAAGATAACACAGTGTACTTTGCTCTGCCCCCAGCATCTTCACTCAGTTGAAAAGGAACATTCAAGGTTCACTTGAGAGGAGAGAGGAAGGACAGTGACGTGCAGCCCAAAGCAAGGTGAATGGAGAAGAAGGGCTAGCAGGCCTTAGCATTGGTGGGAAAGCATCAGGGGTAGCAGGAAGCTGGTTAACATGAACATTAGGAGTCTATACATTTTTTAGCTACTGATACTACTCACCTCTTCCCAGCTGCTTCCCCTTGGGTCACTGATGAACTGCCTGTATCTCCTCCCTCCCTCCAAGTTGGGAAGCATTTCCCAAAGTCACTGCTCAGCTCTGTGATCAGTTCTGGCCAGGGTATTTCTTGTTTTCTAGGAACTCAGAGCCCCCTCAGAGGTGATACCTGTGGTTGCCTCCTGTTTCCCTTCCAGATTCCCCCTGTCACAGGGTTATAAGGAAGAGGACTAGGGCAGCACGAGCCTAATTAGCTCTGGATCCCCAGCAGACCTGCCTCATTCATAGAAGTCCAGTGTATAACAATTGTTCCATGGAAGGTCATGTGCAACAGAGTCAGAGAAGCTGAGACTGTGGTACTGTGCCACCAATGTATTGCTCTCTTGGGTTTCGGGCTTCTAGGGTACCTGTCCTTGTGTATGGTCCTTGTTCAAGGGCCACGTAGGCAGCTCATTTCAATCACCAGATCTGGTGCCTGCCACAGAACGTTTGCTACTGGGACTAGAACCCTGAGCATCTCTTCTTGTATTAGGGTCTGCACATGGAAAGTGGAGCTGGACATTCACTACTGCCCAGCAGGTCCACCATCCATCCGGTGCTGTGAATGGGCAGAATGGGCAGAAACCTGCCTCTGACATTTCCTGTCCCTTCAGTCAATCCACTGAACACTTATGGGGTGCCCAGTAAATACTTTGAGATGCTGAAGATGAACAAATGACCTAGAGAAGGTCTCTGCTTGGCCCCCAGGGGCTTCTCATCTAGTGCGGGAGCTCATGTCACAGGAGAGTCCAAGGTTTATAGTCCATCCTACATGCTCTCAGTAGAGTGACCTCTTCCCACGTGGACCTTGGCCTGTTTCCTCTCCTCTCAGCCTCTCAAATCCATGGATGACCACTCAATTCTATTGTAAAAATACTAATTAGGGTGTTTTAAAAATTATTTTGCCATTTTTACTATGTCAGTCATCATTTCACTATTTCATGATCAGAAATAGATAATTCTGGACAGTTTGAAGAGTATTTTGAACACTTTGTGCAGCCACCACTTCCATTTTTTATCTCAACATCTGTACCCTGAGATTTTTTCACCCACCAAACATTTCTGGATCTTCTACTCTGGCCCAGACACTTTTCCAGGCATGCAGGATAGAGCAGCTACCAAAGCAAAGTCTTTGTTCACAGAGACTTACATTCTAAAGTGGAATTACATTCACCATTTTGACTGATGAACAAAGTGCTATAGGATATGAGGGCTGCTAGTATGACAAATGCTATGTAGGGAAATGAAGAAGAATAAGGGGTTAGAGATTACTGATAGACAGTAGACCACCTCTGATAGACGAGGTGGTCAGGAAAGTCTTTTCTGAAAACAGTGGGAGAAGGAGTCGGGGCAGCTAACTGGGGAGAGAGCCTCATAAGGCAGAAAAGATAGAAAATGCAAAGATACTGAGGCCAGATGTGTGGTGAGAATAAGCAAGAAGGATAATGTAATCATGGGAATAGGCACAGGAGATGAGGCATGACCAAGACTTTGTTTTTTATTTCAAGTGAGAGGGAAAAACTATTGGGAAGATTTTGAGCAGGGGAGTAAAAAGTTCTCACTTTTGTTCTAAAGGATTCCTGTGCCTACTCTTTGGGCACCGAGAAATACGAGCCACTGCCCCAAGACACTGCCAACCCCTTCCTTCCCTGGCCATATCCACGTGGGATCCGTTCCAAGATCCCCAGTAGAAGCTTGAAACTGAGGATAGTACTTAATCCTATATAGACTATATTTTTTCCTATACATATATACCTATGATAAAGTGTAGATAAATTAGGCACAGTAAGACATTAACAACTAATATAATAAAATAGGATGTTTATAACGCTTTGCAAGTTTCAAAATATCTCCTAAAATATCTTATGGTACTGCACTCACCCTTCTTGTGATGATGTGACATGATAAAAACGCTTAGCGATGAGACGCAGTGAGGTGAATGACATAGGAATTGTGACGCAGCATCAGGCTCCCGTTGACCTTCTGAGGGTAGGTCAGAAGGAGGGTCAACTGATTCCAAACCAAACCACTACTGGCACGGGTAACTGAAGAGCAGCGCAGGAAAGCAAAACTCCTGTGCATACTGTAGAAAGAGAAGAGTGAAAGCTAAGCGGTTTGCAGCAGTCTGGGTGAGGAAGAAAGGCTGGGGCAGGGTGGTGGTAGAAGTGACAAATGATTGAACTAGGGATGTATTTTAAAAGCAGAGCCAACATAATGTCAGCTCTAAGGTCCTGGACCCAACTTAGCTGCCAGCAACTATTTGAAAAATAAATTTCAAAGTAGAAAACCAAAACCATTTAAAAACACAAATCTTCATTGTTAAGCAACGAATAATGTATGAATGCTGGCCAAGGGACACTAATACTAGGACATGAACTAGAGGGCTAAAGATAGGCAAGAGACTGCAAATGGTTCTCCAATGTTGATTTTGCAGAACTTTTTATACTTCACTGTTTAGAAAAATAATTTTTTAAAAAGGAGGTAGGCACACAGTATTATTTCCCAACTAAAGAAAAAACCCCCGTTGAAATAGTTTTGTAAGAGGAGCCCTAAGGCTCTTTCATAACTCTGAAAGGTTGTGACTCCTGTGGCGCAGCCAGCAGAGCTACTAGTTCTCTGGGTGAGTGATATTTAAATAAGCAAGGAAAAGTGTTAAAAAAAAATCACGCAAGTGGAATCTAGTAGCCACCAACCCACCAAAGAACACTGAATTGTGCGAGTCGGCTGAGTCGAAGGGTGATCCTTTAAACTTGAGCAGGCTGGCCCTGAGACACGGGCTTTAGCACTCACTCGTTCCTGGCTAAGCCGGGCCCACATCCGGGGTCAACCGGGGTGCCCTGCCTTTACACGCTCCGGTCTCGAGAACCACCCGCCCGCCATGCCGAGACCCTACCCGCTCCTTTCCCCCCCGACCAAGTCTCCGCGCCCCGGGCCCCCCCACCGGCCACGCCCCCACGCGGCGCCGGTCGCCTCCCTGGCCACGCCCCCCGACCCGGCCGCGCCGGCGCGCCGGCCGCCCGAGTGGCTGTGTGGGCGGAGCTTGCGCAGCCGCCGGACCCCTACGCGCACCGCCCTCCGCCCCTGGCCACCGTGAGCCTCCGCGGACACGCACTTCCTGCGAGGCCTCCGTGCGCACCTTAGCTGAACCGAGCCGAACCCAGCATTTCCAAGTCGTTAGCCATGGTGGACGAGCTGGTGCTGCTCCTGCACGCGCTCCTGATGCGGCACCGCGCCCTGAGCATCGAGAACAGCCAGCTCATGGAACAGCTACGGCTGCTGGTGTGCGAGAGGGCCACCCTGCTGCGCCAGGTACGTCCGCCGAGCTGCCCGGTGCCCTTCCCCGAAACGTTTAGCGGCGAGAGCTCCCGGCTCCCTGAGTTTATCGTGCAGACGGCGTCTTACATGCTGGTCAACGAGAACCGATTCTGCAACGACGCCATGAAGGTGGCATTCCTAATCAGCCTGCTTACCGGGGAAGCCGAGGAGTGGGTGGTGCCCTACATTGAGATGGATAGCCCCATCCTAGGTGATTACCGGGCCTTCCTGGATGAGATGAAACAGTGTTTTGGCTGGGATGACGACGAAGAAGATGACGACGACGACGAAGAAGAAGAAGATGATTACTAGGCCGGGAGGGGGAAGGCCCTGCACGCAGCCATCCTCTCCCCCCCCCTCCCCTGCCCGGCCCGGCTCGGAGCCGCCAAGCTCCCTTTCGTCCCCGGATCCCCTTCCCTACCCTTAACCCTCCGGTTCTCTATCATCCCCCCGTAGTGCTTGCCTTTGTTCCAGGAACAGTGCTCCAGTTACCTGCTGCTGGGGCCTCGCTCTGAAGCGCGCCGCCACCCACTCTGGCCAGCCCCAGCACCCTCCCCTGCTAATTTGGACTGTGTCCTGAGCCCCAGCTATAGGGCAGGCCCCTGTTACAAACTGGTCAGACTACGCACAGCTCTGCCCTGCCGACTGCAAGGCGACCGTCTGCCCAGAGACCTATGCCGCCACTTCACCACCATCCACCACATTCCAGCGACAGACCGCAGCCTTTGAAAATAAGGACCAGCCTAGAAGATGCCTGAGTTGGCTGCATTTCCTCCTCGGACATTAATTTGGACAGCTCACCAACCCCCAAGGGGCCAGTCTTTCAACCTGGTTAGTTCCCGACCTTCTCCCAGAGTCCTCCCCTTCCCCACCAAATTGCTGCAGGGGCCTAGTGTGCCCAGCAGCCAAATTGTTGACATTTCGTTTCTCCTCTGCACCAGTTTTGCACAGCTGTCCTTTTACTTTCAAAACTGCAGCAGTCCCAACAGATGTGTGCATTTGGACGAACATACTAAAAACAAAACAAACAAAAACAGGCACTCAGCCCAGCTCCTCAGTACCATCTGGAAAAAGCATTTACGTTCTTTTCAATAAATATCAAGCACTACAAAAAAAAAAAGAAGAAGAAGAAAGGAGTGTCTTTTAATGGTTAAGTGCTATCATTGGCCTCTACCAATCTCTCTCTGACTCTCATTATTTCCCCTGAGATCAGGGAACCTAGTTCAATCCCAGTATTCGCCACTGTCATCTCTAGGCGACAGAGGACAGCTATCACAGGATTTGATAGAGATTCTGGTACTCTCCTCACCAAGGCATTTCTTAAAGCCCTGGCGAGAGGATTGAGTGTCCTCTGGGGCCTCCAGGGTGGCATGCGTAAGGGGTGGTTGAGCAGGTGGCACACCATCCCAAAGTGGGACACTAGACGTGAAAGGGGACACTATTAATAATTAGACTGGGACAACAAGCATAAGACACAATATTCCCATTTTCCTGAGCCTTTGGGTTACTTCCTCAACACTGCTAGGGAAATTCTGTCCCTTAATTCTTACCATCTGAGGACTGCTATTGAGTTAAGACTTAAGTTAACAACGTAGCACCTTTCAGGTGCTTGAGCTAACATTAAATCCTGGGTCCTGGGTGAGTGTACCCATAGGAAATAGTGATCTTAACATTTCATCACCCCAGGTGAACACTCTTAGAGTCCCCAGCCATACATATGTCCCGGATTCCTGCCTATGGAAATTGGCAAGATGCCTGGCTATCTCCTGAACTAGACCTTGTCCTGTTAAGGGGGCTGTGCTGAGACCTCTTTATAGGCCCGGACGGCTCAGGGGCATTGAGGGAATGGGGTGGGTTCTGAGAAGAACTCTTTGAAATGTTAAATTAGGGAAGTTTGGTTGTGGGGTTTGTGGGAGCTACCTCTGCCAACCAGGAACATTTAGGAGGATTTGAGGGGTTTACAGTTCTCATCTATATCTGCCCAAATGTACTCATTATACCATAACTGGAGTCAGCCCTACCTTAAGATCTCTAATTTAGGTAATAAACTTCCCTATTACATAAGACCTTTTGAGGCTGGTTATTCTTTTATTTTTAATAGTAAACCTCACAGTGTGGATTAAATGAGATTCTGGTCATCATCCTGGTCACCTCACAGGCATGGATTCGTTGAGATCACGCCCATGAGGTCTTTACAGTTGTCCCTACTACATGGTGAACATCCAGTAAATATGGGCTGTTACTCCAGACTTGGGATTGGAAGTCTAACTTGGAAAACAAGTGTCTTGCTGTGAGTTTGGCTTTAGTAGGAAAATGTCAGGGGTGAGCGGGAACGGAACAGGCTCAGGGAGAGGAAATGAAAGCACGCTGAGACATCGTTTACTCATTGGGTTCTGACATAAAGTCAGGTAGAAAGTTTACTTGGTCAACAGGAAAAAGTTTAGGGCAGGAGTGATTTCTCTGGCCTAAGAAAGTTGTTTCTGGAGGGAAACAATGGGTGGATACGGTTTAGCAAAGGAGGTTGAGGCCCAAATGGGGTAAATGTGGGAAAGTGGTAGGCAAGAGCTGAAAGCTAGGTAAAGGGTCCAGGAAGACCAAAAATCAGTCATTCAGAATGATCAGTGGTCCAGGTATACTGAGAGGTGGCCCAGGTATAAGAGTGGTGAATGAAAGGTGGTTGCCCTCACAGTGATTCCGGTTTATAGCTTTTATGGTGCCTTGAGCCAGAACTAGGTTGGTATCTAGCTCCTGGTAAGGTCTAGAAAGAGAATCTGGACTGTGATTAGATCGGGGAGTGAACTTTCTGGGGGTGGGGGGAAGTTGAAGATGAGTAGACGGGATTTATTCCTTGCCACCAAACCAAGTGAGCACATGCTCTGTGGGGAAGGCAGAGATTTCTGTACAGTGAGGCTGCCGTGCTAAGACAGCATCTAAGGAGCATCAAGGAGTTTCTGAGATCTGAAACGTACAAACCCTGGGTGCACATGCGCAGGTGTGTGTGTGTGCGTGCGTGCGTGTGCATGAGTTTGCTCTGAGTGTGTGGATGTGTATGGCGGGGCAGGGGTGATGTCCTTCCTGTATCATGGAAGAGCAGGCTATGCTGTGGGCTGTAGAGGACAGTGTGGGAATCTGGCTACTTCGGGGGCAGATTCTGCAAAAAAGCATCGTGTTTGGCAAGGACTCTACCACTCAGGATGAAATAAATTCATGGTGGTGGCATAAGGCAGAGCAAAAGAGAATGAAGAAGTAAATAAGCATGTCTAAAGATAAAAGCACGACTTGGATGCAAACTGTGAAGGTAGAAATGCTGAAATAGCAAATACGAACTTCAGACTCCTGAATTCTCGTATTGGTCATACTGGCCTTGAAATGGTCACTGACATGCTATCAAGAAAATGAAAATAATATTAAAGGTCACAATCAATTAATCATATTAAATCTACCAATGTATTTTGGAGTTCCTTAACCATTTGAATAGGTAAACACTGCTATCCCTTACTTATGTGTTGCTGTGTTTTGCAGGATGGTATATGAAGGTAGAGGTACAATTATGTATGTTGTGTTTGCTTATTTTCTGCTATTACAATGGTGAAAACCTCAGCAGTTTGGAAGTAAGCAGAATAGAGAGAGATGTCTTTTTGAAACTGTGGAACATTTGCTTTTTAATAGGAATTCTAAGAAAATTTCTAGGTTCTTAAAGCAATTAAAGCTAATAAATGGGCATCAATTCAAGGTCCTGAGAATGGGTGATTCTCAAGGTCCCAAGGTCCTTGATGGGTGATTAGGTTGAGGAAATTGTATGGAGCATATTTATTATTTGCATTAAAATATGAATTTTGTTAAAGTTGTATTTAAAGGATAGTTCAGGTATATTGCTTACAGTCTTATGACCACTTAGGTCTAAAGGTAGATACAATGAACTGGTTCGTGTCCTTTGACAGTACTGGTAGCGACTAACTTCCCTTAATGAGAATCTGATCATGGCCCCTGGATTTTCTCCCCCTTCTGCCTGAAATTCCTCTTAAGATTTTTTTTTTTATCTTTAAATGTTCTGTTGTCCGAAGACACTTTTTTTAATGAAATAATTACCCTGGGATGGAAGACTTGCTTGGAGTAATTATGAATATCATAGTCAGATTTGTTCATGGAGCAGAAGCCCTCCTCTGGATGAGGAGGGGGGCGGCGCTGGTAAGGTACTGCAAGGGGACTTCAGAATAGCCAGATAGAGCAGCATTTGTGTATCTCCCTTTCTCCCCTTGGGCTGGTGTCTGAGGGGTGATCTGTTACAAATTTTTTTCTTATGATACTATTCATAACATTTACATAATTCCTCCCCTCCCTAAATGATAAATTATTTCATTAGCAAAATTGCAATAATAGATCTTATATTTTAGCCAAAGTCTTTATACAGTTAGTTTAATTGAACAGCCAATTCAGAGTCAACCAGTCAGCTCAAGATAAAAAACTGTCACATGACTGTTTATGTGCCTCATTTTATTTATTTTTTTTATGTGCCTCATTTCATCTTTAGTTTTAAAACAAATAATACCAGTAAAGGAAAGCAAAGGGAATTATATTTCAATAGTACCCGAAATAATTGTGATTTTTTTTTTTTGTCTGTTCTGTAGACACGGATAATTGCATTGCCATACAGGACTTTTAGAAATGTTCATTTGAAGAAAAAAATGTTCATTGTAATGTATGTTAAAATTTTAACATATACACAAGTAGAATAGTATAATGAGCACCTTAAACCCATCTCCAGATTCAAAACCTACCAACATTTTTGCTACCTCTATCCCTTTTCTTTCTTATAATTTTTATGGAATATTTTATTTTATTTTTGTAGACTGGGGCAGGGAGGGATAGAGGGAGAGCAGAGAGGGAGAGAGAATCCTAAACAGGCTCCATGCCTAGCATGGAGCCATACCTGGGGGCTTGATCTCACGCCTGAGATTATGAACTGAGCTGAAATCAAGACACAGATGCTTAACTGAGCCACCCGGATGCCTCTGGAATGTTTTAAATCAAATCCCAAATACATCAATTTGAAGGGTAACTTCAGTACTTCATTATGTTCCTCTAGCAGATAAAATTTTAAAAACAATCCATAACATCATCATCACATGTACTGAAATTGACAATGGTTCCTTAATATTTAATACTCAATTCATATTCAAATATTTTTAAATTATAAATAAAAATGTCTTTTTGATTATTTGCTTGAATTAGTTTTCAGAAAATGTCAACACATTGCATTTGGTTTATATATCTCTTAACCTTCTTTTATTGGTAACAGTTCCCCTCCACTCTTTTTTTTTCCCTATAATTTATTTGTTGAGAAAACTGTGTCATTTGTCCTATGGAATTTTTATATTCGGGATTTGCTTTATTTTTTCATATCCTTGCCCAATTTCCTCTTGAGTTGTTGATGTTTCTCAATTTTTTTAGATGCTCCTTATTTGTTAGGGATCTGTGATTTATGTTGTAAATATTTATGTCCAGTTTGTCATTTACCTTTTTACGTTCTTCATATTTCATTCTGTTGTGAAAATGTTTAATATATTTCCATTTTTTCCATTCTCTCCTCTCATTCCTGTGCTTCCCAGTTTATGTGCATTACTTTTTTCTCTTAGTGTTTATACCTTTAAATAGTGTATATACCTCTATTATTTTTCAGATACGAATGATCTGTTTTGACTCTCAGCCATGAAAGATGAGGAACTCAACATATGCACTAATTCTATTTCCCTATCAACTTTGTAAGTTACGTCATTTCTATGTTGTTCCTGTTTGTAACACATATTTTTCTGTGACCATCATCCCCTCTTCTTGTTATCTTAATATATCTAATAAATGAAATAATTATCTTGTTCAATTTTCATAATCTCTTTTGGTTAGCCAAGGGTTTTTTTTTTTTCTTTTCCTTTTTTAGTTGTTTCTTTAAAAAAAAAAAGAACCTCCTGGAACTATGTGCTCTGAGTTTTTGAAGGTGAATGGTTTTGTTATGGGTAGAGTTGGTGGGACACACTTTCTCTTCTTTCATTGCTCTACTAACTTTTAGCTTTGACTTATTTTGTAGAAGTCTGAGGTCATCTAAATATTTTTCACTCATAATCGATTTGATATTTTTCTTGAGTTCCCGGATATTTTTTCTTTACATTTGAATAGAGTATATCTGAGTGTTATTTATTGTTTGTCGTATTTTGTGGAACCTAGTATGACCATTTAATAGGTAGGTTCAAGGCCTGATTCATTTATGCAAAGCTGTCTGAATTATTTCTTTAAATGCATATAATATATACTGATATATATGTTGACTCTCCCTTTTACCTACCCTTGATATTTTAAATGTTCTCAGGCTTTTCATTTTTTTAAATATTGTATTTTTTTATTTGAGAGAGAGAACAAGTGATGGGGAGAAGGGCAGAGGGAAAGAGAGGAAGCGTGAGGGGCAGACTTCCCACTGAGCAAAGACCCCGATTTGGGGCTCAATCTCAGGACCTTGAGATCATGACCTAAACTGAAGGCAGACACTTAACCCATTGAGCCACCCAGGTGCCCCTCTTCTCAGGCTTTTAAAATGTTTTCTTCATTTTTCTTTTATTCTGCTTCCTTTTTTAAAAAAATTTATTTTATTTTTTATAAACATATAATATATTTTTATCCCCAGGGGTACAGGTCTGTGAATTGCCAGGTTTACACACTTCACAGCACTCACCATAGCACATACCCTCCCCAATGTCCATAACCCCACCCCCTCAACCCCCCTCCCCCCATTAACCCTCACTTTGTTTTGTGAGATTAAGAGTCACTTATGGTTTGTCTCCCTCCCAATCCCATCTTGTTTCATTTACTCTTCTCCTACACCCTTAACCCACCATGTTGCATCTCCGCTCCCTCATATCAGGGAGATCATATGATAGTTGTCTTTCTCCGATTGACTTATTTCGCTAAGCATGATACCCTCTAGTTCCATCCACGTCGTCGCAAATGGCAAGATTTCATTTCTTTTGATGGCTGCATAGTATTCCATTGTGTATATATACCACATCTTCTTTATCCATTCGTCTGTTGATGGACATCTAGGTTCTTTCCATAGTTTGGCTATTGTAGACATTGCTGCTATAAACATTCGGGTGCACGTGCCCCTTTGGATCACTACGTTTGTACCTTTAGGGTAAATACCCAGTAGTGCAATTGCTGGGTCATAGGGTAGTTCTATTTTCAACATTTTGAGGAACCTCCATGCTGTTTTCCAGAGTGGTTGCACCAGCTTGCATTCCCACCAACAGTGTAGGAGGGTTCCCCTTTCTCCGCATCCTCGCCAGCATCTGTCATTTCCTGACTTGTTAATTTTAGCCATTCTGACTGGTGTGAGGTGGTATCTCATTGTGGTTTTGATTTGTAGTTCCCTGATGCCGAGTGATATGGAGCACTTTTTCATGTGTCTGTTGGCCATCTGGATGTCTTCTTTGCAGAAATGTCTGTTCATGTCTTCTGCCCCTTTCTTGATTGGATTATTTGTTCTTTGGGTGTTGAGTTTGCTAAGTTCTTTATAGATTTTGGACACTAGCCCTTTATCCGATATGTCATTTGCAAATATCTTCTCCCATTCTGTCAGTTGTCTTTTGGTTTTGTTAACTGTTTCCTTTGCTGTGCAAAAGCTTTTGATCTTGGAAATAAAGGCCTTAAACTATTCTGCTTACTTTTATCAATCCCATTTTCTATGTGCTTTACAGTGCTATCAGGGGTACCAGTCGTTATTTGCGCTGCTTCCAACCTGGCTTCATTTCTGCAATAGTTTGGTTTTTCTTCCACTTCTTTGCCCAGTGCTGCCAGCTCCTGTTTTAGCTTCTGTTGACTCCTGCATATTTCTGAAGCTCATATCTCTGATTTATTCTCTTGTCGTGTAGCTATGATTCCTTTTTATTTTTAAAGTTGATGGTGATATATTGTGATACAATGTGTCAGTGATCCAATAAGTCACTTCTGTTTCCTGGCAATATTTTTCTGTGGAGCATTATTTGCCATTTTCTCCCCTGTGGCAGTATTCCAAGAATCCTTTCAGGATCTTGTCTACTTCCTAGTAAGGCTACTCTTCCTCAGCAGGGATAGTCAGCCTTCTTTGTCTTTTTCAGTCCAGTCCCAAAATAATTTCCTCTGGCACAGATAAGTCAACATTGGTGGCTTATACCTTGCCTACTTCCCACTTTCCAGAGATGAGACAAATCTGATCCCCTACCTTTTTGTTTTAACATGTCACAGGTCACTTCAGTAGCATCAGGAAGAACCTGGAAGGTAATTAAAATATTAATGACTTACAATACTTCCTCACTATAGCTGCGTGTGTGTGCGTGTGTGTGTGCGTGCGTGTGTGTGCATGTGTGTGTTTCAAAAATCAATTTTACTATCAAGTTTTGGAACGACTGTTTCTTCCCATGTGTATCAAGAAGACAAATGGAAGGGTTTTCGGCATCTGTACAGTAGAGGAGATGCTTGTGTAGACATCTGATCAATATGTATGCAGGAAAAAGAAAGAAATCTGTTATCCATTGGAAGAAAAGTTGGGAAGGTTGAAATTAGTATCAGAAAACGGACCTTTGAAGAGATAGACAAGTGTATATGGAAAGATCAGTTTGTTGTGAGCTGAGAATAGCTTGTTCTTAAAGTTTGAGTTCAATGAGAATATGCTGGTGATCAGAAAGATCTTTGATCCCTGTTGTGGCTTTGCCACAGATTTACTTAGCCAACCCCAGACAGTTTACTTGACTCTAAACTTCTGTACCTGTAACATGGGAATAATTACAGCTCAGGACTAATAAAAGAAAAAACTGCTTAGGGGGCACCTGGGTGGCTCAGTTGTTAAGCATCTACCTTTGGCTCAGGTAGTGGTCTCAGAGTCCTGGGATCGAGCCCAGCATCGCATCCGGCTCCCTGCTCAGTGGGAAGCCTGCTTCTCCCTCTCCTCCCCACCTGTGCTCTCTGTCACTCATTCTCTCTCTCTCTCAGAACAAAGCAAAACAAAACAAAACAAAACAAGAAACACAAAACTGCATAGCATCTTATCTGGTAATCAGTAAATGTTAACTTCATTCTTTTCTTCAATAGAGATTAGTAAAATAGAAATGTGAGATTGACTGTTATGGCAGACTTGCATGTTCTGGTAGAGAGATAATGATATTGGGACGTGTGGAATATCAGGAGAAAAGCTATCTAACACATTAAAATAAGCAGTAATATCAGAGGGAAATTCATAGGAGTAGATAGTAAAGATTAATTAACATGTGAACAGCACTTGACACTTTAAAAGTTGCTTTTGTATTCATTTTCTTCTTTGCGACTCACACCAACTCAGCAGAGGATTTTTATTTACATTTTACAGTTTGGGATAGAGATGCTCAAGGACTTGTTCATGGTAGAAAGTGTCAGAATTGGGGCCAGAAATTCCCACCCCAAATCCAGTGCTCTTTTTATAATTTCATGTTGCCTTTGAAAGTAATGCCTTGTTCAGGTTGCTTATCTCTCATTGATCTTTGCTTCTTTGTAACCTGAAGTATTTTCATTAGGGGGTAACTTCGCAGGTCCTTCTCTCATTTAACAAAATAGCCCTTAGAATGAGCAACAGGCCCTGTCCCCTCCAACTCTGAACTTCTGTGATAACATCCCCATTTTGTACAAACACTGGCACTTGCAGGAACGGGTATGAACTTTGGAAAAAGATGCTGGGATTACTCTTTTATTTTTTAACAGCAACAACAACAATGCCAAAATGTTTATCAAAGGAGACAGACTTAGATAAATTAGGATAAATTACATCCCTCTATGAGCTACAATGCTGGGGTAAAACTAATATTTTCTTTATATTTATGAGGGGAATTTCTGATAGGAATTGTTAAGGATAAAAGGAATTCAGAGATATATGTAGAGGATGATGCCATTTACAAATATTTTAGTATTGATTTATTTATTTCGGTGGGGAGGGGTAGAGGGAGAAGGAGAGAGAGAAACCCAGGCCGACTCCATGCTGAGCACAACGTGGGGTTCAATCTCACGACCCTGAGATCACTACCTGAGCCGAAACCACCCAGGCGCAGTATATTGTATATTGTAAAATATACAAACATTTTAAAACCTATATGTGTATGAATGTATATTATATATTGTAAAATATATAAATATTTTAAAACCTATATGTGTATGAATGTCTGTATGTGTGTGTGTATACATACACGTACAAAAGGTGAAAAGAACAGAATGATAAATGCCAAATTTTAAAGTGTTCACCTTAGAGAAAGGAGTAGCATGAAAGGAATCTTTTTGCTATTTTATTCTTTGTTGCTCATCTTTGTTATAACGAGCACTAGTAGTTGAAAACAAATAGAATTAGCACTTATTCTGGAAAAGTTATGGTGAAAATGAAAAACAATTGTTGGCACTATTATAAAGTAGTGCTCTTTTGGAAACAACAATTCATATTGTAGGAACCATAAACCGATTCACAACTTGTTAGAAAATACAGATAATTGGTTTTATAAATTCTGTTATGCTACTTTAATTCTACTGAACAGTTGATAATAAAACTGTTTTATCAGTGGAAACAAGCTATACTCAGACATTTACTTTAGTGGTACTCAGGTCAGTACATTTGGATACCAGTACATTCCCCTCATACCTCTTCAGGTTGTCTCTTTCTTTTCAGCTACTGTTGCCTTAGTTCACATGCTCATTGCCTGCCAGGTTTATCTGAATGGACTCCCAGATTATCCTTCTTCTTACTGGCTCTCTTCTTTCTAACCTGTTCTTCTCACTGCTGTTAGTGTTGTTTTTTTTTTTAAAGATTTTATTTATTTATTTGACAGACAGAGATCACAAGTAAGCAGAGAGGCAGGCAGAGAGAGAAAGGGGGAAGCAGGCTCCCTGCTGAGCAGAGAGCCAGATGCAGGGCTTGATCCCAGGACCCTGGGATCATAACCTGAGCTGAAGACAGAGGCTTTAACCTACTGAGCCACCCAGGCGCCCTTAGTGTCTTTTGATACCTAAATCTAATTTACCACATTTGTATTCAAATTCCTTCAATGATCCCCACATTCAGGATATTTTGGAATTCCTTAATATAACATTTATGTCTAGATTACTCTTTTTAAAAATTAACTTTTTATTGAGTTATAATTAACATACCATAAAATTCACCCTTTTATGTGGTTGATTCAGTATTTTTAGAATATTCACAATGTTGTGCAACCATCACCGCCATCTAATTCCAGAACATTTTCATCATCTCAAAAAGATATTCTGTACCCATTAGCAGTTGTTCCCCATTGCCCCATCTCCCTCCCTTCCCCCTATCCTTGGAAACCACTAATTTCTGTCTCAATGGATTGATTGCCTATTGTGGACATTTCATACAAATGAAATGATACAATACATGCCCATTTGTGATTGACTTCATACACTTAGTGTATCTGCAGGGTTCAAACTGGTTGTAGCATATATCGGTACTTCATTCCTTTTTATGGCTGAATAATATTCCACTTCATGAATGTACCAAATTTTGTCCATCCATTTGTCAATTAATGGACATTTGGGTTATCGTGCATCTCAGCTATTATAAATACTGTTGGCTATAATTTTCATGTACAAGTTTTTGTTTGAACACCTGTTTTCAATTCTCCTGGGTTTATATCTAGGACTGGGATTGCTAGGTCACATGGAATTCTGTGTTTAGCATTTTAAGGAACTGACAGATTGTTTTCCAAAGTGGCTTTACCATTTTATAATCCCACCAGAACTATATGGTTTTTAAAATTTCTCCACATTCTCAGCAATATCTACTTTGTCCATGTTTTTGACTGTAGCCATCCTTCTTGGCATAACGTGGTATAACATTGTGATTTTGGGGGCGCCTGGGTGGCTCAGTGGGTTAAGCCTCTACCTTCGGCTTGGGTCATGGTCCCGGGGTCCTGGGATCGAGCCCTGCATGGCATCGGGCTCTCTGCTCCGCGGGGAGCCTGCTTCCCCCTCTCTCTCTGCCTGCCTCTCTGCCTGCTTGTGATCTTTGTCTGTCAAATAAATTAAAAAAGAATTGTGATTTTGATATGTGGTACACAGAAGTATTTAATTTTGATGAAGTCCAACTTATCTGTTTTCTCTTTGGTTCTTTCTGCTTTGGTGTCATATTTAAGAAACCATTTCCAACCCAGGATCATGACAATTAACACCTATGTTTTCATAGTTATGTTTTACATCTATGTTTTCAAAATTCTCAAAGTTTTATCTCTTTTATTTTGGTCTTTGACCCATTTTGAGTTAAATTTTTATAGATGGTATGAAGTAGTGGCATAAGTCCATTCTTTTACATGTGGATACCCAGTTGTCCCAGCACTATTTGTTGAAAAGACTACTATTTCCCCATTGAATTATCTTGTCACCCTTACTGAAAATCAATTGACCATAAATGTATAGGTTTATTTCTGGAATCTCCATTCTATTTCCTTGAGCTGTATGTCTATCCTATGCCAGTATCAAACTGTCTTCATTACAGTAGTTTTCTAGTAAGTTTTTAAATTGTGGAGCATGAGTCCTCCAAATTTTTTCTTCTTCCAAGATTTTTTTTTTTTTTTTTTTTTGGCTATTCTGGATCCCTTGCATTTTAATATGAATCTTAGGCTCAAATTGTCAGTTTCTTCCAAAAAAGGCAACTTTTAATAGGGATTCTATTGAATCTAGATCTATTCGGGGATTATTGCCATCTTAGCAATATTAAGTCTTTCAATTAATGAACATTATCTTTCTGCTTATTTAGGTCTTCTTTAATTCAGTGATGCATCGCTGTTTTTGTTTGCATGTCTTCCACTTACTTTGTTAAATTTATTCTTTATTTTCTTATCCTTTTTGCTATTACCCAAAATTGAATTTTTAAAATTTCATTTTCAGATTGTTTCAAGTGCATAGAAATACACCTGATTTTTGTTTAGTGGTCTTGTATCCTGCAACTTTGCTGAACTTGTTTATTAGCTCTTATAGTTTATTTTGCAGATTGTGTAGAATTCTCTATATAAGATTATGTCACCTGCAAATAGAGATAGTTTTACTTCTTTTTCAGTGTGAATGCCTTTTATTTCTTTTTCTTGCCTAATTTCTCTGGCTATAACCTCTAGTACTATGTTGAATAGAGGTGACATGAACATATATCCTTGTCTTGCTCTTGATCTTAAAGGGATAGTTTTCTGTCTTTCACCATTAAGTCTAAGGCTAGCTTGTGGGTTTTCATAGATGTCTTTATCAAAATGAAGAAATCCACTTCTTCTCCTTGTTTGCTGAATGTTTTATCATGAAAGGATGTTGGATTTCATTAAATGCTCTTTCTGTGTGTATTGAGATGATCATGTGGCTTTGTTTTTTATTCTGCTAATATGGGGTATTACCTGGACTGATACTTATACGTTGAATCAATCTTGCCTTCCTGGAATAAATCACTCTTAGTCATGTAATATAATCCTTTTTATATGTTTCTCGATTTGGTTTGCTAGTATCTTGTTGACAATTTTTGTCTGTATTCAGACAGAATAAAGTCCTGTAATTTTTTTGTGATGTCTTTGTCTAGTTTTGGTATGAGGATAATATTGGCCTCATAGAATGAGTTGGGAAGTTTTTACTCACATTCCTTTGCACTTAGTGTTTTCGCTTAATTGTAAATTCAGAAGTAACTCAGTCAGTTCATAGATACCATCCTCATTTTTATGCAGTAGCATAATTAACTTTTTGTATTTGCTGTAGTTATTCATAATTCTTTTATGTATGGTGTTATGTATGGGAAATATTTTATTATGACAAAAATAAGTTTCACCATTAATGACAATGTGCCTATTGTATTTTTATATCTGTGGAGGTATACCTTTACAGTAAGTTCCTAGGAGAAGGATTGGTGGATCAAAAAGTAAGTGCAGGGGCACCTGGCTTAAGCCTCTGCCTTCAGCTCAGGTCATGATCTCAGGGTCCTGAGATCGAGTCCCGCATCGGGCTCTCTGCTCAGCAGGGAGCCTGCTTCCTCCTCTCTCTCTCTCTCTCTCTCTTTACCTGCTTCTCTGCTTACTTGTGATCTCTGTCAAATAAATAAATAAATTCTTTTAAAAAAAAGTAAGTGCATATGCAGTTTGTCAGATATTTCTAAGTTCCCTCCCACAGTGGTTTTGCCATTTTACATACCCATCAGAAATGGATGAGACTGCCTGTTATCTTGCAGCATTACCAGGATAAGGGCTATTTTGAATTATCTGGTAGGTTTTTAAAAAAATTCATCTCAGTTGAGTTTTAGTTTGCACTTCTCTTATTGTGAATGAAGTATTTTTCCTATGATGAGGGCTATTTTCATTTCTTTTTCTATGAATTGTCTGTTCATGTCTTTTGACCATTTTTCTGATCTTGTTTTTCTCATCATTTAAAAGCTCTTTATATACTTGGGAAATAGCGCTTTGCTTATGATATAAGTTGCACGCATTTTCTTCCAGTTTTTCATTTGTCTTTTTTTTTTTAAAGATTTTATTTATTTATTTGACAGACAGAGATCACAAGTAGGCAGAGAGGCAGGCAGAGAGAGAGGAGGAAGCAGGCTTCCCGCTGAGCAGAGAGCCAGATGTGGGGCTCGATCCCAAGACCCTGAGATCATGACCTGAGCCGAAGGCAGAGGCTTAACCCTCTGAGCCACCCAGGCACCCCTGTCTTTTTTCTTTTTTATGGTATCTACTTAATGCAGTACTGAAGTTTTGCATTCTTATGTAAGTAAAGTCACAATTCTTTTCTTCTATTTCTTCTAGTTTTGAGTTAGTTAGAAGACTTGTCCCAAATCCAGGTTGTAAATGAATTCCCCCCAGTGTTTCTTTTAATATTGCTGTGGTTTCAGTTTTTGAACACTTACATTTCTGTTCTTTTTGGTGTTTATTCTAATGTATGAAGTATCCAACTTAACTTTTTTCCAAATAGCTATGTAGGGGTCCATGCCATTTGTTAAAACATTCATCAGTTATGTGATATAGTCATCATGTACTAAATTTCCATATGGATCATTTTGTCTATCTGTGGACTTCCTATTCAGTAAAATTAGTCTGTAGGCCTGTTTCTCTGCCATTATCACAGAATCTTCATTATAGAAACTGTAGAGCATGTTTTAATATCTGGAAGCACTAGTCCTCCTTTTATTGCTCTTTTTTCCCGGGGCTCTTACATGTTAATTTTTCCATGTGAATTTCAGAATCCCCATGTCTAACTTTATAAAAAATAACTTATTATATTTGGTAAGATAGCATTAAATTAGCATATTGGGAAGACATCTACAAAGTTGAGTTATCCTATCCAAGTACAAGAGCTGCCTTTTCAATTGTTCAGATTTATTTTCAGGCCTTTCAGGAATATTTTAACATTTTCTTTATTTAAGGGTTTTATTTATTTGACAGAGGGAGAAAGAGCACAAGCAGGGGGAGCAGCAGGCAGAGGGAGAAGCAGGCTCCCTGCTGAGAAGAGAGCCTGATGTGGGGCTCAATGTTAGGACCCTGGGATTATGAACTGAGCCAAAGGCAGATGTTTAACTGACTGAGCCACCCAGGCACCCCAGTTTTAATAATTTCTTATATAGGTTTTGAATATTGTATTTCCTAAGTAGCTTCTAACTGATTTCTCTCTCTCTGAGTGTGTGAATGCTATTGTTTTTCTGTGCTAATTTTATGTCATGCCAAAAAACTTCAATTTAGTTTTTGTATTTATTTTTGTTTTTCCATATATACTATTATTATATTATACATAAAACTTCTTTTCCAGTTCTCATACCTACAATTGTTTCCTCTTGTCATGAAATTGTAGTTGAGGTGGAGGGAATTCTTTCCTTGTTGACAGTGCCCATAATGTTTCCCCACTTTTGTATTTATAAACACATATTTATAAACACATAGATATTTGTGTATTGTGTATGTGTGTGTTTGTTTTGTGTGTGTGTGTGTGTGTGTGTGTGTGTGAGAGAGAGAGAGAATCATGTTACCTCACAGTGTTAAATTTGTATAGCCTGTTTTCAGAATCTATGGAGAAAATCTTAATAGTTTTTTCCCTTGGATTTATTAAAATGGTGGATAAAGAATATCCTCATTTTAAACCTTCCTTGCATTTCTGGAATGAATCTCATTTGGTCGTAATATCTTTTTTTTTAATGTGTAATTGGAATCTGCTTTTACATAAAATTCCAAGTTTTCTATCAGTATTCATGAGATTGGTCTGTAGTTGTCGTGTTTGTGTTTTTATCAGGTTGATGTAGCAACATTATGCTTCATTCATCAACAAAATGAAAGTTTTCCTTTTTACTATGCTCTGGAATGATTTAAGTAGCAGTGAGATTGTCATACCAGCTTCAATTTAAATCTATATGAACAAAATAGTCATTGCAAGATTAATACATCAAAATTCTCCAGTGGAAAAAAAAGGTGACATTTGAAAATACTTTGTTTAATAAATAGTTTACTAGAAGTTTAATAATGGTTAATCACAGTTAATTTTTGATAATAGTTAATATCATGTTTAATAAGTAATTTTATATTGTACTGTGTGATATGCACTTCAATTTTATGAGTATTTTATACTTGTTTTATGGATAAGAAAACTGAGGCTCAGAAGGATTAAGTAGCTTGTGCAAGCCACACAGTGAGCAGCAATGAAAGAACCTAAACCTATACTCTGTTCATTCTGTACTGCTTCCATGAAATGTAGTTCACCGTCTTTATGCCAGTAGTTGGCCAAACATTTTAACCCACAACAGCTTACCTGTGTATTTAGTAATGAAAAACATCCTTGGTTTTGAATATTTTTGTTGTACTATGACACTACCAGTTCTCACTACAAATAGTATCCTTGGTGATAGAAGGCAGTAATATATGTATGGCTATTTGGATATTATCTCTCTCTCTCTCTCTCTCTCACACACACACACACACACACACACACACCCTTTAAGGACATCATGGGATAAGATTACCTTAAACCATGGATTCATAAAATCCAAATAGGCTTTTGTCATACAGAGTTGCTATTATTTAGGGAACATACTTTCATTTCATACTATATTCTCAGTTTACTTGTCTGCTTAATGAAGAGATTAGATTGGCTCTATGTTGCCAGCCATTTTGAAGACAGGCCTATTAAAAATAAAAACAAACAAAAATTCCAAGTATCTATAAGAACAGACTTAATGTGATTGCAGATATTTACTATAATATATTGAAATTACAGAAACAAGCATAATACATAATCTCTTGTACCTTAAAGTTGACTACCTGTACTAAAGTAACTAGTAATTGGAAAAGTGTAAAATAATAGAAGAAAATACGTAATCAGTAAACTCAATAGTATAACAATACAAAAATATATACATTTTGCTGATACGAAGCATTTTCACTTTTTTAAATTAAAATTCAATTTAGTTAACATATAGTGTATTTTTAGTTTCAGGGGTAGAATTTAGTGAATCATCAGTTGCATATGACACCCAGTGTTCATTACATCAAGTGCCCTCCTAACACCCATCACCCAATTACCCCATCCCCCCGCCCACCTCTGCTCCAGCAGCCCTCAGTTTATTTCCCGTAGTTAAGAGTCTCTTATGGTTCGTCTCCCTCTCTGTTTTCTTTTTATTTTATTTTCCCTTCCTTTTTCCTATATTTATCAGTTTTGTTTCTTTTTTAAATCTCATTTTATTTATTTTTTATTATATTCAATTAGCTAGCAAATTGTACATCATCACTAGTTTTTGGTGTAGTGTTTAATGATTCATTAGTTGCATGTAATTCCCAGTGCTCATCACAACATGTGCTCTCCTGAATACCCATCACCCATTTACCGCAGCCCCCTACCTCCCTCCCTTCTGTAATCCTCTGTTTGGTTCCCCAGAGTCCAGAGTCTCTTGTGGTTTGTCTCCCTCTCTGATTTCTTCCCATTCAGTCTTCCCTCCCTTCCCCTGTGGTCCTCAGCACTATTCCTTATGTTCCATATATGAGTGAAACCATATGATAATTATCTTTCTCTGCTTGACTTAATTAGCATAATTCCCTCCAGTTCCATCCATGTCAGTGCAAATGGTGAGTACTCATCCTTTCTGATGGTTGAGTAATAATCCATTCTATATATGGACCACATCTTCTTTATCCATTCTCTCTGTTGAAGGGCATCTCATCTCCTTCCACAATTTGGCTATTGTGGACATTGCTGCTATGAACATTGGGGTGCATGTGCGCCTTCTTTTCGCAACATCTGTATCTTTGGGGTAAAATACCTAGTGGTACAGTTGCTGGGTCACAGGATAGCTCTATTTTTAACTTCTTGAGGAAACTCTGTACTGTTTTCCAGAGTGGCTGCACCAGTTTGCATTCCCACCAATAGTATAGGAGGGTTCCCCGTTCTCCACATCCTCACCAACACTTGTTGTTTCCTGTGTTGTTAATTTTTGCCATCCTAACTGGTATGAGGTGGTATCTCATTGTGGTTTTGATTTGTTTTTCTCTAATGGCTAGTGATGTTGAACATTTTTCATGTGTCTGTTGGCCATTTGTATGTCTTCTTTGGAGAAGTGTCTGTTCACGTCTTCTGCCCATTTTTTGACTGGATTACTTGTTTTTGGGGTGTTGAGTTTGATAAGTTCTTTATAGATCCTGGATACCAGCCCTTTTGTTGACTGTTTCCTTTGCTGTACAATAGCTTTTTATCTTGATGAAGTCCCAAAAGTTCATTTTTGCTTTTGTTTCCCCTGCCTTTAGAGACCTGTCTTGAAAGAAGTTGTTGTGGCCGGTGTCAGAGAGGTTATTGCCTATGTTCTTCTCTAGGATTTTGATGGATTCCTGTCTCACATTTAGGTCTTTCAACCGTTTTGAGTTTATCTTTGTGTATGGTGTAAGAGAATGGTCTGGTTTCATTCTTCTGCATGTGGCTGTTAATTTTCCTAACACCATTTATTGAAGAGACTGTCTTTTTTCCATGGATATTCGTTCCTGATTTGTCAAAGATTAGTTGACCATAGAGTCCATTTCTGGGTTTTCTGTCCTGTTCCATTGATCTATGTGTCTATTTTTGTGCCAATACCGTGCTATTGTGATGATCACAGCTTTGTAATATAGCTTGAAGTCAGGCAATGTGATGCTCCCAGCTTTGCTTTTTTTTTTTTTCTTTCAACAATCCCTTGGTGATTCAGGGTCTTTTCTGGTTCCAGACAAATTTTAGGATTTTTTGTTCCAACTCCATGAAAAATGCCAGTGTATTGTATTTTAATAAGGATGGTGTTGAAAGTGTAGATTGTAGTGTAGTGTTGTTGTGTTGAAAGTGTAGATATTTAATAAGGATGGTGTTGAAAGTGTAGATTGCTCTGGGCAGGATAGACATTTTCACAATGTTTATTCTTCCAGTCCATGAGCATGGAATGTTTTTCCATCTCTTTGTGTCTCCCTCAATTTCTTTCATAAGTAGTCTATAGTTTCTACAGTATAAATCCTTTACCTCTTTGTTTAGGTTTATTCCTGGTATTTTATGTTTTTTGGTGGTATTGTAAATGGAATTGATTCCTTAATTTCTCTTTCTTCAGTCACATTATTAGTGTATAGAAATGCAGCTGATTTCTGTGTATTGAATTTGTATCCTGCCATTTTGCTGAATTGCTGTATGAGTTCTCGTAATTTATCAGTGGAGTCTTTTGGGTTTTCCACATAAAGTATCATGTCATCTGTGAAGTTTGACTTCTTTTTTGCCAATTTGGATGTCTTTTATTTCTTTTTGTTGTCTGATTGCTAAGGCTAGGAATTCTAGTACTATGTTGAACAAAAGTGGTGAAAGTGGGCTTCCCTGCTGTGTTCCTGACCTTAAGGGAAAAGCTCTGTTTTTCCACCTTGGGAATGATATTTGCTGTGGGCTTTTGATAGATGGCTTTTATGATGTTGAAGTATGATCCATCTATCCCTATATTTTGCAGAGTTTTAACCAGGAAAGGATGGTATGTTTTGTCAAATGCTTTTTCTGCATCAATTGAGAAGATCATATGATTTTTTGTCTCTTCTTTTGCTAATGTGACCTATCACATTGATTAATTTGTGAATGTTGAACCACCTTTGCTTCCCAGAAATAACCCCCGGTTGGTTGTGGTGAATAACCCTTTTAATGTACTCCTGGATCCTATTGGCTAGGAACTTCTTGAGTTCCCTGATAAACATGGGATATTTGTCTATAATTCTCCTTTTTGATGGGGTCTTTGTCTGGTTTAGGGATAAGGGTAATGGAGGCCTCATAGAAAGAGTCTGGAAGTTTTTCTACTGTTTCTATTTTTTGGAATAGTTTCAGGAGAATAGGTATTAATTCTTCTTTAAATATTTGGTAGAATTAGCCCTGGGAAGCTGTCTGGCCCTGGGCTCTTGTTTGTTGGGAGATTTTTGATGACTGTTTCAATCTCCTTACTGGTTACAGGTCTGTTCAGGTTTTCTATTTCTTTCTGGTTCAGTTTTGGTAGTTTATATGTCTCTAGGAATGCGTCCACTTCTTCCAGATTGTCTAATTTGCTGATGTATAGTTGCTCATAATATGTTCTTATAATTGCTTCTATTTCTTTGGTGTTGGTTGTGGTATCTCCTCTTTCATTCATGATTTTATTAATTTGGGTCCCTTCTCTTTTCTTTTTGAGAAGTCTTGCCAGGGGTTTATCAATCTTATTAATTCTTTCAAAGAACCAGCTCCTAGTTTCGTTGATTTGTTCTACTGTTCTTTTGGTTTCTATTTCATTTGGCCCTGGACTCTTATTTTTTGGGAGGTTTTTGATTATTGTTTCAATTTTCTTGCCGGCTGTTGGTCTGTTCAAGTTGTCTATTTCTTCCTGTTTCAGTCTTGGTAGTTCATAAGTGTCTAGGAATGCATCCATTTCTTCCAGTTTGCCTAGTTTGTTGACATATAGCTGCTGGTAATAAGTTCTAATAATTGTCTCTATTTCCTTGGTATTGGTCATTATTGTTACACTTTCATTCATGATTTTATTAATTGGGGTCCTTTCTCTTTTTTTGTTTTTTTTTTTTGATAAATCTGGCCAGAGGTTTATCGATCTTATTAAATTTTATTAAATTCTTTCAAAGAAATAGCTTCTAATTTCGTTGATCTGTTATAATGTTCTTCTAGTTTCTATTTCATTGATTTCTGCTCTAATCTTTATTATTTCTGTTCTCCTGCTTGGTTTGGGCTTTATTTGCTATTCTTTCTCCAGATCCTTTAGGTGCAAGGTTAGCTTGTACATTTGGCATTTTTGTAATTTTTTGAGAGGCTCAGATGGCTAGGTACTTCCCTCTAATTTCTGCCTTTGCAGTGTCCCATAGGTTCTGAACCAATGTTTTCATTTTCATTAGTTTGCATGAATTGTTTAACTTCCTCTTCAATTTCCTATTCATTCTTTAGCAGGATGCTTTTTAACCTCCAAGTGTTTGCATTTCTTCCAAATTTTTCCTTGTGGTTGAGTTTCAGTTTCAAAGCATGGAGATCTGAAAATATGCAGGGAATAATCTCAGTCTTTTGGTATCTGTTGAGACCTGATTTATGACCCAGTATGTGATCTGTTCTGGAGAAAGTTCTATGTGCACTTGAGAAGAATGAGTATTCTGTTGTTTTAGGGTGGAATGTTCTATATATACTTGCAAAGTCCATCTGGTCCAATGTGTCCTTCAAAGCACTTGTTTCTTTGTTGATCTTCTGCTTAGTTGATCTGTCCATTGCTGTGTGGTGGGTGTTAAGTCTCCTATTATTATTGTATTATTGTCAATGTATTTCTTTAATTTGATATTAATTGGTTTATAAAATTGGCTGCTCCCAAGTTAGGAGCATAAATGTTTGTAATTGTTAGATATTATTGTTGGATAGACCCTTTAAGTATGATATAGGGTCCCTCTACATCTCTTACCACAGTCTTTGGTTTAAAATCTTATTTGTTTGGTATGAGGATTGCTACTCTAGCTTTCTTTGGAGGTCCGGTTGACATGCTAAGTGGTTCTCCATCCTCTCACTTTCAATCTTGACTTTAGGTTCAAAATGAGTGTCTTGTAGACAGCATATGGATGGGTCCTGCTTTTTTATCCAATTGGAAATCCTGCATCTCTTGGTGGGAGCATTCAGTCCATTCACACTGAGAATAACCATTCAAAGGTATGAATTTAGTGCCATTGTATTGACTATAAAGTCACTGTTTCTATAGATTGTCTCTGATAATTTCTGGTCTATATTACTTCTGGGGTCTTCCTTCTTTTATAGAATCCCCCATAATATTTCTTGCAGGCCTGGCTTAGTGGTCACATATTCTTTAACTTTCTGCCTGTCCTGGAAACTCATGATCTCTTTCCATTCTGAATGACAGCCTTGCTGGATAAAGTATTCTTGGCTGCACATTCTTCTCATTGAGTACCCTGAATATGTCTTGCCAGCCCTTTCTGGCTTGCCAGGTCTCTCTGGATAGGTCTGATGTTATTCTGATGTTACTCCCTCCACATGTAAGGAATCTCTTCTCCCTAGTTGCTCTCAGAATAGTATCCTTGGCTCTAAGATTTGCAAACTTCATTATTATATGTCAGGGTGTTGATCTATTTTTATTTATTTTGGGAGGGGTCCTTTCTGCCTCTTAGATATGAATGCTTGTTTCCTTCCCCAGATTGGGGAAGTTCACAGCTATGATTTTCTCAAATATACCTTCTAGTCCTCTCTCTCTCTCCACCCCCTTGGGGATCCCAATAATTCTGACATTAGAACATTTCATGGTGTCATTTATCTCTCTAAGTCTATTCTCATGGGCTACTAGCTGCCTATCCCTGTCTTCCTCAGCTTCCTTCCTATCAGCTTATCTTCTAGATCACTAATTCCTTCTTCTGCCTCATTTACCCTGGCTGTTAGAGTATCCAGTTTAGACTGCATCTCATTCATAGCATTTTTAAGTTTGGCCTGATTATCAGGTCGCATTCCTGCCCTTAGAGATTCTATATTGCTACTAATGCTTTTCTCAAGCCAGCTACTGACTTCATGATTGCAACCCTGAAGTTTGTCTCTGACATCTTGCTTATATCCATATCCATTAGATCTATGGCAGAGGACATTGTCTCTTATTCTTTCTTTGTTGGGAGTTCCTCCTCCTAGTCATTCTATTGAGGGATGGTTGAGGGAATAGACAGAGTCCAAAATATCAACCATGACCTAAGCAAAATGTACCTAGAAAAAATCTGAAGTGGTCAAAAGCTACCACAGATATGCCACCAAAGCCAAGATGATCCAAAACAATAAAAAAGAAAGAAAAAAAAAGAAAAAAAAAAAAGGAGGAGGGGTGGGGAGAGAGATTATAATCTCTCACGGTGGACAAAGCAGGGTGATTTGCCTATTCTGGTTTGATTTTCGGTCTGTGTGTTAGAAGACACTATATCCCAAAATTGCAAAGGAGAAGTGAACCCAAGGAGGCATATGGGAAGATAGACCATGGGGGAGGGGATAGGGAGCCTCTGTCAGCTGGTTACCCGCAAGTGATAAAGCAGTGGAGCACAAAATTGGAATTTTTAGAAGTCTGTTCTAGTGAGGGATGGTGTTCAGACAGCTAGGAGGGGATGGGGGAGAACCATCGCAGGGACAGTGTGGTCTCAGAATCCTTGGGGTCATAGGAAGATCGGGGGTGCCTGACTGTGGCAGAGCTCCCAGGTTTCGGGACAGTGAAGTTGGCCACAAAGAGTGAGCCCAGGAGTGGGCTCTCAGCTCGGGTTTGCCAAAAACCGTGATCTGCAGCACAGTCGGGCCACTGCTCTCTAGGAGGGCCCCAACAAGTGGCAGATCCAGGGAGACTCCCCTACCCCCCCCCCACCCTGGGAGGAGCAGCCTGAGAGTACGCTGTAGGAATCTGCTGCATTTGGAGACTCCAAATGGAGCCATGCGCCGGTGATAGCAACACTCGGTCACAGGCCGGGTGAGCATGGAGCGTGGCTGGAGACCAGGGAGACAGGAGGGACTGACCGCTTTTCCCCGAGGGCGCACTGAGGAGTGGGACCCTGAGCTCTCGGCTCCTCCAGGCCGGAGACTGGACGGCCGCCATCTTCATTCCCGCCCTCCGGAACTCTACGGAAAGCGCTCAGGGAACAAAAGCTCCGAGAGCAAACCTGAGCGGATTACTTAGCCCGGCCCCTGGCAAGGGCGGTGCAGTTCTGCCTCCGGCAAAGACACTTGAGACTCCTGGCCACAGGCCCCTCCCACAGAAGATTGTGAGTCTGTGGAGTTTGGTTCATGCAGGGGTGGAGATGGTTGACCTGGAGCATCTGTTGATAGGAGTGGACTGCAACATTTTGGCTCTGGGCCAGAGATTCTGGCACGGCCATGTTCTCTCTGACCCTCTAAAGAGAAGCAGAAAGACACCAGGAAAGAAAAGCCCCGCGGCCAAGCAGCTCACGTTAAGCCCATCCCCCTGACAAGAGGGGGACAACTCCACCCAGGCAAGGAAGCCTGAGAAGCCAAGAGCAGGCGCCTCTCCCAGAAGACAGACTGGAAGAACAGGTGAATGATAAGCTTGTTTCCACTGGATAATCTTTCCTGCTTTGACAAGGGTTAGTTGACCATAGAGTTGAGGGTCCATTTCTGGGTTCTCCATTCTGTTCCATGGATCTATGTGTCTGTTTTTCTATTTTTTTTAAGATTTTATTTATTTATTTGACAGACAGAGATCACAAGTAGGCAGAGAGGCAGGCAGAGAGAGAGGGGGAAGCAGTCTCCCTGCTTAGCAGAGAGCCCAATGCAGGGCTGGATCCCAGGACCCTGGGATCATGACCTGAGCCAAAGACAGAGGCTTAACCCACTGAGCCACCCAGGCGCCCTTTGTGTCTGTTTTTGTGCCAACACCATACTGTCTTGATGATTATTGGTTTGTAATAGAGCTTGAAGTCTGGAATTGTGGTGCCGCCAACTTTGGGTTTCTTTTTCAATATTACTTTGGCTCTTTGGGGTCTTTTCCAGTTCCATACAAAGTTTAGGATTGTTTTTTCCAGCTCTGTGAAAAATGCTGGTGGTATTTTGATAGGGATTGCATTGAATGTATAGATTGTGAAGCATTTTCATTTTGATGTGTAAAGGCCTATTTAGCCAGAGCGATTCTATCCAGTTAAACAGTGATTTTGTTGTTGATGCAGTAAAACTTAAACTGACCCTGCACCCCCCAGGGGAACTTACTTAAAAGCAAGTCTGGGAAACCAGTAAAATATGGTCAACCAGTCCCTGATAACAGAGCCCAAATACAAGGGCGCGTCAGGTCAGGTGGAGATAACAGAGCCCGAATGCAGGGATGAGTGGGGCCAGGTGGAGGTATCCAATCAGTGGGGCACACATACTGTCTCCCTAGCTACCAAGGAGCATGGGCCCCGCCTTTTGGATGCCAATTCTGACCAAGGTGATAGGCTAGTTCAAATAGCTACTATGGGGTGAATTGTAATTCAATTGGCCACCGGTGTGTGACCTAGCATGACTGTGCAGCTTTCTCTGCGTGTTACAATCTCATTGGCCACCTGTGTGTGGCCAGGCTCAACCACATGGCCTTTGCTCTATAAAAGTTAGTCTGTGAGGCTGGGAGGGGTCACCCTCTCTGTAAGAGGTGGCCCTGAATGGTCGGTTTGATTCTCGATGCTTGGCTCGAAATAAAGCTTTGCTTGACTTTCGCTTTGTATCAGTCTTGCTCCTTTGATCACGGACCTATAATTGGGGGACCTTTCAGATGTACATTTATCTTCAGACTAATTTTGTACAAAGTGTTCTAGCAAGTTAGTTAACATGATTGTCTTTATTTCATCTAATTCTAGTAGTACCTGGAATACTTTATCAGATGTAAACTTTTTGTCATGGCTGTGCACAAGGTGCCCCTTCTCCTCTCTGAATTCATCGTTCCCTTTCTATTCTTCATTCAGAGCTCCAGCTTGACTGGCTTTTTACAATTTTAGGACTGCCACAGTTTTTCCTTCCGCAAGAACATCCACATGTTGTTTCTCTGCCTGGGACAATTTTTCCTACCTCTCTTTACTTAGCTAACTCCAACATTCTTCTGATCTTACTTCAAATATAATTTTTTCAGAGTGACCTCAGCTGGCCAGTGGCAACCCCCTTTCTCAAATCACAGCAATTTACCCTGTTATAACCTCTCGGTGTGCTATACTTATATCTTGAAATATTTGTTACATAATTATTTGTGTAATTTTTTAGTCCCCCATTAGAATGCAGGCTCTGTGAGGTCAGGGTCCTTGCATATCTTTTCTCCACTATATCCCTGGTATCTAGGTCACCTAGTAGGCACTAGTAAATATTTGTCATTTAAATGAATGAATGAATGATTTTAAGTAAGAACTGTGAAAGAAGTTGTTACATGAGACAATCAGATCTGGGGAAATCAGAAAATTCAAGCATCATTATCTTAGCAAATACAAAAGGAAGGAGACTGGCATGAGCATGCCCTAAGAAAAAAGTAAGCCTTTCTGCAAAAGCAGGACAGCATGTAGCTCTTTTTGTAAAATGTTTCAGTACTTTATGGGCCATTATCATTTCCTTATTTAATTTACAAATGAAAAGTTGTAAGCAAGGACAGCTGGGAGTGGAATTCTTTCTGAATTTTATCAATGATGTACACAGCTTCTGCTGCTCTACTGGAGATACTAGTGTATTTGGGGGAAAAAAGTCGTCGAGAACACTGGATTCATGTTACCACCCTAGGGACATTGGGAAAAGCACAGATTTAAGTTTTAGCTTAAACAAATAACATGGAGGACATAGGGAGATGGAGAGGAGAAGGGAGTTGAGAGAAATTGGAAGGGGAGATGAACCATGAGAGACTATGGACTCTGAAAAACAATCTGAGGGTTTTGAAGGGGCGGGGGGTGGGAGGTTGGGAGAGCCAGGTGGTGGGTATTATGGAGGGCACGGATTGCATGGAGCACTGGGTGTGGTGCATAAACAATGAATTCTGTTACGCTGAAAAGAAATTAAGAAAATAAAATAAAAGGACACTTTTGGAGAAAGAAAGATCATGGGTTTTTTAAAATGTCAATACAAGAATCATGTCTATATGCATACAGCAGTTAACTGTTTTGAAGTTACTTTTTCTTCTCTCATACCTTATTTCCATGTCCTTTTCTTTTTTCTATATTTCCCTCTTCCCTTGACTGATCAGTCAACCATGGAATAGTTAAAGTAGTTTTTGTAAGTACACTCAGCCTATACACCTTTAGGTCTAAAATTTGTAAAGGTACAATAAAAAGAATTCCGGATGCAACATCACACTCTGCAGTGAGCTTGTTTTAATTGCCTCTGGGATGGTAGCTACCCTCATGAATATGAATGGAACAATAGAATTTGAGAGAATATTTTATTTATGTGTTCTTGTCTGTTAAGCATTGCATATTTAATACTTTTTGGTTATTTTTAACATTTCTTTTGTCAGAAGTGCCCGTGGAAAGTGTAAGCATCATTGATAGTAATTTCTAAATTTTCAATTGGAAATTATGATGGAAATATTTATTTGATATCTAGTATTTGCATGGTGTTCTGCTGTATGGCTGTTGGTGGCCTGGTTCCAATGTTTACTTCCTCAATGAAGCCTTCCCAGGTCTCAGCCTGTTTTCCCTGAGCACATATATACACACATTAGATTCAATCTTGCCCTTTCCTCATATTCCTTTAGCAGTTAAATTGGATTGTTCCAGAAGACCTGAGAGAAATGTTTTGATCAGTTGCATGGCAGTCAACACATTTTTAGGAGTTAGAGACAGAAGAGGGAAGAGGGTATGTATTTACTAAGCTTTACTTTGCCCTTTCTCTAATAATACCAATAACAGAGCCCTGCCTTTGAGAGATACAGTTTTGTGGACATGTAGTCCTGAAGCTAACACAGTACTGGAAAATTTCCTGCCCTTCATGGTAGTCATCTAAGTGGGTAATGTCTTGATATCATCTTATATCAAGGCATTGCTAGGTAGAACTTGAAAAATGCTTATAGAATATAAATAAACTCCTTGAAATAATTGAATGGTAGGCCATTGTCAATTATATATCTGTTCAATACTTTAAAAATACCTGGAGATGCACTTTAAAAACACAACAATATTCTGAAATGCATTTTGGTTTCTGGCCATACATCTCCAGTATGGGAGAGATTCTCTTGCAGAGACGTCAGGAAAACAGACAATGTATGGCTTTAGTTTTGCTGATACAGTGCTTCAACTGCTGCTAAAGTAGCTTTCAAATCCCTGGGATAAATTATTCTCTTTTGCAAAAAGTAACTATTTGAATAGAGGTCCAATGTCACCATGGTTAATGGACCAATGACGACACAGTTCATATCAAGGATGAAAATGTTTATGGTATTTTATTTGTTTAGAGATCTTTGTGTATCTCAGGAGACATAGTAAGTCATTTTGTAGACACCAAAACTGAGGAAAAGACTGTTGGAAGCACCTAGGATTACAGTCATAAGCCTACCTCAGAACTAAGATTAGAATTTAGAATCCCTGGGTTCTTGCTTTTGTTAAGAAATAGTGATGAAGGGAAGTGTACATGGTGACAGTTTGCAAGAAGTGAGGTGTGTGTTGTGTCTTGGGTGGACTTGCTCAAGTAGATATGGTTATCAGTCCTTTGGACGTTTTATTGTTAGGCATCCCTGATGTGGCCCCATGGAGTACTGAACCTGATAACATCTCTGAATGCGTACAGTATGCCAAACTCTGCCAAGCACAACGTATCATTATCTCTTTTATCGCAATCTTTCAGAAATAGTATTATTCTTCTTTAACAGGAAATTGAGGCTCAGTGAGTTATAAGTACTTGCCCAGATTTTATGACTAGTGAGTACCCAAGCCAGGATTCAAAGTCAAGTCTACATGATCCCAAAGGCACCACCACACAATGATTCTGTATGAATAATCAGCTGTATCAAATGAATATATCATGTAATAGAGTAGTGAGTATATACGGGAGGGCTGGCATTTGAAGGGTGGGTGGCTACTGTTAACAAATTACTACAAACTTGGTGACCTAAGGCAGCATAATTTTGTTCTCTTTCAGTTTTTGAATCCAAAAGTCTGAAATTAAGGTGTATGCAGGGCTGCAAGCCCACCTCTAGAGGCTCTAGGGGAGAGATGGTTTTGTTTTGTTTTTTTCCTTTTCCAGTTTCTGGTGGCTTGTGGTTCTATCACTCTGATCTCTGCCTCTGTGATCACATTGCCTCCTTCTCCTCCATCTGTCAAATTTCCCTCAGCCTTACTCTTAACAAGAACACTTGTCATTGGAATTAGGGATCAGCAGGATAAGCCAAAATGGTCTCCTCCTCTAAAGATCCATAACTTGATTACTACATCTGCAAATATCCATTTTCCAAGTAAAGTAACCTTCACAGTTTCCAGGAATTAGAACGTAAACATGCTTTTTGGTGGGGGGTGGGTGTGGGTGGGGTAGTATTTGGCTTACTGCAGTGAGTAATGGATTTCCATGGTTAGACTAAGTTGCACCAGGGTCTTTGACCCCTTTCTCCCAGTTTTGCTTTCCTGGAGAAGATGGGATTGTTGGAGCTCTCTCAAAGGCCTGAAGAGATGGATAGGTCAGATAAATTGAACAGACCAGGAAATGCTGAAGCGGTGTGGCAGGATTAGGCCTATGGACTTGAATCAGCCAACATGAAATCACTGATAGAAAAATTGAAAGATGCTATGGAATAAACTAGTTTCAGAGCGAATGTTCACTGTGGAGACCCTGTCTTCAAGGGACTTACATTCTAGGCAGCATGGCAGTTCATCGCATTAAGTATAGGCCCATCATGAAAGTTCATCAGTTGCTGGATATTTTCATAAAAGTCCACAGCAAAAAAAATAAGCGTTAAGTGAAGAAATCACCATACTGGGGGAAAAACATGAAGAACAGAATAAAGCTGAACAGGCCTGCTCTCAGACAAAACTACCACCCTTCCTCTTTGGCCAGCTGTGAACAGGGTTCCACCACCACTGCTTTGTTGTGAAGCTGTGAGGACTAATTTCATCTTGCCCTTTTATCCTATGTGTGTCAGTCCCACAAGTATCCCAGGTCTCCTGATCGCCATATTTGCCTTGTACATCTTCACTTTTACCCCATTTCTCAGCTCCTATGCCCTCTGGAAATCAGGGTTAATGTTCAGTAAAATCCTATCCTCAATAACGTCTGTGAATAGTTCCTTTACCTCCTTATTTTAACTGAAATCTGGCTCTACCCTAATGGCTGTCATGGCGGCCTTTTTAAATAGTTGATTTTATTTTTTTTTCCTCTAACACAGCCCAACTGTTGTTGATCCTGGAGTTAGGATAGGTATTTTCTTTGTTCCTCCTTGCTGATGACCTACTAATCTCTCTTCCTTCTCCTCCCAGCTTGGAATCTTATGTCATGAGATTATAGATCTCCCGTTACTCCTTTTGGTGGTTAATTTTATGTGTCAACTTGACTGGACCAAAGGGTGCCCAGAAATTTGGTCAAACATTATTCTGGCTGTGTCTGTAAAGGTGTTTTTAGATGAGTTAACATTAAAATTGATAGCCTGCGTAAAGCAGATTGCTTTTCCTAATGTGGGTATGTCTCACCAATCAGCTGAAGGCCTGAATAGAACAGAAAGGCTGACCTCCCTTAAATAGGACAGACTTCCTTCTGCCTAACTGTCTTTGAGCTAGGACATCGTTTTTCTTGTTGTTGTTGTTTATGTTTTTGGTTTTTTTCTGCCTTTGGACTTAAACTGGAGCACTGGCTCTTGCTGGCCCTTGACCCCGGGATTACACCTTCAGCTCTCTGGGTGCTCAGGCCTTTGGACTTGGACTAGCACTGCATCATCACCTCCCCTGGATCTCCAGTTTGCTGCCTGTAGATCTTGGTACTTGACAGCCTTCATAATTGTGCAAGCCAATTCCTTATAATAAATCTCTTTAAATCTTATTGATTCTGTTTCCCTGGAGAACCCTGACTAATATACCCCTCCTGATTACAGTCATCTACTGACTTCTAGTTTGCTCTTCAGTCATTGAAGATGTTTGACCTCATGCACTATCACCCTTATCAATACTGTTCCTGTTTCAATTCTTGGTGACTTCAATACCCATGTGTAGGTTCCTTTCAATGCCCTGGCCTCTCAGCAGTATGACTTTTTTTTTTTTTAGTTTTATTTTCTTCACCAAGTTTGCCACTTGTTCCCATGGGCATAAATTATCTTGTCGTTATTAATAACTGCAACCCCTCCATAACCTCAGTGTTAAGCATCCCACTTGACTACCATTTCACTCCCTCTGGTACCTGATGACAATTATTTTACCTCACTCAGGCCTTCAAAATAATGACTCTACTAATTTTTTTCCAATCATCCCCCCCACAAACATATCCTTACTTCCTTCCACATTGGGCTCAGAGCCCATTGTTCATTATTATGTTAAATTCCCTTGCTCTTCTCTTATTAATCACACTCATTTGACGAAGTCCCCAGCCCAGTTAAATCAAACTGTGATTGCTAAGTGGTCTTACTTTAAATTCAAGATCACCAGCCTCAAGAGGGTCCTTAACACTGCCTGGCAATTATGCTCTCTTTGCCAATTCCATTAGCACTCTCAATGACTATTTCATGCCTTCTCCCTTTTCAAAACTCAAATATTCACTCCCTCCACTTGCTTCCTGTTCAACTGTGAAAACAGAAATAATCAGAAGAAATTTTTCTCAAGCTATCACCACATCTTCCTACCAACCCACTTCTATGCCCATATATTCAGCCTTCTTTTCTGCTACCAGAAATGAAATCTCGGTATGAACAGCTAAAATCATTGCATTTGATCCCATCCCTGCTCACCAACTGTAAGATATCTCTCCTGCAATTCTCTTCTCCCTTTCCTGTACCATTAATTTTTCCCTGGATCTTTCTCATGAACATAACCTACCAATCTTTCTCTCATCCTAATAAAACAAAAAAATAGCTCTCTTGGTTGCATTTTCCCCTCTGGCTCCTGCCCCTTTTCTTTTTTCTTTTCTTTTCTTTTTTTTTTTTTTTGAAGATTTTATTTATTTATTTTTAAGAGAGAGAGCACACAAGCAGCGGGGACCAGCAGGCAGAGAAAGAGGAAGAAGCAGACTCCCCACTGAGCAGGGGGCCTGAAGCAGGACTGGATCCGAGGACTCCCGGATCATGACCTGAGCTGAAGACAGATGTTTAAGTGAGTGAGCTGCCCAGGTGCCCCTGCCCCTTTTCTCCTTCCCTTTTACAGTGAGAGCCCTTGAGAAAGAGTAGTGTAGAGTCATTGTCTTTGGTTCTTCTCCAGTTTTTTCTTCAAGGCTTTCAATCTTACCATTCCATGCACAATTGAGTTTTATAAGGTTATAGTTGTAGACTGAATTGTGTCCTCCCCAAATTCATACGTAGAAGTCCTAAATCTTAGTACTTCAAAGTGTGACCTTATTTGGAGATAGGGTCTTTACAGAGGTAATTAAGTTAAAATGAGGTCACTGAGGTGGGCCCTAATCCAATAGGACTGGTGTCTTTATAAGAAAGGCAAATTAGGACACACAGAGAGACACCAGGTGCACATGGGCACAGAAGAAAGGCACACAGTAAGAGGCGGCAAGCCAAGGAGTGAGGCTTTAGAAGAAACCAAACCTGCAAGCTCCTTGATCTTGGACTACTAGCCTCCAAAAACTGTGAGACAATAAAGCTCTAGCAAACTCTGGATGGCTCCAGGGATCCATCCTTGGACCCTCTCTGTATTCATTATTCAACATTCCCATTACTATGGCTCTGGTCCAATATACAGTTTTGAGATTGGATTTTAGCTGTATCTTTCTAATTTAACTCTCCACTTCTGCATTTGACTGTCTAACATAGTAGCCACAGTGGTATTTCTGAAGGATTATATTACTTCTCTTCTCAAAACCTTCTAGCAGTTCCTCTTTCCACTAGGCCAAAATCCTTCCATAAGGTCCTCATGATCTTACTCCTGCTTACCTCCTTAATGCCTCCTATGACTCTCCCCTTGACTTATCCAACACTGGCCTCCTTGCTTTTCCTTGAGCATGCCAGACATGGCCTCCACCAGGATGTATTTCCACTTGCTTCACTGCATCTAGAATGGACTCTACCCAGACAGCTGTGTTTCTCTCTCCCTGACTTCTTTCAGGACTCCACTCAGAAGTCACCTTCTCAGTTAGGTCTTCCCCCACCATGCTGTTTAAAATTTGAATGGCACCAGCAGCAATCGCTACTTATATCCCTTGCTTTTCCACACAGCACTTATCATCATCTGACAAAAATTGTGCTTTACTTACTATATCACACATACTCAAATAGAAACTCCATGAGGGCATAATTTTTGTCTGTTTTGTTTGCCATTGTCTGCCTACCTCCTAAGACAGGACCTGGCATGTATTTGGGTCCCATGAGAATTTGTTGAGTGAATGATCAAATTATATTCATAGCTCAAAATTCCATCATGGAAGAGTGAGTCATGAAAAATAAAAAACTCTTGAGATTATTTAGAATTCAAAGGAAGAAGATGTTGGGAACCATGGATAGAAGTCAAGTCCTGTAATTGCCTTTTTCTGACTGTGATGCCTTCCAAGTTTTTATATTAAAAAATCCACTTGTTTCAATGACTTCAATTTGGGTGTAAATTTTATAGTTTGAGTTTTCTTTACCTAAAAAAAGCCTCTTAGCACTACCTATGTGAGGAAGTAAGAGGGAGCACACTAAAGCATAAGACATCCAAATAACACTCGGCGACATAGGAGTTTTTACAAGTTGCTTGCTTTTCATCAACATGATTTTTCTGCATCCTATAGAGTCTGAAAGCGTGTATTTTGAAGGACACATGGTATTATAATTGACCAGTGTCCAAAGAAACTTCCCAAAGCATAAACATTACTTAGGAAAGTTCATGAAACGTGCTGTGAAACATAAATACGAAAGCTCATTTCTCGCAGTTCGGCTAGACATTACGTTATCAGTAAAACCAAAGTCTTACCAAACTTCACCATGTCCTTCTGGGCTGCTTACTTTATCCCATTGTCTTATCTGCTTTATATGATTTAGGGTATTTTCCTCCTTTGTATTAGTGGGGCTTATTTCCTTTTCCAACCTTCATTTGGAATTATTGAATGATTTTTTGGCTAAGTACCTAGCATAATGTCTGACATATTGTAGCCCCTTGATACATTTTGAATGAATAAAGAAATATTTATTTTAAAAATTCAATATCTTTTGTCTGTGTTTCTCAAAGGGTGATTTGCAAGGTACCTGCATCAGAATCACTGGGATGCTTATTTTTTTTAATGCAAATTCCTACAGTCCATCCATGATACACTAAATAGTATGGAGGCATTGAAAATCTGAGAAAGTTATTTTAAGCTGCTACTGTTTGTCATACTGTGTGTGATATGCGCTGTGATAGACAGCTGAGATATTTTTGGTCCTGTGAAAGAGCTCACCCTTCAATAAGAAACAGGGAGCAGATAACAAAAAATTAAACGGATAATTATAGAATGTGGTTAGTGCTATGAAGGAATAGATAGGGTGCTTTGATAAACAATAATAAGATGATATACTCTTATATTGGGTGGTTAGGAAAGTTCTCTTTGAGGATGGCTTAACTTGAAACATGAAGATATTTAAAGCCATAGTACACTCATACATTTAGAGGTTGAAAACAGGAGGATGGTGAGGATCCAAATCAGAATATTTTGGAGAATGAAAGGAGGCAGGACAAGTGTGTGAGCGAGCAGCTCCTTGCTGGCAAGGCTCAAGGATCATGTAAAAATGTGGATAAAAATAGTACCTATTTCATATGTCAGTGTGAGGATTAAATAAACAATTAGTACCTAGCAGATAGAACATGCTTAGTAAATGTTAAATATTGTCTGTTATTTTAACTTTGATTTCTTGGATACTAATGACATTATATACCTTTTTATGTGTTTATTTTCTCTTATTGTTTCTTTTTGGAGGAATTTCCTGTTCACATTTTGTTTTGCTAGTGTTGTAATGTTGTGTTCATCTTTTCCTCAGTGGAAAGGATGACCTTGACCTTAGTCTTCTGTCTGTAAAATAAAGAGGTTGTATCAGCTGCTCTTTAAAGGTCTTTATGGCGTGTCGGCTTCATATTTCTAAGTGTCTTAAAGGCAGAGACATTTCAATGAGAAGGACCTGGACCCCTAAGAGTTTTAAAAAGTGTTTTGACACTGTACTTTATGATAAAGAGGCAATCAGCAGTTGCATACCTGGTTTTCTTGTTAGGCAACATAATAATGTTCTACGTCTTCATCCCCATGTTGCTCAGGTTTCACTGCTTAGAAGTAAGTGGTTTGTGAATATCATCTTGAATTAGCCTAGTAACTTCTTCAAAGCCATCATGTTTTGCTTTGAGATTCACTTACTTGTCTTTGCAAAAGAGTAATATCATATAATACACTTAAATTTCACAAAGGAGCAGTATCAGATAGTACACTTAAATTTCACAAAGGTAAATTTTCCTCCCAGAATGTCCTAGTTAACTGTGTTGTTGCCAAACATTCTCCTTGTAATTAATTATGGCAGTAGTAGCAGTGAGATGAGCGATGTAAGATCAAGACTAGAAATAATTCCCTTGCTTTGAGTTTAGTTCATAACATATCTTTGAGCCAGTAACAGGCTGCATATGCTTATTGCTTCTTTTTCCTACAGATTCTCTTTGGGCTACATTTGGATGCATCAAATCTTCCTGGAATTTTAGTTAATACCTCAGTCACCTATGGTTATCAATTAAGTTCACAGAGAAGCACGCATTTAGATACTTGGGTATTCCTGGAGAAGGTAGGACCTCTGTGCTCATGGGGAAATCAGGGCACACTATCTACTAAGAGATATTACTATACCTCAAACTAGTGCCATGGTACTAGGATTACAGTAATTTAAACTTTCTCAGTTCTCTCATCTGACAAATGGGAATAATAATGCTATGGATTTGGCACTATTATTATGCTGACATAGTGTTTTTCATATTTGCGTAGCTGAATCTTGTAGTTTCTTTCCCCTCTATTATGTTGTCTTTGTCTCGTATAGTGCAAGAGCATGCCCTAATCAGATCAGTATTTACCCAGTCTATCTTTTCTAGTTCTTCTGTCATTTTACTTTTTACATTTATCTCTCTGATCATCTTGAAATGTATTTGATATTTGGTGTGAGACAGAGAACCTAATCTCTTTCTTTTCAAACACTTAGCCAATTGTTTCAATATCACTTATTTAAGGAATCCATTCTGCCACCCGTTTGTCATGCCAATTTCATGATGTCCTCCTCTTGGATGTAAACATGGGAACATAGCTTTGTTTCTTGATTTCTTCCTTCTCTTCCAATTTTTCATCTACCTAATCCTCTATCAGTATTTAACTGTTTAATTATTGTGGCCTTATAGTGCATATTAATATGTGAGTCACCTCCTTTTTTTGCTCTGCTTAATCTTGTCCAGCTGTTGTATGTAATCCTCAGAATCATTATTGTTAAGTTCTAAAAGCACATCAAATAAATTGGAGGTGGGTGTTTACGCTTCCATTTGTTCTAACTCTAGACCTATAAATAAGTTTGACTATATGGGTAGTGTTTTGTATGTCATGGAAAGTGTGGGTGATTGTCATCTTTAATGTCCAAACCAGGATACTTTTAAGAGTGGAAGAGGATAGGACAACTGTGTAGGGTAGATCCACACTGGTCCTCTGACAAACTTGTGTACCTCCACATGGGCCGTATAGGCGAGGCTCAAACACAGACTGGCCTGAGTCTTGGTGGAATGCCCTGGAACTAAGGCAGGAACATGGCAAAACTGGCAGCCTTATGAAGAGATGTCATGAGGCATTTCTCATTTGACCCTTTATCTTGTGAGAGGCTAGTAGGAGGCAATTTCTCATTTGCCTCCCTGGTTTTGGTGAGGCACAGAATGTTCCAGTCACTCCCCTCTCCTTAGAGTACAGCTGCATTCTATCAGACCACTTAGCTGAAGTCTAGATGGGCTCCCCAGCAACTGAGCAACCTACCGCTCATGTGGTCTTTCATCCGGCCACTTTGATTTGCTGTCATTTTCTAAGTCAAGTGACGCATGAAGCTGACACCATGTTGCTCTCGCTTTTGCTCTCCGTATAGGTAATAAACTGAATCTGTCTGGGCCCTTTATCTTCTTACTGTTAGTCTGTTTGACAAAATGCTAAACCAGTTGAGATTTGGGAACAATAAGAATAAAATGCAGCAGAACGGTCACGCCCACATTGTTCTCCACATTTTCCCCATGATACGAAAGGGGCTCGATGGTGGTTTGTCCATAACAGTTTTATGCAGTCAGCAATACCAGTAAAATACCTTCTCAGTGATATCTTCTGGTAAGCTCTTGGGCTTTCCATTATTGTGGTGTTACTGCTGGAGGAAGGCAGCTAATCAGACACACATTGTATTTAACTTCAGTGATGATAACATGCTGACTCTAGAACATTTTGGAATGTACACAAAACTAAAATGACAACTCTTATAAATATTCTTGGTATATACCCTTTTAGTCTTTTTTTAGGTACTTTTACCTAGTTATAATGACGTATTATGTCTATCTTCCAATCTGCCTTTAAAAAAAATTATTTATTTGACAGAGAGAGTGAGACAGCACAAGCAGGGGAGAAAGAAGTTGAAGCAGACTCCCTGCTGAGAAGGGAGCCCAATGTGGGGCTTGATCCCAGGACCCTGCGATCATGACCTGAGCCAAAGGCAGACGCACAACTATCTGAACCACTCAGGTGCCCTAGATCTGCCTTTTTAATCCTAATGCTTTTAAATGCTTTATAAACATTTTAATGACTACATATGTTTTCATCAAGTGGATTTGTCAGTTTTTGTAAATACTTTCCAATTAAGTGAATTGAAATTATTTTTCTGTTTTTTTTTTTAATAGTAGCCAGTAATGTTGTGATAAACATATCGAGCCCATATGATAGATTCCCAGCAGAGAAAGCTGTTTGTTTTCAGGCTCTTGATGCCTACTGTCAAGTTGCTTTTTAAAGGGTTTGCCAATTTACATTCCCACCAGCATCTGTAGTATCCATTGTCTAGCTCTGAAAGTGCAAAACAAATCCCAGAACCTCATAATTATTTATATTAACTTTCTGGGAAATTAGGAATAATTATGTCTATAAGGACCAAGCAAATTCAATGAAACACTAAATGAATGTTTTTTTCATACTCAAATAATGTATTGCATTTTTTAAAAAGTGAAAATTTTTTGACAGATAAGTTTTCCTGAATGATATATTTTTAAATTTCTGTTATAAACATATTAAATGTCTATAATGGCAGAAGAATATCTAGTGTGGACTTGATGGTCCTGGATATTACCTAGAATTTCCACAAAGGTGGAATGCTGGAGCGTGCCTCCTATTGCTGATCAAAGAAAGATTTCTCTATAGCCGCTATCTTGATTGAACTATGCAGGACGTACATAGACCAGTGGTTGTTAACTATCACGAAAGTAGGGAATCCTTTGGAGAGCAGGGAAATGTAAGGACTTTCTCCCTAAATAAAGTGAACGTATGGACATAAACATTAAATTTGCAGAAATTTTCAGGTTTTTGATGATCCTCTTGAAGTATATGTGAAGATTCCAGATTAAGAACTTCTGGTTTAGGCTTTGATAGCCCCATCCTAAAGATTTCGATGAGCAAAATGTAGTAGACCAATTTTGCTCTAGTGCATATGGAATATAGTGTAGTGAACTTTTACTCTCTGGACACCACACATCCAGGCACAGTTTTGCCTCCGATTTCTGACTGACTTCTTGGCAAGTGAAAGCCCCAGACCCTTGACTAAAGGAATGGCATCTCAGCCAGTTCTCCTCCCTTTCTTCTAATGGGTATCATTTCTTCACAAAAAATGTGGAAGTTTGCATTTACAATTGTTGGCCATCATCCCTGGGAGGTACACATGAATTGTGAGTGGTGGTTTTCAAATTTCAATATCCATAAGACTCTTCTAGGAGCAATTGTTAGTATGCAGATTTCCGGTTCGCACTCTGAAAACTGTTTCAGTTGTCTGGGTTAGACCTTGGGGATATTTTTTTAAAATAATGTCTAATTTTAGAATCATTTTGATTTACAGAAAACCTATTAAGAAAAAACACAAGAGTTCTTTATAAAATACACCCAGTTTCATTTCCTCTGTTATTAACATTTGACATTAGTATGGTACATTTTTCACAGTAAATGAGCTAATTTTTGATACATTATTATTAACTAAACTCCATACTTTATTCAGATTTCCTTTGTTGTTACCTAACTTTCTTTTTTCTGTTCCAGGGGCCCATCCAGGGTACTACATTACATTTAGTTGCTATATTTCCTTAGCCTCTTCCTGCCCATAACAATTTGTCAGACTTCTCATGTTTTTTGTGACCTTGACAGTTTTGAGGAGTACTAGTCAAATACTTCTTAGGAAACCTGTCTAATAGAATTCTTCTGATTTTTTTCTCATAATTGGACTGGAGCTCTGGGTTTGGGGAAGAAGACTACAGAGGTTAATCACCATTGTCATCACTTCCTATCGAGGGTATACACTATCAACATGAATTATCATGATTTACATTAGTCTTGATCACATGGCAGAGGTAGCATTCATCTTTTTCTCCGCTGTAAAGTTATCCCTCTTACCGCTTTTCCATACTGTCCTCTTTGGTAGGAAGTCACTACATACAGCCCACACTTAAAGAATAGGGAGACACCTGGGTGGCTCAGTTGGTTAAGCGTTTGCCTTTGGCTCAGGTCATGATCCCGGGGTCCTGGGATTGAGTCCCATGTCAGGCTCCCTGCTCAGTCAGGAGTCTGCTTCTCCTTCTGCCTGCCTCTTCCCCTGCTTTGCGCTCTCTGGCAAATAAATAAATAAAATTAAAAAAAAATCGGAAGTTAGACTCCACCTCTTTAGAGGTGGAATATTTGCATAAAGTATTTGGAATTTGTCTGTGGGGGAGATTTGTCTTATTTTATTCTTATTTAGTTATTTCATCATTTATTCATATCAGTATGGATTCAAGGTTACTTGTTTTATACTTTGGTCTGTACTGTAATACTACTTTATTTTGTTCATATTGTTGCAGTTTACACTATTGGGATCTCTTATAGTTGCCACCTATGCCCCTTTGGCATACCGCCATCATTGTATTTTTTTCTCTTCTCTTCTCTTCTCTTCTCTTCTCTTCTCTTCTCTTCCCTTCCCTTCCCTTCCCTTCCCTTCTTTCTTTTTAGCACTTCCTCACTTTCTGTCTAGTGCTCCAGGGACTTCTCGTGTATTTCTGGCCCCAGGCTTACAATCATCCATTTCTCCAAAGATCCTTGGTTCTTCTTATCTGGGCACTAGGTATGTTTATTGTTACTGGGATGTCACTGTTTCCAGATCCTCTCAGCTGACAGAGCAAGGGCATATATGTTGTATACTAACGTATGTGTATATACCCAGCTGTCTAGATAGACATCATCTATATTGTCTATATGTACATCCCTATCTATATTAAGATAAACATGAGCTCATGCTAATTCTTCACCTCTAACCATTATTACATGGATCATTCTAGCCTTCCCCTTTGCTTGTTGTAATCTCTCATTTTGAGAGTGAGAAGCCTGGCTCCCACCACCATCCTCTATCCATTTACTTAATACTTTAATTCCAGTATACATGTTCGGTGTTTCAGAATTATAACTTGTACTACCATGGGAAATGACTTTACCAACTTTACTTTTATGTATAGTTCCTTTTGCCTTTAGGCTTACAGTATCCACTCATTTCCAAAGTTACTTAGGTTACCATCTTTTCTCCCCCTGTCCCCTTCAGTGAAGTTGTTTCATACTTGTATAATAATGGTTAGATGGTTTTGTCACACCCTATATTCCATTCTGGGATTTTAAACTTCATAAATGACTTCTAAAATTTGCATACATTAAGATATACTCTTTGTGTTGTGAAATTATATAGGTTTTGATAAATGTATAGTGTCATGAATCCACAAATACAGTATCATACAGAATACTTTCACCACCTAAAAAATCCTCTGTGCTTTGGGGCGCCTGGGTGGCTCAGTCATTAAGTGTCTGCCTTCAGCTCAGGTCATGATCCCAGGGTCCTGGGATTGAGTCCCGCATTGGGCTCCCTGCTTGGTGGGAGGCCTGCATCTCCTTCTCCCAATTTCCTTGCTTGTGTTCCCTCCCTTGCTGTGTCTCTCTCTGTCAAATGAATAAATAAAATCTTTAAAAAAATCCTCTGTGCTTCAGCCATTAAACCTTCTTCCCCCAGTCCCATGCCCTGCAAACCTCTGGCTACTGATCTTTTTTATTGTCCCTATAGTTTTGTTTTTTTCAGAATGGCATATAATTTGAATCATACAGCATGTAGTCATTCCGACTGGCTTCTTTCACCTACTAGTATGCTTTCAAGGTTTCTCCATGTCTTTTCATGGCCTGGTAGCTCATTTCTTTTTATTACAGAATAACATTTCACTGCATAAAAATACCATAGTTTTTAAAACTCTATTCACCCATTCAGGGGCATTTTGGTTGCTTCTAGTTTTGAGTGACTGAATACAGCTACCATGAACATTTACATTCAGGTTTTTGTATGAACATAGGTTTTCAAATCAACTGAGTAAAATACTTGGGAGCACAATTGCTAGATCATATGGTAAAACTATGTTTAGCTTTGTAAGAGACTTCCAGACTGTCTTCCCAAGTACCATTTTGCATTTATACCAATGAATAAGAATTCCTCATCAGCAGTTGGTATTGTGTTTAGGTTTTACACATCCTAGTGGATGTATTGTAGTATCTCATTGTAATTTGCATTTCCCTAATGCAAAATGATGTTGAGAATTTTCATGTGCTTATTTTCTTTGGTGATGTATTGTGATATTTAGTCCATTTTTAATTAGCTTGTTTCTTATTATTAAGGGTTAATAGTTCATTATGTATTTTGGACAGAAGTTCCTTATCCTATATATATTATCAGGTAGCTGTTTTATAAATATTTTTTTTCAGCCTATGACTTATCTTTCTATGGCCTTAATGGTATTGTTTACAAGCATAAGATTTAAATTTTAATAAAATCCCACTTACCAATTTTTTTCTTTCATGGATTATGCTTTTGGTTTGTGTCTAGAAACTCATCATTTCACCCAGGGTAATGTGGATTTTCTTCTAGGCTTTCTTTTCTTAAAAAAAAAAAAAAAACTTTTCTTGCCACCCCATTCTCATTCCTCACCATAGATTCTGATATTCATGGTCATTTCTTGTATAATACTTTGAGAAAGAGAAACACTGGTGTAGAATTTAGGAGCTTGGGTATTATATTTAGACAGCTGTCTATTCAAGTTCTGGCCCCACTACTTGATAGCACTATGATTTTTTTCCAAGTCCCTTTACATCTGTGAACTTTAATCTCTTCATTTACAAATGTATCTATAATATCAACAGAGTTGTGAAGATTAAATGAGTTTAAATCTGTGTTGTTCAAGGGTCAACTGTAAATTGTAATAAGAACTTTTAGGTAAGCCACATGGTAACACAAAGCAAAAACCAGCAATAGGTTTACAAAAGATAACCAGAAGGGAATCTAAGCATACCAGTCTGAAAACCATTCAATTCACAAACTAAGGCAGCAAGAGAGGAATAAAGGAACAAAGGAACTACAAAATATACAGAAAATAATTAAATATAAGGCAAATGAGGCTCTGAGAAATAAAGTTCCTTTTCCAAAGGTCACATAGCTATTATATGTCTGAGTCTGGATTGGAACTTAAGACTGCAGACTCTCATGGTTCAAGTGAAATGGGTATAACAGTTACTGAGGGTATTAAAGTGATATCCAAAAAAATCAAATAAGGCTTAAATGACAAGATGTATTTTCTGGGTAATTGTCAGTTACTATATCTACCTTAGGTTTCTGTTTCAGAAACTTTGTCCTTAGACTGTCCAAGTATTCTTTTGGTTCTCTTGGTAGTGTGTATGATATGACAGTGACCCATCTTTCATGATGATCCTCATTAGACAAATGATCCATGACTGAAAGCAAAGATAATTCTATTTTATATTTCGGAAATGTGTGTAACAGAGATTCCAGTAATTGTGTGACATTTGTCTTTTTGCATTTTCTAAAACTAACAACTCTATGGTTGATGTCATTTTTAAGAAAGTCAGTCATTTAGTTTCCCAAAGTAAGTTGGATGTCAGTGCTAAAATTTAGAAGCATCCATGCTTTACTTCAACCCCTGCATATGTTTTTTCTTTGCTAATTTGATATTCTATATTTATTAGCACACTATTTCTTGTCGACATCTTCATGAACTTTGTAATAATTTGTTTATAGTTTGACTTTGCCTTCATGTAGCTTTTGACAGATATGAATTTGTTGTACCCTCATTATGAAACTCACCGTGGTATACCGGTTCTCAGTATGTGCCCATTTCACTTCATATTAGTACTCCTCAAGGGATGGACACGTGAATTATTCATCTCTGTGTTGTATTTGGTACTAAGCAGAGGCCACTCCCTTAGTATCTCCTTTGACTTCAACAAATATGTGTTGAGACGAATAAAGCCACAGAGTGGGAATATTTCTGGTCATAATCTCAAGACATTTCACTGACATCAGGGAGTTTTCATATTTTTTTTAATATTTTATTTGTTTGTTTGACAGAGAGCGAGAGATCACAAGTAGGCAGAGAGGCAGGCAGGAAAAAGGCTCCCTGCTGAGCAGAGAGCCCAATGTGGGGCTCAATCCCAGGACCCTGGGATCATGACCTGAGCCAAAGGCAGAGGCTTTAACCCACTGAGCCACCCAGGCACCCCGGGTTTTCATATTCTATTTGACATTTGCCTATAAAGAATGCAGTAATGACTGATCTATACATTTGGTATTATGATGTCTGGTGCAAGATTCCAAGTTGGAATCTTGAGGACTGATAGGTCTCTGATTTGCATTTTATATGAAAATTTACTATTACCAAAATAAATTCTTTATAGGCCAAGAGAATGATTTTGAGAAAGTAATCTCTAGAGCGTGAGAAATCTGAGATTTTTCTTTCCACAAAAATACTTAAAAAAAAATTTGTTCTTCTCATTGGGTGTCATATATAGCCCTTGTTTCTCTTAATTTCATGAACATCTTTATGAACTGAAGTAAATTTGAAAGCCATTTTTAAAACAACTTTTCCTGCTGCCTTTTAACTGGCATCTGTCCTTTCTCATTGATTAATGAGGATTATTGATTTGGCTTATTACATGTTCCTCAGTATTAGGAGACTATCTTATCTCTCCCTCAGATTTTATTTCCCCTGCAGTTTTCTAAAGCTGTTAATTTTCTACAGATGCTTTCACGATGCACCTATTCTCAAGGACAGAGATGCTCAGATAAGGTTTGGCAATGTGTAGAAAAAACTTTTACCTCTCTGCTCTCCGGGTGAGGAAGTGAAGGATTAATGGAGCAGTGAAAGAGAATAACTGAATTGTTGTTATGGATTGCTTAATAAAAACAGATTTGTGAAGCAATTACATTTAATGTTAAACAATATTTACAATGTAACCATTTTGCTGTAGGCTGAATGAGAAGATACATGTGAATATGCAGAAACCTGCGAAGTGCTGTTTTATCATTAAGCTATTTCTTATTCAAGCTGCTATCAGAGGCCTTACCACACCTCCTGCCCACCTTAGCCCCTCTCCCCAAATTAAGACAAGACAGAGTATAGATGTTGACTTCCATTTATCGTGTTTTTGTAACTTTTCTTCATTCAAGCAGCACCTAACTTTGGTTGCTTAAATTAGTTTGTGGCAGTTCCATGTTCCTGTTACTGTCTGTGTTACACCAAGATCTGACCCAGGCCGGCTCCCAGCGCTCATTTCAGCCTAGTGCACCTGCCTTCTAATACCACAACACTATTCAAAGGACATCTAACATTTTTTTTATGTTGTCTTTGTGGGCCACTTTGTCCTTCCTTCCAACCTTTACTTTCTTTAATATGTCTGCTTAAAATTCAGTCTTAACATATTTTATGAATCTAACTTGTCCTCCATGAAGCCATCACTTAGATCTGCCCTCCTTGGGGGTAATCATGAACAACTTTAGGTCCCTTTCCCCTTAATAAGCACTTGAGAAGAGCTCACATGTCTGTTCTGTCTACCCCAATGTCTCTCCACTCCCACATAGCAGTCTTCTCGTCTCCAAGCTAAATATCCCGTTTCTGTCAAACTTTTCCTCCAAGAAGTGTTTGACTCCTTTGACCTAAAACATTTTGTTACGATGACTCTGTCTCCTTCAGTAATGGTGGCTGCTGCCAGGTCAGGTGTCCCCCATCCTACACCAGTAGAACTGGTTTGTTAGATCCAAGTGCAAATCTGTGTTGGGTTTTTGATCATGGATTTTTGTTTATTTTACTCTGGAATTGAGAAGGCACGGTATTCTGATCATTCGGTCACCTCAACTGTTTACTAATCTAAGGGTGTTTCAAGAAAGGGAATATTGGAAGACATGATAATAAAAATAAAATATACTCTATATTGTATTCTTATATGTCTTCTTTCACTTTATCATCATGATAACACTTTGAGCCTATTATTAGTTTCTGACAACATAACATATGTGTTAAATGGAGGAATTAATTAATGTTCAAGAGCTGCACTAACTTTCCCAAGGTCTAAAAGATCTTAAGTGGCATTCTGTGAGACACCAGATCTAAACTTCTTAAGTGTCATACTGCACAGTCTGTTTTAAGGAAGACTTTGAAGAATAACAGTGTCCCAAGCACTTATGTACTTGAGACTGTGATATTTTGTATTTGTCACCTTGAGCTTCATGTGATCTTTCATTCATTAGTTTATTCATACACTTCATAAATATTTATTGAGCACCTAATATGTACTGGGCATAGTGTAGTAAATAAGGTTTCCTTTATTGCTCATTTTCAGAACTTTCTGCTATTTAAACTGTGTCCCCTGAGGTGCTGAGGAATATATGGCAATTTTCATATACCTATACCATTTTCTTCTCCATGTTTTGTGCACAATGGATACTCATGTTTGTTCAATGGTGTGGTGGTGTCATACAAAAAATACTAGAGTGGGATCCAAGTTCTGGCCCTCGTATTTACTATCCCTGTGACTTCATCTGTACAAGCCTCAATTTCCTTATCTCAAAGTAGGAGCAGTAATCTCTGCCTCACTGGTTCACTGAATCTTACTATGGGGATAAATGAGCTTTATAGGGTACAAGACTGCAAATTTTTTTCATTCCTGTTATAGCCATTGTTGACCAACCAGATAAGCACTAGAAAGTTATTTTTAACTTGGGAGGAGAAGAAGCAGAAATTGGGAAATGAGGCTGAGAAATTAAAGTTAACATGTTAGTGGTACCTGGGTGGCTCAGTGGGTTAAGCCTCTGCCTTCAGCTCAGGTCATGATCTCAGGGGCTTGGGATCGAGCCCTGCATCAGGCTCTCTGCTTGGTGGGAAGCCTGCTTCCCCTCTCTCTGCCTGCCTCTCTGCCTACTTGTGATCTATCTCTCTGTGTCAAATAAATAAATAAAATCTTAAAAAAAATAAAGTTAACATGTTAGCTTTGGACCTTCTTTCATTTTGGTTGTTTTCTTTTCAACTATTTTTTATTTGTTGTTATATATTTTTTATAGATTTATTTATTTACTTGAGAGAGAGAGAGAGAGAAAGAGAGACAGAGCATGAGTTGGGGGGGCACAGGGAGAGGGAGAGAGAACCTCAAGCTGACTCCCCACTAAGCATGGACCCCATGTTTTCGGGGCAGGGGGTGGGTGCTGGATCTTAGGACCTCGAGATCATGACCTCAGCTAAAATCAAGAGTCTGACACTCAACCAACTGAACCACACAGGCACCCCTGTTGTTATATTTTCAACATGCTGTCCTAATAGTGATGGGGACTGATATTTTACAATGCTAGAACGTGCCTGAAGAAAATGATAGATTTGAGACTTTCAAGAGTTGTCATGTTTATAGAGAGGCATTAGTTTAGGGCTCTTTATGTTCCCTTAAAATGTAAAGATCTGAGGAATATCAATAAGAAAGAGATGATTTAAAAAATATAGATGAATGCTTCAAAACTTCACGACTGTATAGTGCGCATGGGGGAAAGGGAAAGCAAAACTTTTAGGTCTTCATGGGCTTTCTTCCCAGAGAAGTTGCAAGACTTTTGTGTCTATTGCATATACTGATGTTTATTCAGACATTTCCTCCAGACAGTGTATGGCTATAATGCTACTGTTGTGAAGTTATAAAGGACATGGCCTCTCTAATCGCAGGAGCAGCAAAGACAGGAGAAGATACAGCTTTAAGAGTGTTCTCTGCATTGTTATTTTAGAAATAAAATTGCAGTCTGGCAACTTCTCTGTGTTGTTGCTCATAGCTACTAAATTTGCATAGTCTTCCCTCCTCCACTTCCAAAGCTTTGAAGTAGGAACATTTTATACTGAATGTTTTCTGACTATTTTAATAGAAATACAGTGGCCATTATGGAACACTGACAAAGTACTGTACATGAGACACAGACATTGGGGAAGAAGAGGACCATTGTGAGGATATCAGTAATGATCACTTATCAAAATTTTAAAATGAAGATACGACATGGAAGAGTGGAAATTACAGACTGCTAGGAGTTTAGACACATGATTTAATAACCCTTCTTGTTTGCATAACGTCATATAGTGTGTGCAATACCATCTCTTAAGTTTTCTCGTTTGCTTCTCCCATCAATAGTATGAGGTGGCTAAAAACAATTTTGCTATTGTTTATACCTATCAAAAATTTCCCACCATTTTTTTGTTACAGCAATTCTTTTTCTTGGGGAAAAACCATCTCTAGTATCTAGAAGGATGCAAAGTATCCTGAGTGACCGTTCCACAAGAACCATGTGGTTCTACAGTGGGGGAGAATAAACAAACACGTAATTAGTAATGTTTGAGGAAGGAGAGAAGTCTTGAAGACATGCTTTGCATACCTGAATGCAGTCCTGTCTGAGGTCTGTTCCATTCTTCTATATTTAAGATGACATATTTCCTTTATCTGAGACAGTTGGGCTTCTGTTCCTTGCAACTGAATGAATCCTGAATAAACAACCCCCAGTGTACAGAAGAGGAAACTGAGTGTGCTCCCCAAGGTCATCTACCTATGTGTGTAGAGTTAGGACCCAGATCCAGGCTTCTCGACTCAAAGCCTTTGTTTTCTTATTACACAAATGTTCTGTAATTCTGGCTCTATCTTTAAACACCTGTAGGACTTTGATGAAATTGCTTAGCTATTCTAAGCCTCTGTTTTCTTCATTTTTAAAATGATGTAGCTGGATCAATGATGTCTAGTTCCTCACAAACCCTAGTTTTTGCTTACTTTCCTAACTTTCCTATATATATATATATATATATATATATATATATATATACATTTTTTTTTATTTATTTGACAGACACAGATCACAAGTAGGCAGAGAGGCAGGCAGAGAGAGATGAGGAAGCAGGATCCCTGCTGAGCAGAGAGCCCGATGTGGGTATCAATCCCAGGACCCTGGGATCGTGACCCAAGCCGAAGGCAAAGGCTTTAACCCACTGAGCCACCCAGGCACCCCTATGTATTTATTTTTAATTAAATAAAGAAACCATGAAAAATTCCCATTGTCAACATTCCAAACATTGCATATTAAACTGAAGTACCTTTGACCACTGAGCTAATTCTTCTTCCTTTCCCATCAATTTAGTGTTTATCCTTTAGGAATTTTTCTATGCATGTAACATAAATATGGATGTTTCTGTAGAACAATTTGGTTTGCTTTGTGTCCTTATGTATATTTTTAACTTAAATTTTCTCATGTTGTATGCATTGTTGTGTAACTTACTTTTATCATTTGACTGAGTCTCATAGATTTACCAAGTCAGTGAGTATAGATCTACTTTATTTTCAATTTTTCTATGCCATCAGTCTACCATATTTTATTTATCCCCAACATATAGATGGATAGTTCACAGTTTTTCATTATGACAAACAAAGCTACAGTGGACAACCCTGTCTATATTTGCTTTGTGTGCATGTTCTAAAATACCAAGAATTCCAATTTATAGCTTTTCAGCAGTGCATGAGGGTTCCTATTTTACCACATCCCCTGCCAGCCCTTAATATCATTAAAATTTTAAAAAGTTAACAACTGAATTATTGTTTTATGTGCATGTTTCTGTGATTTGGGGGGATATTGAGCAGATTCTTTTATAATATATATTTGTGATTTTCTCACAGATTGGCACATTCTGCAGTTCTAAGTATTTGGCTATGCGGTTAATCTGGATGGCCATGATCTCAGTGTTACACTGTAGAGTGCTAATAGGGGTGTGATAATGAGAATCTTCTTCCTTCAGAGAATTTTTGGGTTAGATATCATTGGACTGGCTTGTCTACCGAAGTGTACTTGGAGAACTGACATGGAATTACAGAACCTCATGTCTGGAAAAAATTGAATTTTAGCTGTCTTTCAGTCCTACCCAACCACATCATGTGAAAATTCTGTCTTCAAAATCCTAGCTAAACAAGCATATAACTAACACTGAAATGTGCCCCTTGGGGTAGCCCATTCCATTAGTGTATGGTTCTGTTAATTGGAACAGTCTTTCTTGTACTAAACCAGATATTGTCTCCCTGTAATTTCTATCCACTGTCTTGAATTCAGAGAACAATTCTGCCTCCTATTCCCCATTATAACCTTTCTGATATATGGTGACAGTTTCTATAGTACTTCAAGTCATCTTTTCTCCATGTTAAATATACTAGTTCCCATATGATCCTTGTTTGATGTGTTTTTAAGGGTTTACCCCCCCCACACCTTCTTGGCTATTTTCTGTTGAACAATTCTTAGTTTATCCATGTCACCTGTGAATAAAAAATATGTCACTGGACTAAGCATTCTCTTCCAACATGAAAACTTTTTGTCTTGTGGGTGGGAGCCTCAGGCTTAGGAGATTGAGAATAGGGAAAGAGAAAGGCACATTTCTGGATTCATCAGGTCAAGGAGGGTGGCTGCTGCTCCTATCGAGGGCAGGACTCAAGGCTTAGCCCCAGACACGTGGCAGGAAACAGCCACCAAAATAACAACAGGCCACCATTCCCCACATAGTAATGTTTTATACCAGCAGTAGTATTTACTTGGCACTTAGTTAAAGGCAGCAATTTCCATCCTGAGGATGACCCTAAAATGGGGGGACTTCAGGTCCACAATTTCTCATCCACAACTCCAAAATCTAGAAAGTTCTGAAAACCAAACATTTTTCTCTTAACTCAGGAAGAGGCATGTTATGTCCTGCAGCCCAAATTTGGACCTGTCTCTATATGGCACACAAGCTAAGAATGTTTTTGTACATTTTTAAGTGGTTGAAAACAAAATAATGTATTCATGACAAGTAAAATTTACATGACATTCAAATTTTCATTTCTGGATATAAAGCTTTATTGGAACACACTAAACATGTGTCGCTGGATTTAATACCTTAGAATTTACTAAGTAATAATGATAATAATGAATAATGATGCTTACAATGATGGAAATTGACCTTTATTGAGTGTCAAGTACTGTGCCAAGCATTTTACATCTATCAATTCATTTAATCCTTACAACAATACTAGGTGTTGGGCTTTTCCCCTTCATTTGACTAATGAGGAAACTGAGGCCCATGCAAGTTCAGTAATTTACCCAAGACTGCACTGATCATAGTGGAACTAGAATTTCTCCAATTACTGCTATCATATTTCAGTGTATGCACCTAAGACCATGTTAGTTTTTTTTTAATTTCTAATTGATTCATATTAACTATCAACTAAAATCAAGTCTTAATTGAATGGACTAATGATAAGGCACTGCTTTCCATCTTACAGAGTTGAGTTTTAGAGCCCAGTCCAGGACCTTATGTTTGTCTCTGTAAACCTGCACATAAACTCACTTAGTCTATTATAATTCATAGGCCACCATGCTATTCAAGACATCTCCCTCATTCCATTTTTCTCCCTGATTCAGTTAGCTGGCTCTCTTCTTGTGGTGACTGACTTCACACTTGACACTCGCAATGACAGCACCATATACTACATATTTTCAGCTTAGCTATACATGGATGAATTGCTTACTTTATTTTGCTTTCCTTTTCTGTTTGAATGCAGAAAGCAGATTCCAGGGTGGAGGGGAGTGGGTATATTTCTACAATTTTATAGAGGTCATCTACTCCATTTTTCTTTCCTGCCAGAAGGATCAAAAGCATTTACCAACTTGTCATATGCTTCATGTAACAGTCAGTGTTGTTTATGTTCCTTTCAATTTTTTTTTCATCAGGGATATGCTTGAAAATGATACTGTGCACCAGACTTGTCAACCCAGTTTCTGCCTTTCTACTTAAGAAAAAACATATATGTTTTTGTGTATTAGCTATAAAATAAAATGCCCATTCTTATACTCTTTCTAGGCTTAAATTGAATAATTAATTAAAAAATCAAGAAAAATATTTAGGGTACATATCAGCTCTTTTTTTCTACTTTGTTTTTTTTCCCCTCAACTTCATAAAATCCATCTCTGAAAAACCCTTTCTCAATGAGGAAAAGCTGAGAGCCCTTCCCTTAAGATCAAGAACATGGCAGGGACGTCCACTGTCACCACTGTTGTTCAACATAGTACTAGACGTCCTAGCAAGAGCAGTCATACAACAAAAAGAAATAAAAGGTATTCAGACTGGCAAAGAAGAAGTCAAACTCTCTCTCTTCGCAGATGACATGAAACTGTACGTGGAAAACCCAAAAGACTCCACCCCCAAATTACTAGAACTCATACAGCAATTCAGTAATGTGACAGGATATAAAATCAATGCATAGAAATCAGTTGCTTTCTATACACTAACAATGAAACTGTAGAAAGGGAAATTAGAGATTCCATTTATTGTAAATTCCATTTACAATAGCACCCAAACCATAAGACACTTTGGTATTTTTTTTTCTACTTTGAATTCAAAAGTAGATGGAGGAATATAGTGGAAAGATCAGGGCATCGATGTGTAGTACTGGGATTGTGCACAGGAGACCTGGTTTCTACTGTTGTTTCCTCACTATTTGGCAGATGAATCTCCAGATGTCATTTCCCTCCTCTTGTATGTAAAATCTATAAAATGAGGTAACTGGAATCAAGTGAGGTAAGACCCTTCACTACTCAAAAACTATCTTGAATTTAATATATTTTTTTTATAATATAACTCATATTCTTCCAAAATATCGAAACAGCTTTGTGTGGATGCTTTGTAAATCTCTACTCAAGCTTCATAAAAAGAAACAAAATTCTAGGGCTTTGTCTATGAGAAACATTGTCTATTAGAATTTAGAGGACAAAACTTTCTGAGAATTGCTTTAGTGCTGGTTCTGACAAAAATAGCAATCACAGTTGGATCATTTTAGAATTTTTTTATAGGCTAAGGCCTTGTGTGGCTGGCTGTGGGCAGATCAGGTACTTTCAGTTTTTGGTATTGCAAAGGGAGTCAGAGGCCCAGCCCTGTTCTTGTACCCTACAATATATCCCCTGGAGGACTAGCCTTAAGGAATGCTGGGAGCCTCTTGAAATTCATTCACACACCTGCACAATCACAATCAGCTACCAACTTATTAAAAAAAAAAACACCAAGTTTTTTGTGAAAACTCTCATTTGCTTTTTGAGTCTGAAAAAAAAATCACATGAGAAACATCTGGGAAGCATCTTCAAACCTATTTGTAAATATATCACAGGGATTAAAAAACACAGGCTGAATTGTTTCATTTCTTTAATGCAATGTAGATTTGAAAGGTGACTTTGTTATAGCCTACTGGTATAAATGAAGATATTAGTGAAGATATAATTTATTTACAAGAATTTTTAAAATACTACCTTCCTAGGTTTCTTGGGGAGGAGTTTATTTTTTATTTATGCTTAGAATATGTTTTACTATGCTTCAGATCTACTGTTTTTATATTTTTTTAAGTTTACTGTTTTTAAGTGTTTTGTTTTTTGTTTCTTTCCATTTAGTCTCTGGGTACATTTATCTGTCTAAAAGTATACATATTTTAATGCAATTAATAATTCTAATTTCTCTCAATAATTTCTTTGTAAGAGAATCCAGTGAATGCCAACAATATGCAGCATTGCAGAAATGAAAAAAAATTGTGCTTAATTGTGCCTGTGATTTCTAGAACAAGCCCTTTTTAGAGAGGATGATGTGACCCAGTTAGCAAAACTTAGAATAGTTAATTTCAGTAGTTGACACAAATATCTTAATTATGTTTTTCTCAAAATATTGATTACTTTATAAAGAGGTAGACAAAGAAATTATTGTTAAATTGAACATAAATTCAGCAAGAATGCATATAGTATATTACATTAAATGAAGAGACTCATATTTAAACAAACAGATCAGAACTATTCAACTATCTAGTGTACTGGGAACTCAGAAGTAAATCAATGGGGAATGGGTGGAAGCTAGGTATACCAAAGAATAAATTAAGATATACCAATAATTACATACAATAATTATATGTATGGGATATATCTAATTATTATATCACTTTTCCACTCCTTATGCTTTCCTAAGGGAAATATTCACATATCCTTCAAGCCATAAGATACTGGCGCAAAAGACATATTTCTAATCTTCAGAATCTTTGGATTTTACCAATCTGAGTTTCAAACTTTCAAGTTTCCCCTCTCTTGTTGGCCACAATATCTCTCAAACTCACTCTGCATTCCTTGTATGAAGTTCTAATATGAAAAATTTTTTGCCTTAAAACCTAATATTTTATTTCTTTACATTTTTTTAAAGATTTTATTTATTTATTTGACAGACAGAGATCACAAGTAGGCATAGAGGCAGTCAGAGAGAGAGGAGGAAGCAGGCTCCCTGCGGAGCAGAGAGCCTGATGCGGGGCTCGATCCCAGGACCCTGGGATCATGACCCGAGCCGAAGGCAGAGGCTTTAACCCACTGAGCCACCCAGGCGCCCCTCTTTACATTTTTGACATATTAAGTCAACCAACATTTATTCATAGTGTCATTTCAACAGGTGTTTATTGAGAGATTCCCATTTGTGCAGTACCCTTCCAGGCACTGAGTAAATCAGTGGTGAATAAAACCAACCAAATGTCTCTGTCCTGATAGAGCTTACAGATCATAAACAAATATATAATTTTAGGTAGTTCTTTGACTAAGATAAAGGAAGTAGAGAGTTGGAAGAAGGAATTGGTGTAGAGAATACCTCTACAAGGAGGAGATATTTGAGTGACATAAGGAATGATGTAAGTAAATACCTGGGAGTATGTGTCCTAGGTGGAAGAAATAACAAGTGCAACAGTATGAAAGACCTTGAAATGTCAAGGGAACAGCCAAAGACTGGTGTTTCTGGAGCAGGGTAAACGGGAGAGACTAGTAGAGGATGTCAGAGAGCTAACAAGTTCTGGGATGATGTGTGGGCAGTATAGGCCACTTGAGAAATTCAGATTTGAGGGGCACCTGGGTGGCTCAGTGGGTTAAGCCTCTGCCTTCAGCTCGGGTCATGATCTCAGGGTCCTGGGATTGAGTCCCGCATCGGGCTCTCTGCTCTGCAGGGAGCCTGCTTCCTCCTCTCTCTCTCTCTCTCTCTCTCTCTCTCTCTGCCTACTTGTGATCTCTCTGTTAAAAAAATAAATAAAATCTTAAAAAAAAAATTCAGATTTGATTCTAAAGATAAAGGAAAGCCACTGAAGAGTTTTGAAATAGTGACATTGTATAGATTATTATCTACTCAGCACAAGATATAGATTTATATCTAGTTTATATCTGGTATCCTTTTTACAGCTTTTTAAAGTATACTTGACATACATACTTGACATATATACTTGACATATGCATATTTTAAGTGTATGATTTAAGACATTTTGAAAAATGTGTATAGCAATGAAAACATCACCACAATCAATAAAGTGAGCACATTTGTTACCTTCAAAAGATTCCTTGTGAGGTGATTCCTTTGTCATTCTTTTCTTCACTCTTCCTTGCCCTCACCCTGTCCCCAAGCAACCACAGGTCGGCTGTCACTGTAGCACTATAGAATAGTTTCTATTTTCCAGAAATTTACATAAATGCAAGGACACAATATGTATTTGTTTCTGTCTGAGTTTTTCAGTTTGGATAATTATTTTGAGATTCACTAATGTTTTTGTGTTTATCAATATCATCCCTTTTAATTAACGAGTAGTATTCTATTATATGGATATACCACAACTTTTTAAACATCTGTTGATGGCTATTTTAAAAATAACAGCTTTATTCAGGTATGATTAACATACCATGAAGTTCACACTGTGAAGTGTACACTAAAGTATTTTTAGTATATTCACAAAGTTATGTAGCCATAACCACAATCTCATTCCAGAACATTTTTATCGTCTTAAAAAACAACCTTATATATTAGAAGTCACTCCCCATTGCTTCTTTCCCCAGCCCCTGGCAATCACCAATATACTTTTTATCTGTACAGACTGGCCTATTCCATTTTATAAATTGATTCATACAATGTGTGGGCTTTTATGTTTGGACTTTTTGGCTTAGCAGAATGCTTTCAAGGTTCATCCAGTTGTAGCATCAGTAATTCATTCCTTTTTATGATGGAATAATATTCCATTATATAGATTTATCCTGCTTTGTTTATCTGTTCATTGGCTCAGGACATTAGATTCTTTTCACTTCTTGGATCTTGTGAATAATGATACAATGGACATTCATGTCCACGTTCTTATGTGGATATATATTATAAATACTCTGAGGTATATATTTGAACTAAAATTCCTAGGTCATATAGTAGCTCTATGTTTAATATTTTGAAGACTGGCAAAAATTCTCATAAATAATGTTTGAGGGTTCCAAATTCTCCATATCCTCATTAAACTTGTTATTGTCTGATTTTTTAAAAAAATAGCCATCATAGTGGATGTGAAGTGGTATTTCATTGTGCTTTTGATTTGTATTTTCCTAATGACTAATGATGTTGAGCAACTTTTCGTGTGCATATTAACTATATATATCTTTTTTAGAGAAATGACTTTACAGATTCTCTGTCCATTTTTAATTGGGTTATTTGTTTTTTATTGTTGTAATAATTCTTTTTATATTCTAACTCTGAGTCTTTATTAGATGTATGATTTACAAATATTTCTTCCATTCAGTGATTTGTATTTTTACTTTCTTAATGGTATCCATTGAAGCCCAAATTTTTAAAACTTTTATAAAGTTTAACTAATATATTTTTTCTTTTGTCATTTATGCTTTAGGTTTCATATGTAAGGTTCTGATGAAGCTCAGTAGATCTATTTTCTCTTTTGTTGCTTGTGTCTTTGATGTCACATGTAAGAAGGCTTTTCCTAACTCAAATTCACAAAGATTTACTTCTACATTTTCTTCTAAGAATTATATAGCTTTGGGGTGCCTGGGTGGCTCAGTCATTAAGTGTTCATCTGCCTTGAAGGCAGGTCATGAACCCAGGGTCCTGGGCTCAAGCCCCACATTGGGCTCCTTGTTCAGCAGGGAACCTGCTTCTCCCTCTCCCTCTGCCCCTCCTCCTGCTTGTGTTCCCTCTCTCACTTTCTCTGTCAAATAAATAAATAAAATCTTGAAAAAAAAAAAGAATCGTATAGCTTTAAGCTCTGACATTTAGGTCTGTGGTCCAACTGAGTTAATTTATCTGTGGTATGAGGTAGGGGTCCATCTTTATTCTTTAGCATGTGGATATCCAGTTCTCCCAGTGCTATTTATTAAAAAACAAACAAACAAACAAACAACTTTTTCTCCATTGAGTTCTCTCAGCTGAAAATCAATTGACCACAAATATAAAGGTCTGTACTTGCAATTTTGTACTTTCTATACTTATAATTCTGTTCCACTGATCTGTATTTCTATAATTATGCCAGTATCACAGGATTTTTTATTTATTATATTTTATTATGTTACATTAGTCACCATACAGTACATCGTTAGTTTTTGATGTAGTATTCCATGATTCATTATTGCTTATTGTGCTCCATGCAATACATATCCTTCTTAATACCCATTCCTGGGCTAATCCATCCCCTTACCCCACTCCCTTCTAAAGCCCTCAGTTTGTTTCTCAGAGTCCATAGTCTCTCATGGTTTGTCTTCCCTTCCAATATCCTCCCCCATCACTTTTCCCTTCCTTCTCCTAATGTCCTTCATGCTATTCCTTATGTTCCACAAATAAGTGAAACCATATGATAATTGACTTTCTCTGTTTAACTTATTTCACTCAGCATAATCTCCTCCAGTCCCATCCATGCTGATGCATAAGTTGGGTATTCATCCTTTCCGATGGCTGGGTAATATTCCATTGTATATATGGACCATGACATCTTCTTTATCCATTCATCTATTGAAGGAAATCTTGGCTCTTTCCACAGTTTGGTGATTATGGACATTGCTGCAATGAACATTGGGGTGCATATGGCCCTTCTTTGCACTATATCTGTATCTTTGGGGTAAATACCCAGTAGTGCAATTGCCAGGTCATAGAGTAGCTCTATTTTTAACTTTTTGAGGAAACTCCACACTGTTTTCCAAAGTGGCTATACCAACTTGCATTCCCACCAACAGTGTAAGAGGGTTCCCCTTTCTCCACAACTACTCCAACATTTGCTGTTTCTTGCCTTGTCAACTTTTGCCATTCTAACTGGTGTAAGGTGGTATCTCAGTGTGGTTTTGATTTGAATTTCCCTAATGGGTAATGTTGATGAACATTTTTTCATGTGTCTGTTAGCTATTTGTATGTCTTCTTTGGAGAAGTATCTGTTCATGTCTTCTGCCCATTTCTTGATGGATTATTTGTTTCTTGGGTGTTGAGTTTGGGAAGTTATAGTTCTTTGATATCATCAACCCTTTATCTTTTATGTCATTTGCAAATATCTTCTCCCATTCTCCAGGTTGCCTTTTACTTTTATTGACTGTTTGCTTTGCTGTGAAGAAACTTTTTATTTTGTTGAAGTCCCAGTAGTTCATTTCTTTTTTTAAATTTTATTTTTTATAAACATATATTTTTATCCCCAGGGGTACAGGTCTGTGAATCGCCAGGTTTACACACTTCACAGCACTCATCATAGCACATACCCTCCCCAATGTCCATAATCCCACCCCCCCAACCCCCCTCCCCCCATTAACCCTCACTTTGTTTTGTGAGATTAAGAGTCACTTATGGTTTGTCTCCCTCCCAATCCCATCTTGTTTCATTTACTCTTCTCCTACACCCTTAAGCCCCCATGTTGCATCTCCTCTCCCTCATATCAGGGAGATCATGTGATAGTTGTCTTTCTCCGATTGACTTATTTCGCTAAGCATGATACCCTCTAGTTCCATCCACGTCGTCGCAAATGGCAAGATTTCATTTCTTTTGATGGCTGCATAGTATTCCATTGTGTATATATACCAAATTTTCTTTATCCATTCGTCTGTTGATGGACATCTAGGTTCTTTCCATAGTTTGGCTATTGTAGACATTGCTGCTATAAACATTCGGGTGCACGTGCCCCTTCGGATCACTACGTTTGTATCTTTAGGGTAAATACCCAGCAGTGCAATTGCTGGGTCATAGGGTAGTTCTATTTTCAACATTTTGAGGAACCTCCATGCTGTTTTCCAGAGTGGTTGCACCAGCTTGCATTCCCACCAACAGTGTAGGAGGGTTCCCCTTTCTCCGCATCCTCGCCAGCATCTGTCATTTCCTGACTTGTTCATTTTAGCCATTCTGACTGGTGTGAGGTGGTATCTCATTGTGGTTTTGATTTGTATTTCCCTGATGCCGAGTGATGTGGAGCACTTTTTAATGTGTCTGTTCGCCATCTGGATGTCTTCTTTGCAGAAATGTCTGTTCATGTCCTCTGCCCATTTCTTGATTGGATTCTTTGTTCTTTGGGTGTTGAGTTTGCTAAGTTCTTTATAGATTTTGGACACTAGCCCTTTATCCGATATGTCATTTGCAAATATCTTCTCCCATTCTGTCAGTTGTCTTTTGGTTTTGTTAACTGTTTCCTTTGCTGTGCAAAAGCTTTTGATCTTGATAAAATCCCAATAGTTCATTTTTGCCCTTGCTTCCCTTGCCTTTGGCGATGTTCCTAGGAAGATGTTGCTGCGGTTGAGGTCGAAGTGGTTGCTGCCCGTGTTCTCCTCAAGGATTTTGATGGATTCCTTTCTCACATTGAGATCCTTCATCCATTTTGAGTCTATTTTCGTGTGTGGTGTAAGGAAATGATCCAATTTCATTTTTCTGCATGTGGCTGTCCAATTTTCCCAACTCCATTTATTGAAGAGGCTGTCTTTTTTCCATTGGATATTCTTTCCTGCTTTGTCGAAGATGAGTTGACCATAAAGTTGAGGGTCTATTTCTGGGCTCTCTATTCTGTTCCATTGATCTATGTGTCTGTTTTTGTGCCAGTACCATGCTGTCTTGATGATGACAGCTTTGTAATAGAGCTTGAAGTCCGGAATTGTGATGCCACCAACTTTGGCTTTCTTTTTCAATATTCCTTTGGCTATTCGAGGTCTTTTCTGGTTCCATATAAATTTTAGGATTATTTGTTCCATTTCTTTGAAAAAAATGGATGGTACTTTGATAGGAATTGCATTAAATGTGTAGATT
>NW_019154149.1:6403529-6408631 GCF_002288905.1 Enhydra lutris kenyoni | reverse complement strand
TTTTTTTGGTTTCTATTTCATTGATTTCTGCTCTGATCTTTATGATTTCTCTTCTCCTGCTGGGTTTAGGCTTTCTTTCTTGTTCTTTCTCCAGCTCTTTTAGGTGTAGGGTTAGGTTGTGTACCTGAGACCTTTCTTGTTTCTTGAGAAAGGTTTGTACCGCTATATATTTTCCTCTCAGGACTGCCTTTGTCGTGTCCCACAGATTCTGAACCGTTGTGTTTTCATTATCATTTGTTTCCATGAATTTTTTCAATTCTTCTTTAATTTCCTGGTTGACCCATTCATTCTTTAGAAGGATGCTGTTTAGTCTCCATGTATTTGGGTTCTTTCCAAATCTCCTCTTGTGATTGAGTTCTAGCTTCAGAGCATTGTGGTCTGAAAATATGCAGGGAATGATCCCAATCTTTTGATACCGGTTGAGACCTGATTTAGGACCGAGGATGTGGTCTATTCTGGAGAATGTTCCATGTGCACTAGAGAAGAATGTGTATTCTGTTGCTTTGGGATGAAATGTTCTGAATATATCTGTGATGTCCATCTGGTCCAGTGTGTCATTTAAGGCCTTTATTTCCTTGTTGATCTTTTGCTTGGATGATCTGTCCATTTCAGTGAGGGGAGTGTTAAAGACCCCTACTATGATTGTATTATTGTCGATGCGTTTCTTTGATTTTGTTATTAATTGGTTTATATAGTTGGCTGTTCCCACGTTAGGGGCATAGATATTTAAAATTGTTAGATCTTGTTGGATAGATCCTTTGAGTATGATATAGTGTCCTTCCTCATCTCTTATTATAGTCTTTGGCTTAAAATCTAATTGATCTGATACAAGGATTGCCACTCCTGCTTTTTTCTGATGTCCATTAGCATGGTAAATTCTTTTCCACCCCCTCACTTTAAACCTGGAGGTGTCTTCAGTTTAAAATGAGTTTCTTGTAGGCAACATATAGATGGGTTTTGTTTTTTTATCCATTCTGATACCCTGTGTCTTTTGATTGGGGCATTTAGCCCATTCACATTCAGGGTAAGTATTGAGAGATATGAATTTAGTGCCATTGTATTGCCTGTAAGGTGACTGTTATTGTATATTGTCTCTGTTCCTTTCTGATCTACTACTTTTAGGGTCTCTCTTTGCTTAGAGGACCCCTTTCAATATTTCCTGTAGAGCTGGTTTGGTGTTTGCAAATTCTTTCAGTTTTTGTTTGTCCTGGAAGCTTTTAATCTCTCCTTCTATTTTCAATGAGAGCCTAGCTGGATATAGTATTCTTGGCTGCATGTTTTTCTCGTTTAGTACTCTGAATATATCATGCCAGCTCTTTCTGGCCTGCCAGGTCTCTGTGGATAAGTGTGCTGCCAATCGAATATTTTTACCATTGTATGTTACAGACTTGTTTTCCCGGGCTGCTTTCAGAATTTTCTCTTTGTCACTAAGACTTGTAAATTTTACTATTAGGTGACGGGGTGTGGACCTATTCTTATTGATTTTGAGGGGGGTTCTCTGAACATCCTGGATTTTGATGCTTGTTCCCTTTACCATATTGGGGAAATTCTCTCCAATAATTCTCTCCAATATACCTTCTGCTCCCCTCTCTCTTTCTTCTTCTTCTGGAATCCCAATTATTCTAATGTTGTTTCGTCTTATGGTGTCACTTATCTCTCGAATTCTCCCCTCATGGTCCAGTAGCTGTTTGTCCCTCTTTTGCTCAGCTTCTTTATTCTCTGTCATTTGGTCTTCTATATTGCTAATTCTTTCTTCTGCCTCATTTATCCTAGCAGTGAGAGCCTCCATTTTTGATTGCACCTCATTAATAGCTTTTTTGATTTCAACTTGGTTAGATTTTAGTTCTTTTATTTCTCCAGAAAGGGCTTTTATATCTCCCGAGAGGGTTTCTCTAATATCTTCCATGCCTTTTTCGAGCCCGGCTAGAACCTTGAGAATCGTCATTCTGAATTCTAGATCTGACATATTACCAATGTCTGTATTGGTTAGGTCCCTAGCCTTTGGTACTGCCTCTTGTTCTTTTTTTTGTGGTGAATTTTTCCGCCTTGTCATTTTGTCCAGATAAGAGTATATGAAGGAGCAAGTGAAATACTAAAAGGGTGGCAACAACCCCAGGAAAATATGCTTTAGCCAAATCAGAAGAGATCCCAAATCGTGAGGGGGGAGAAAGGGGATAAAAAGAGGATCAGAAAGAAGAAAAAAAAAAAAAAATTAAAAAAAGAAAACCAATAAAGAAAAAATATATAAAGGAAAAAAAGAATATATATATTAGATAAACTAGTTAAAAAACGTTAAAAAAGGAAAGGGTAAAAGTTAAAAAAATTTAGCAGAAGAAGAAAAATAAATTGAAAAAGAAAAAAAATTAAATTAACTGCAAGGCTAAAGAATCATGGGGAGAAAGCCATGAGTTCCGTGCTTTGCTTTCTCCTCCTTTGGAATTCCGCTGCTCTCCTTGGTATTGAAACTGCACTCCTTGGTAGGTGAACTCTGTCCTGGCTGGGCTTCTTGTTGATCTTCTGGGGGAGGGGCCTGTTGTAGTGATTCTCAAGTGTCTTTGCCCCGGGCGGAGTTGCACCGCCCTTACCCGGGGCCGGGCTGAGTAATCCGCTCGGGTTCGCTTTCGGGAGCTTTTGTCCCCTGAGCGCTTTCCGTAGAGTCCGGAGGGCGGGAATGAAGATGGCGGCCTCCCGGTGTCCGGCCCGGAGGAGCCCAGAGCCCGGGGCCCCACTCCTCAGTGCGCCCTCAGAGAACAGCGCCGATTTACTCCCGTCACCCTTCCTCCGGCCGCGCTCCGAGCTGACCGAGCCTGCGACCGGTTCAAGGTAACCCCCGCTTCGAGCTCACTCCTCGGCTCTGTCTCTGTAGCCGGCTTCCCTGTTCTAATACCTGTAAGCTCTGTGACACTCAGACACCCCCGATCCTTCTGTGACCCTGCGGGACCTGAGGCCACGCTGGCCCCGCCTGGGCTTCACCCCGGTTGAGCCTCTGGAGCGATGTCCCTCAGCGGAACAGACTTTTAAAAGTCCCGATTTTGTGCTCCGTGGCTCCGCCGCTTGCCGGGAGCCGGCCCCTCCCCCCCGCGGTCTATCTTCCCGTCGCTTTGGATTCACTTCTCTGCCAGTCCTACCTTTCAGAAAGTGGTTGATTTTCTGTTTCTAGAATTGCTGTTCTTCTTCTCTTTGATCTCCCGTTGGATTTGTAGGTGTTTGCAATCTTTAGATAAGGTATCTAGCTGATCTCCCGCTACCTGAAGTAGTCTCAGCCTGCTACTTCTCCGCCATCTTGATTCCTCCCCCAGGTCTCTTTATTTTGATTAGCATTTGGCTTATGTAGTTGGCTGCTCCCATGTTAGGGACATAAATATTTATAATTGTTAGATCTCCTTGATGGATAGGCCCTTTAAGAATGATGTTCTGTCCTTCTGTATCTCTGACTACAGTCTTTAGCTTAAAATCTAATTTGTCTGATATGAGATTTGCTACCCCAACTTTCTTTTGAGGTCCATTGGCATGAAAGATGGTTTTCCATCCCTTCACTTTCAGTTTGGATGCATCTTTAGGTTCAAAATGAGTTGTAGAAAGCATATGGATTGGTCCTGTCTTTTTATCTAATCTGCAACCCTGTGCTGTCTTATGGGAGCATTTAGGCCATTCTTGTTGTGAGTGATTATTGAGAAATATGATTTTATTGTCATCATATTGCCTATGAAGTCCTTGTTTCTATAGATTGTCTCTGTGTATTTCTGTTCTATATCACTCTTGAGGTCTTTCTCCTTTTATAGAACCCCCCTTAATATTTCTTGCCGGGCTGGCTTGGTGGTCACATATTCTTTCAGTTTTTTGCCAGTCTTGGAGGCTCTTTCTCTCTCCATCCATTCTAAATGACAGCCTTGCTAGATAAAGTATTCTTGGCTGCAAGTTCTTCTCATTTGGTACCCTGAATATGTCTTGCCACCCTTTTCTGGCTTGCCAGGTTTCTGTGGGCAGGTCTGACAGTATTCCTCTGACATATGTTCCCCCCTCTGTACATAAGGAATCTCTTTGTCCTAACTGTTCTTAAGATGTTTTCTCTGGTTTTAAGATTCCCGAGTTTCAGTCTTACATGCTGCCTGGGGGTTGGTCTGCTCTCCTTGATCTTAGGGGTGTTCTCTCTCCCTCTAAGACACGAATACTTGTTTCTTTCCCCAGATTAGGGAAGTTCTCAACTATGATTTGCTCAAATATATCTTCTAGTCCACTTTCTCTCCACCCCCTCAGGGATCCCAACAATTCTGACATTGGAATCTTTCATGGCATCATTTGTTTCTATAATTCTGTTTTCATGGATTTTAAGCTGTTTGTTCCAGGCCTCCTCCTCTTCCTTCTTTTCTATCATTTTGTCTTCTAGAGCTTTTTTTTTTGTTCTTCTGCCTCATTTACCCTAGCTGTTAGAGTGTTTAGATTAGATTGGATGTCATTGATAGCATTTTTAAGTTCTGCCAGAGCAGCAGCTCTCATTTCTGCCCTTAGAGAATCTATGTTACCATTAGTAGTTTTCTCCAGCCTAGCTGTTGCCTTCATAACTGTTACCTTGAAGTCTATTTCTAACATCTTGCTTAAATCCATTAGGTCTGATGGAGAGGCCATTGTCTCTGGGTCTTTTCTTTGTTGGCAGTTCCTCCTCCTAGTCATTCTGTTTAGTTGTGATTGAGGGGATGTACAGCTGAAAATATAAGCCATAATACAGGCTAGGTGCACCCTGGGAAAGTTTGGAGCTATCAGAAGCCACCATCAACAAAACAAAACAAAACACCCAGTCAAAATGAAACCCAAGAATAAGATTTATAAAGTACAAAACAAAAACAAAGAAACAAACAAAAATTCCAACAAAAAATAATAAAATGGGAGGGTGAAGGGAAGGTGGCTATAATCTCTCCATGTGGGCAAGGTAGGGTATTTTAGTTCTTCCTGGCTGTATTTTGTTCTGTTAGAGAACACTACTTCCCGGAGATACAGCGATACAGAGAAACTAAATCTGGTATATATAAAGGTAATATATGTGTATGTATGTGTGTGTGTGTGTATACACACACACACACATATAAATTTATCCACAATAACAG
>NW_019154149.1:6375845-6400529 GCF_002288905.1 Enhydra lutris kenyoni | reverse complement strand
ATTGAAGCTTATATCCATATATATAAAAAGAAAAAAGTATATATGTGAAAAAGTTCAAGTTAAAAAGTTACCATGGAATATGTTTTATTAAACATCTAGTTAAAATGATAAGTAGGTTTAAAAAAAAACACAGAAGAAATGCAAGAAAGAATTTTAAAAGGAGAGAAAAGTTGTATCTAAGAAACACACAGGCCATGAGGCAACACCAGGAGCTTAATATACTATTTTCCCCCAGTGTTGGGGTTTTACAGTTTTACGGGGACCCTTGGATTGTTGTCCTCTTGCTCTTCCAGCTTGTCTTCTGGGGGAGGGGCCTGATGCATTGTTATTCATTCCATCCTGCTTGGGTAGAGTTGCCTTGCCCCTATGAAGGGACTGGGCTCTGTGGAAACCAGTTTTTGGGGCTTTTGTTCTCTGGTGGCTTTTTGCATCTTTTGGGAGGGTCAGAACAAAGGAAAAGGTCCACACCCAGATCTCTGCCCCAGAGGAGAGAAACCACAGTCTGCTCCTCTTTGAATGGTCCAGAACATACAGTCTTCCCCTCTGTAAGTGCCACTGAAAACCGCAGCCTGGCACAGGCAGTGCATGCCCCCAGTGATCCTCTCAGCTGTGGGCCCCAGACCCCCTTGTCTCTGCCAACAGCCCCCCTTCGCTCCCCGCACCTCCAAAACCATAAACTATCCCAGGTGCGGACAGCAGTTGTGTATTACTTTTTGAATCTTTGTTCATGGAGGACATTTGTCTGAACTATTCTTGTAGTAGTCTTTTGTATCAAGGTTATGGTGGACTTACACAATGAGGAAGCATTCTCTCCTGTTAATTTTGTGAATGACTTTGTGTTGAATTGGTATTATTTCTTCTTTAGATATTTGTTAGAATTCTCATTAGAAGTTTCTGGGTTAGGAATTTTCTTCATGTGAAGTTTTTATCTAAAACTTGCATTTCTTTTTATAAAGATAGTACTTTTTAGGTTATCTATTTATTTTTTGTGTGAGCTTGGGTATCTTGTGTTTTCAAGGTATTTATAACTTCTTTTAAGTTGCTGAATTTATTGGCATGAAGTTGTTCATAACATTCAATTATTATCTGATTAAATCTATGGAACCTTTAGTGATGCCATCTCCATCATTCCTAGTATGTATTTTTCTCCAGATTGCTTTGGCTAGAAGTGTATCAGTTATATTGATCTCTTAAAAGAACTTCTCTTCCACTGATTTTTCATATTATTTTTGCTTTCTATTTTATTTATTTCTGTTTAAGTGTTTTTTTTTTAATTCTGCTTAGTTTGGATTTAATTTGCTCTTTTTCTTAGTTTCTAAATGTAGAAGCTTTTGTCATTGCATTGAAACCATTATTCTTTTTTAATATAGGAATTTTTGTACTGCAGATTTACCTCTAAAAATTGCTAAAGCTGCATTCCCCAAATTTTGGTAAGATTTTGTTTTCATTCCCATTCAGTTTGAAATGCTTTCTAATTTCCTTTCATTACTTTCTTGACCCATATGCTCCTTAGAAGTGTGTTATCTAGAATTCAGTTAATTGGGAATTTCCTAGACATTTTTTTGATATTGATTCCTAATTTAATTCTATGGTAATTAGAGAACATGCCTTGTATTATTTGAATCATTTAACATTTCTTCAGACTCATCTTATGACGCTGTATAGAGTTTTGACTTGGTAAGTGTTTTGTGTGGACTTGAAAAGACTGTGTTCTGCTGTTTTGGGATGAGTGTTCTGTGAAAGTAAAATAAGTGTGGTAGTTTGATATTGTTTCAGTTTATATATTTTATTGATTTTCTGTTTTTGTTATCAATTATTGGAAGAAGGATTTTGAAATATCTAATGACAATTATGAATTTGTCTATTTCTCCTTGCAGGTTTATTTGTTTCTTACATTGTGGACTTTGAAGATCTATTACTTTGGTTGCCTAAATATTTGAATTTTCATGTTCCTTTAGTGAATTGTGCCTTAGAAAATCGGAAGTTTATAAACTGGAAAGTTTATAATTTCTCTTATTTTGCCTGGTGATATTCTTGCCTCTAAAATCTATATATGATATTCATGTAGGTATTCTAACTTTCTTTAGTTAGTGTTTCTTCCTTGCATAAATTTGGATAGTTATCCTTCCAATGTCTTTAAGGCTGCTGGTAGTTTTAGTTTGCAACAGTAGCCATAATAAAGTTACCACACACTGAGTGACTTAGAGAAATTTATTGTTCTGGAGGCTATAATTTTAATATCAGGGCATTAGCAGAGTTGGATCCTTCTAAGAATTGTAAGAAAGAAATTTTTCCACGCCTCTCAACCAGATTCTGGTGATTTTCTGGCAATCTTTGGCATTCTTTGGCTCGTGAAAACATCACTTTAATCACCTCCTTCATCTTACCATAGTATTCTCCTTGTATGTATATTCTATGTTCAAATTTCCCCCTTTTTAAGATTGATTATTTTTATTAACATATAATGTATTATTTGCCCCAGGGGTACAGGTCCATGGATCGTCAGGCTTATATATTTCACAGCACTCACCATATCACATACCCTCCCCAAGGTCAATAACCCCACCACCCTCTCCCTACCTTCCCTCCCCCCAGCAACCAACAGTTTGTTTTGTGAGATTAAGAGTCTCTTATGGTTTGTCTCCCTCCCAATCCCATCTTGTTTCATTTTTTTTTCCTTCCCTACCCCACAAACGCCTGCCCTGGCTCTCATATTCCTCATATCAGAGAGATCATATGATAATTGTCTTTCTCTGATTGACTTATTTCACTCAGCATAATACCTTCTAGGTCTATCCGCATCATTGCAAATGGCAAGATTTCCTTTCTTTTGATCACTGCATAGTATTCCATTGTGTGTGTGTGTGTGTGTGTGTGTGTGTGTGTGTGTGTGTGACATCTTCTTTATCCATTCATCTGTTGGACTTCTATGTTCTTTCCATAGTTTGGGTATTCTGGACATTCAGGTTGAGACCTGATTTGTGGCCCAGGATGTGATCTATTCTAGAGAATGTTCCATGTGCACTAGAGAAGAATGTGTATTCTGTTGCTTTGGGATGGAATGTTTTGAATATATCTGTGATGTCCATCTGGTCCAGTGTGTCATTTAAGGCCTTTATTTCCTTGTTGATCTTTTGCTTGGATGATCTGTCCATTTCAGTGAGGGGGGGTTTGTTAAAGTCCCCTACTATTATTGTATTATTGTTGATGTGTTTCTTTGACCTTGATATTAATTGGTCTATGTAGTTGGCTGCTCTCATGTTAGGGGCATAGATATTTAAAATTATTAGATCTTCTTGTCGGACAGACCCTTTGAGTATGATATAGTGTTGTCCTTCCTCATCTATTATAGTTTTTGGTTTAAAATCTAATTTATCTTATCTAAGGATTGCCACCCCAGCTTTCTTTTGATGTCCATTAGCACAGTAAGTTGTTTTCCACCCCTTCACTTTGAATCTGGAGGTGTCTTTCGGTCTAAAATGAATTTCTTGTAGACAACATATCAATAGGTCTTGTTTTTTTATCCATTCTGATACCCTGTGTCTTTTGATTAGAGCGTTTAGCCCATTTACATTCAGGGTAACTATTTAAAGATATGAATTGAGTGCCATTGTATTGCCTGTAAGGTGACTGTTACTGTATATTGTCTCTGTTCCTTTCTGGTCTGTTACTTTCAGGCTCTCTCTTTGCTTAGAGGACCCCTTTCAACATTTCCTATAGGGCTGATATGGTGTTTGCAAATTATTTTAGTTTTTGTTTGTCGTGGAGGCTTTTTATCTCTCCTTCTATTTTCAATAATGGCCTAGCTGGATATAGTATTCTTGGCTGCATATGTTTCCATTTAGTGCTCTGAATATATCATGCCAGTCCTTTCTGGTCTGCCAGGTCTCTGTGGATAAGTTTGCTGCCAATCTAATATTTTTATCATTGTATGTTATAGACTTCTTTTCCCGAGTGGCTTTCAGGATTTTCTCTTTGTCACTAAGACTTGTAAGTTTAGCTATTAGATGACAGGGTGTGGACCTATTTTTATTGATTTTTGAGAGGGGTTCTCTGTGCCTCCTGGATTTTGATGCTTGTTCCCTTTGCCATATTAGGGAAATTCTCTACTATAGTTTGCTCCAAATTACCTTCTTCCCCTCTCCCTCTTTCTTCTTCTTCTGGAATCCCAGTTATTCTAGTATTGTTTCATCTTATGGTATCACTTATCTCTTGAATTCTCCCCTCCTGGTCCAGTAGTTGTTTGTCTCTCTTTTGCTCAGCTTCTTTATTCTCCATCCTTTGGTCTTCTACATCACTAATTCTCTCTTCTGCCTCATTTATCTTTGCAGTAAGAGCCTCCATTTTGGATTGCTCCTCATTAATAGCTTTTTTGATTTCAACTTGGTTAGATTTTAGTTATTTTATTTCTCCAGAAAGGGCTTTTATTTCTCCAGACAGGATTTCTCTAATATCTTCGGTGCCCTTTTCAGGCCCAGCTAGCACCTTGAGAATCATCATTCTGAATTCTAGTTCTGACATATTACCAATGTCCGTATTGATTAAGTCCTTAGCCATCAGTATTGCCTCTTGTTCTTTTATTTATTTATTTATTTATTTTGTGGTGAGGTGTTCTGTCTTGTCATTTTATCCAGATAAGAATATATGAACAAGAGAGTAAAATACTAAAAGGGTGGCAAAGACCCCAGAAAAATGTATGCTAACCAAATCAGAAGGACCCAAAACCGGGGGAAGGAGTAAAGGGGGAAAAAGAGATAAAAATTATATATATACTAGGCTGGTGACTAGAACAGAGCCACCCACTTGATTTTGGGTGTGTTCTGGTCTCTTGAAGAAACTACCTCCCAAAATTTTAAAGGAAGAAAAACTTACATATATACAAAAATAAAGGTAAAATGAGGAAGGGATGGACTATGATTGTAAAGATGAAAATTTTAAAAAAATTCTAAAAAAGGAATTGATATATTGGTTAGAAAAAGAAAAAAAAATAAGAGGAGAGTGATCAGCCTGGAGACTAGAACAAAGCCATGGGCTAGTTTTAGGGTATGTTTTTATTTATTAGAAGAAATTGTATCCCAAAATTTTAAAGAAGAAAAACCTATATGTATACAAAAATTAAGGTTATATAGAATGAAGGGATGGAATATGGTTATAACAATGAAGATTTAGAAAGGTTTTTTTTAAAAGGTATTGTTAAGATAAACTACTTAAAAAACGTTAAAAGAGGAAAGAGGAAAAGTTAAAAAAATAGATTAAGAAAAAAATTTTTAAAAAATAACTTTGCAAGGCTAAGGGATCATGGGGAAAAAACCATGAATGCTATCTGTTGCTTTCCCCTAGCTCTGGAGTTCCACAGTTCTCGTTGATGGGTGAACTTGGTCTTGGCTGGATGTTCTTGCTGATCTTCTGGGGGAGGGGCCTTTGCAGTGAGTCTCAAATGTCTTTGCCTGAGGTGGAATTGCACTGCCCTTTCCAGGGGCCAGGCTAAACAATCTGCTTGGGTTTGCTCTTGGGAGTTCCCTGAATGCTTTCCATAGAGCCCTGGAGGACAGGAATGAAGATGGTGGCTTCCCAGTCTCTGGCCTGGAGGAGCTGAGAGCTCAGGGCCCTACTCCTGTGTGCCGTCAGAGAAAAGCAGCCAATCCCTCCCATCTCCCTGGTCTCTGGCCGTGCTCCATGCTCACTCGGCCTGTGACAGAGCATTGCTATCTCTGATGCACGGCCCCATCTGGAGTCTTGAAACCCAGCAGATTCCTGCCATGTGCTCTCCCACTGCTCCTCCCAGAGGAGGAAGGAGGGGTCTCTCCAGATCAGTCACTTGTGGGGTCCCTGCTCAAAGAGCAGTGGCCTGATTGTGCCTTGGATCATGGTTTAGGGTAACCCCAATCTGAGAGCTCACTCCTCAGCTCCATCTTTGCAGCTGGGTTCCCTGCTCTGATAGCTGGGTGCTCTGCCACACTCAGGCACCCCCAGTCTTTTTGTGATCATGTAGGTCCTGAGACCACACTGTCCCTACAAAGGCTCCACCCCCACTTAGCCTCTGGAGCGATTTCCCTTAGTGGAGCAGACTTCTAAAAGTTTTGATTTTATGCTCCTCTGCTTGCCGGGAGCCGGCCCCTCCCCTGCGGTCTGTCTTCCTGTCGCTTTGGATTCACTTCTCTGCACATCCCACCTTTCAGAAAGTGGTCAATTTTCTGTTCCTAGAATTGCTGCTCTTCTTCTCATCTATCTCCTGTTGAGTCTGTAGGTGTTCAGAATCATTTGATAACCATCTAGCTGAACTCCTGTGACCTGATGTCATCTGAGTCTACTACTCCTCCACCATCTTGCATCTTCCCTGCCAAATTTCCCCTTTTTATAAAGATACCAATCATATTGGGTTAAGACCCACCCTCATGATTTCATCTTAGGAAATTTTATCTGTACTGACCCTGTTTCCAAATAAGATCACATTCTAAGGTAATAGTGGTTGGAACTTCAACTCATGAATTATGTGGGAAACACAATTCAACCTATAACATTGGATTTTTCCTTCTGCAGTGCCTAATATGCTATGTATACCATCCAGTATATTTTTCATTTCAGACCTGTAATTTATAGTACTAGAAACTTAATTTGGGTATTTTTAAAATGTTTTATATGCCTGTGTAACATGTTCAATTTTTTCTCTTGTTGAACAAGTAGAATGTAGTTATAATGGCTATTTTAATGTTCTTATCTTCTTATTTGATCATATGTGCCATTTTCTGGTCTGTTTTGGTTGAAAGGATTTTCTGTTCATTATTGCTCTATTTTCTTCCTTTCTTGCATTTTTGGTAATTTTTTATTTGATGCCAGATAATGTTGGATTTTTTTGTGTGTGTATTTTTTCCCCTAAAATTATTTTTTCCCCTAAAATTATTCTCAAACTTAAATCTGCAATGCTTTTAATTTATTTGGAAACTGATTTTTTTGAGGCTTGATTTTAAGCTTCATTAAATAGAAATGGACTAGCTATTAATATATGGCTTATTTTTGTCCACAACAGAGGCCCTCTGAGGATCTTACCTGATGCCATGTGAAATACAAGGTTTTCTTTCTTTTTTTTTTTTTAAGATATTTTATTTATTTATTTGACAGAGAGAGAAAGAGAGAGACAGACAGAAAGAGAGGGAACATGAGCAGGGGCAATGGGAGAGGGAGAAGGCGGCTTCCTGTGGGGCTCAATCCCAGGACCCTGGGATCATGACCGGAGAGAAAGGCAGATGCTTAACAACTGAGCCACCCAGGCACCCCAATACAACATTTTATATTCTGTCTTTTGGGAATATGAAATGTTTCTTCTTCTGGTTGCACTCCAAGAATTGTTCCTTCTTTTTTCTATGTGATTCTTTCTCCAGCCTCAGGTAGTTGCATCACATTTATGTACTGATGAGTGCTCAGCTAAGTAGTTGAGAGGACCTCTACACATTTTTGTGCAGGTCTCTCCTCTTTTATATTCTGCCCTAAGAACTCTAGCTGCATTTCTCTCCTTGGACTCCCAGCTCTGTCTTTTTTTCTTTTCTTTTTTTTTTTTTTAAAAGATTTTATTTATTTATTTGACAGAGAGAGATCACAAGAAGACAGAGAGGCAGGCAGAGAGAGAGAGACAGTGAGAGAGAAAGAGAAGCAGGCTCCCCGCTGAGCAGAGAGCCCGATGAGGGACTCGATCCCAGGACCCTGAGATCATGACCTAAGCCGAAGGCAGCAGCTTAACCCACTGAGCCACCCAGGCGCCCCAGCTCTGTCTTTTAACAGGGAGACCACTAGCTTCCACTTGAGTTCTCCCTGCCTGTGATACAGCCTAAACTCTCCTTCCAGGCAGTAAATTAGGATAATAATAAGGCTTCACTTTGCTTGTTTTGTGTCTTGCTGTACCTCAGCTCCAACATGTGAAAACCATAGCTTTATATATATAGTCCAAGTGTTTTTATTTGTTTCTGCCAGGAGGATAATCCTATTCTCTGTTATGCCATTTCAGCTATATGTTTCCTAAGAGATTATTTTGTTATTTAACTTTTTATCATGAAAATGATATTTTCTTATAAATGTTTCTAGCAAAACAGACATTAGCAAAACAGAAAATTTGCATTTCCACCATTCTCCCCACCCTGTATTCTCCCAAAACTCAAGTGCATTCATGGTCCTCAGAGGAAATATTTTATAGTTGGTGTGTACACTTACAGGTAATTTTATATTTATTTAAAAATATGTACATGCACATATTATAGATATAGCCATATACATATATACAAACATTATACATACATAAAAACTTTGAAAAAAATGAGACAGTTATTATTTTATAAACTGGATTTCTTGCTCTATGACTATGGATTTTTGGAATAAGTCATACAGATGCATCTAATTATTTTAATCATCTGCATAGAACTCTATAGTATGGATACACCATTTTTTAAATTTAGCTATCCTTTTAATGATATACATATGGATTCTTACCTAAATTTCACTATCACACATGTTATAATGAACATTTTTGAGCTATGTGTCTTTGTATATGTGTTATCATTTCTGTTGAAAAGACTCCTAAAAATGTAATATACTTTTCAAGGTTTGGATTTGCCAAATAGGATTTGCCAAAATATCCTACAAAGTAGTTCTACTTTGTACATTCCTAACCAACAGTGTAGGAGTCCTTCCTATTCCCACTTTTTTTTTTTTTTTTGGTCAATTTTATGGAAGAAAATTGTCCCTTTGTTTTAACTTATATTTACTTCATGAATAGTGACATTGAATGCCCATTCTTATGCATATGTAGTTATTAATTTATGAATAGCCTCTTTTTATCCACTGTCTTTTTCAATTAGGTTATTTTCTTTTTCTTTTTGATTTATATGAGAATTTTAAATTTTTATTTTTCTATTATTACATTATGATTCTTTTCTCTCAGGCTGTTATGGTTTTTTTTTTTACAATTTTTTAAATTTATTTATTTTCAGCATAACAGTATTCATTGTTTTTGCACCACACCCAGTGCTCCATGCAATCTGTGCCCTCTCTAATATCCACTACCTGGTTCCCCCAACCTCCCACTCCCCGCCGCTTCAAACCCCTCAGATTGTTTTTCAGAGTCCATAGTCTCTCATGGTTCACCTCCCCTTCCAATTTCCCCCAACTCCCTTCTCCTCTCTAACTCTCCTTGTCCTCCATGCTATTTGTTATGCTCCACAAATAAGTGAAACCATATGATAATTGACTCTCTCTGCTTGACTTATTTCACTCAGCATAATCTCTTCCAGTCCTGTCCATGTTGCTACAGAAGTTGGGTATTCAGCCTTTCTGATAGAGGCATAATACTCCATAGTATATATGGACCACATCTTCCTTATCCATTCATCCGTTGAAGGGCATCTTGGTTCTTTCCACAGTTTGGCGACTGTGGCCATTGCTGCTATAAACATTGGGGTACAGATGGCCCTTCTTTTCACTACATCTGTATCTTTGGGGTAAATACCCAGTAGTGCAATGGCAGGGTCATAGGGAAGCTCTATTTTTAATTTCTTGAGGAATCTCCACACTGTTCTCCAAAGTGGCTGCACCAACTTGTATTCCCACCAACAGTGTAAGAGGGTTCCCCTTTCTCCACATCCTCTCCAACACATGTTGTTTCCTGTCTTGCTAATTTTGGCCATTCTAAGTGGTGTAAGGTGATATCTCAATGTGGTTTTAATTTGAATCTCTGTGATGGCTAGTGATGATGAACATTTTTTCATGTGTCTGATAGCCATTTGTATGTCTTCGTTGGAGAAGTGTCTGTTCATATCTTCTGCCCATTTTTTGATATGATTATCTGTTTCGTGTGTGTTGAGTTTGAGGAGTTCTTTATAGATCCTGGATATCAATCTTTTGTCTGTACTGTCATTTGCAAATATCTTCTCCCATTCCGTGGGTTGCCTCTTTGTTTTCTTGACTGTTTCCTTTGCTGTGCAGAAGCTTTTCATTTTGATGAAGTCCCAAAAGTTTATTTTCGCTTTTGTTTCCCTTGTCAGGCTGTTATGTTTTGACTATGTAAGGCACTATCTGCCATATGAAAAAGTATCTTCTGAAAAAGAATAAACCTCTTTCTTTTTTTCTTTTGAAAATTTCCCCTCATCCATCAGCTGGAAGGCAAAACACTGAAATGGTTAACTGGGTTTGAGAAAAAGAAAAGCAGCCTCTGACATTCAGGAGCTAGGCCCGGGTATTGCTACAAGCTGGCCTTGGCAGTCTTAGCTTGTATTGAATATAAACACTTCCAGAGAACATCAACATCAAACCAGGCCCCTCTGTGCCTCTGATGGATCAAGATGGAATAAAAAAAAAGACCACTCCAAAATCATGACTGAACATAGAGAAATGGTGAACACTGTGCAAGTCACAAAAAAGTGACTACACGTTACCCTGTGCTGGCTGATAGGAGTGACTGCTGGTTCTTCACCAGTTACAGCTTTACCTTTGCTTTTGACTGGCTTCCCCATAGATAAGATTTATTAAGATGCCTAGTCATCTTATTACCCCTACTTCCTGACAGCATCCAATTTAGACCAAAACACTGCTTTCTTAAAGCTTCCCGCAAATCACTTTCTGTAAGCCAAAATCCTATAACAAGCACTTTCTGTCATCTTCTTATTGAGACATGCTGCAGTTCCCTGTCATGTGTGTTCTCTGTCACCACAGTGAGTCATCAACCCTACGTGGGCCACTGTGGTGTGTTCCTGTTGGTCTTTGGCTAAAGGGCCAAATTATGAAAATGTTGTGGCTCATAGTCAAACTGCTTTACGTTTTAGTAGAAAAGGTCATTTTCCAGTCATATAATAATGTAAACTTTCAGAGATACTATGTACATTAGGGCAAAATAGTATCAGGGGGTCAGTGTACTGTGGTTGAAAAAACACTGTGGTTTTGATGTGAGAAGATCTGAATTTGCAACATACTGGCAAGATGGTTTGGGGGCAGTTTGTTAATCTCTCTGAGCTTTGATTTCCTCATTTGCAAATGGAGATAATAAGTCTTATCTTACAAGTTTGTGAGGATCAAATGATACAAAATTTATGGACGTTTTTGTAAGCTAAGACATGTCCTGTAAATACAAAGGACTTTTAAACAAATTGAATGTCAGTGCTGGAAGGGGAATGATTGCATGCACATTCCCCTTCAGTTTGTTTTATTCATGGGAAACAAGCAAACAAACAAACAAGCAGAGAATTGGCTTGCCTTGGATCATAAAGGGTCTTTGGAGTTTGACTTAAGATTAGATTCCAGATCTTATGACTTTGTCTATCATCCTTTCTATTGCCTGAAATATTTTTTTCATTTTTATTCTTTCTTTATTTGCTTCTCTTTAACAAAAATTGATCTATCTAATGATTTTTGAGATGACACTATCTTTGAGATTAACTCCTCTGAATCCCCCAAACAATTTGCAGCATGAAAGGCTTCAGGGCATTTATGGGATTATGTTTAAGCCACAAACCTGTATTTAAAAAGTAATTGCCAAAAAACAAAAAACAAACAAACAAAAAAAAGTAATTGCCAATCTTTTCACATCCCAATGATTCTTTTGGGATTACCCCCCACTTTTTTTTTTTTTTTTTAAGTACATTGACTTTCTTTGTCTAAGCAAGATTCAGGGTCTTATTTGATGGTGGTTTCACTTGGTTATAATTGGGTGCTATACAATTGTGTTTGCTCTGCCTTGAAATACAGGGTTTAAAAGAAGAAAAAAAAAGTAATCTTGGAACCTGGGGAAAGTATTCTCTTCGCTGATTACAAATTGCTATCTATTTGCCAGTCAGGTCGTTGTTCTGGTTACTTATTCTTTCTAACATGCTTGACTGCACAAATCACAAAACAGAGGGATAAAAAGATCTTTCAAAATCTGTATTTGGTATGTTGTAAGTTCAGTAACCATATGGAACACAGAAGCCCAGGGCCTTAAGTATGAACGAGCATTTTGTTGTTTTGCTTTCCACCTTAGCATTTTGAGTATGTGTTTTTTTCATTGCTGCTGAAATAGAGACTTTATTGTGGAAAGAGATTGTGGAGTGTGTGTTGGGACGAGGATACCAAAATCATTATAAAAAGCAACACTTTATGCAGCAGACAAAGATGGTAATCTAGGCATTGTAAATAATTGGGAATTTTTCTGTGAACCTTTTAGACATTGCCCAGGCATTGATTACACAAACATATTACTCTGCTTCTATCATATTAGTATGCTTACTATAGCCTAACCCCAAAGGATTTAGGTCATGGGAACTGACTTCAAAGCAGACAAAAAAGGAGACAAATGATCAAATGAGTCCTTTTATTCCCTCCCTCACTTACTTTTCACACATTTTGGAGACCTGTTTTGTGACAGTCTCTGTTCTCAACCTGAGAATACAGAGTGAAGAAGACAAGGTTTTGCCTTTATGGAGCTATAGTACACTTCTTCTTCTTCTTTTTTTTAAAGATGTATTTATTTGAGGGAGATGGAGCAGAGGGAGGGGGAGAGAGAGAATCCACCAGCAGACTCCCAGCTGAATGTGGAGACTGAGGTGGGCTCAATCCCAGGAACCTGATATCATAACCAAGAGTTAACTGACTGAGCCACCCAGATGCCCTTATAGCAAAGCTTATTCATGAGGCAAGAACCAGAAGACATGTGGCAAGGAGACTAAGTGCTGTCTCTTGGTACTGAGAGTTCTATGGCTTCTCTCAGCTTTGTAGGTGAGGCGTTGATAAGTCCTCATGGAATGCAAGCCAACTTGACTATTAATGTAGCTTCATTTTTAGGAAGACATATCAGCTTTCTAGGTTCATATATGACATCCCCCAAGCAAATAAAAATGATAGATTTATCTGGCTGCTGATGGGAACATAGGCATAGGTAACAGAGAGAATTTTGAGGAAGTTCCATAACATAAATTAACTTCATAATTTTGAAGAAGTTCCATAATACAATATTTATTTCCCCACAAATCTGGCAAAAATATATTGCCAAATATCAGAAAATGTAGGATCTTGTAAGAGGAATAACTTCACAAAACCAAATAAGTTTACTGACAAGGAAATTGTACTTCAAGTGGTTGAATGATGTCTTCAGGATCACCAGCTCCCAAGTGCTAGAAATGCGAACAACAATTTATCATTTAATCCTCCCAATAACCTTTTAATTTAGTTACTATTCGTCTTTTACAACTGAGGAAACTGAAGTCCAGAAAAGGTGTGTTTCTTGCCCAGGACCAAGTGTCAGGGCCAGGATTTGACCCTGGAGTTTTGACTTGAGAGTCTACAGTTTTAACCCCACATTATTCTGCCTCTCCAGGAATAGCCTTAGTCACATTTTCCCGAGTTTTCTTCTCTCAACCTTTCCCCATTTATGTCTACTTTTTTTCATTATACTGTGCTACTAAATATACATATATACAAACACACATGTACATACACAACATTAAACATTTTAAATATAGGAATGTATATCTCTGTGCCTCTATCTTCTTTGCTTCTTATTGTGTCTGCAGAATAATGATTGATAAATGACTCAGCTCAGAGAGCAGAGACTGATTCTGTTTTATCATCAGCCGGGAGAGAGAAGCTTCCTTTAGGCGTTCTAAACATAAGGCAAGATGAACAGGGTGCTAATTAGCTCTAGCCCTATCAGCCTGCTGTCCTTTGTTGGGGGCCAAGAAGGAAAGAGGTTAGATTGTGCATAACAATATGGTCCACTGGCCTGATTACAAGCCTCCAAGAGGGTTTTTGCAGCATGAGCATATGGACATTTTGCAATATTTACAGGGGAAAATGTACGCTGATTGGCATAGAGGTTACAAATGGTTTCATGTTGGAAGCCTCTTCAGTTTTTTTCCCATAGGTATTGTTGCTCACCATCCTCTTAGATTTAATTGCTTTTAATTCACAGAAAATACTTTACTCAATTATAATCGGAACTATAGTTTTTCTAGAGGAAATTATGAAAAAAATACCACTAGAAAAATAATTTAATGGAAAAAACATTGGTCTTAGAGTCAGAAATTATGTACTGGGTCCTCTTTTCTGCCCTGTGCATTAATTACCCCTTTTTCATACCTGGAGAAAACCCATCAGGTACCCTGATTTTACTTTAAATTAAAGTGAAATTCACTTTAAACTAATGCTCTCAAAACTTAAATTAGGTCTCAATACTGCCTGGAATTTCAACTGTTTCTCTATAGTAAGCTCATCTTTCTACCCTCTGAGACTTCATTTTAATACCTTCTCTCTTCATAAACTTTATATACCATCCCCATTCCCGTATTCCCAGTCCTATACCTCACTGAGAAACAAAGCCATGGAGAGGAGACTGCTCAGTTTTTTTACTGCAAAATCTCTACACCTCACATTTTCATAGCCTCTCCTTTCTCTTACCACCAAGGAAACGTCCCTATTCCTGTCAAAGAGCAGTCCCAGGGTGCCTGGGTAGCTCAGTCGGTTAAGCATCTGCTTTCAGCTCAGATCATGATCCAAGGGTCCTGGGATGGAGCCCCACATTGAGCTCCCTGCTCAGTGGGGAGGCTGCTTTTCCCTCTGCTCCTGCTCATGTGATCTCTCTCTCACTCACTCCCTCAAATAAATAAATAAAATCTTAAAAAAAAAAAGTAGTCCCTCCACAGTTGCACTGAATCCCATTCTCTTTCACCTAACCAAGTGTTTTGCTCTTTCATTTATACCTTCTTTCTCTTTCAACATCAGTTTATCCTTCTCTATTAGATTATTTGTTATCATACACATACGCTATAATATTCTCTCTTTGCCCTGCCCTCTCCATGTATAATCCAATTTCTCTGCTCTCCTCACTGCAAAATTATGCAAGAGATGTCAACACTCACCATTTCTTCCAACATTCCTATCTCTCTTTATCCCACTCCAGACTTCACTCTGTCTACTCCACTGATCTTGCTTTCATTAAGGTCTCTAGCCATCCATGTTCCTAACTTAATGATCAACCATCAGTCTTTTCTTTTTTTAAAAGATTTTATTTATTTATTTAACAGACAGAGATCACAAGTAGGCAGAGAGGCAGGCAGAGAGAGAGGAGGAAACAGGCTCCCCGCTGAGCAGAGAGCCAGATGTGGGGCTCGATCCCAGGACCCCTGAGACAATGACCTGAGCTGAAGGCAGAGGCTTAACCCACTGAGCCACCCAGGTGCCCCCCCATCAGTCTTTTCTTAAGTAGTTGCCCACTCCATGTTGGTTTGAACAACTTCTTCCCTTTTCTTTTGTAACTTCACATTTAACCTGTGTATTTGTCTACCTCACAGACTTCTCTTTCTTATGTTCCTTTACTGGCTCCTACCTTATTCAATCCTAAAACCTTGGTCCTAGGCTCTCTACTCTTTTTCTACATTCATTAGATCTCACTCAATCTCTGCTTCCCAGGATTTTTTTTCCTAGCCATGTATTTTTTTTTTTTATTTCTTTCATGTCTAGCAGTTATCAGAAGTTGATCAGACATTGTTTGTGAAGGAATGGAGTGGTCGATAATATAGGCAAAGCAGTTTTTGATCAGATTTTATAGGCCTTATACACTCAGCTTTATGGACTCTGTTGTGGTCAGCACAATGCCAAGGATATTTTTTTCAGTCTGTTCAATTTATGAAAACAGGAACAGAATATGAGAAGCAAAGCATATCAGTTACAAAGTTATGAAGCTGAGCATTGTAATGTCTTGATGTAGGGTGAGCAGGATCTGAATTAGATATTTTGTGACGGTGGAACTATAACCAAATAATGGACAAAGAAAGACAGTAAAGAAGACTTGACAAGAGTGGTGAATGATTGGATATGAATAGACAAGAGTACCTCTCTTTATGATACCTAATCCACATGATTGGGAGGATGAGGTGTTAATATGGGTAATGAACACATTCTCTCTAGGGAGAGACTGACTTTTCTAGGGACTGACTGACTTCAGAATTGGAGCTAAATTTACTCTTATGGCTCCACTTAAATTGACGTGGTACATTGGTCTGATTTCTTTTATGAAATCAGCTCTGAAAAAATTCTTATATTCAGACTCACTCTTTGTTCTGTTTTGATCTTTCTATTGTAGCTAAAGATCGCTTTGTGCCTTTTCTTTGTTTTTGGCCAGAGGCTATTGCAAAAGCAATGAAATTGTGACCTAGTTCTGTGGGCAGAAAGAGGAAGGTCTAGAGGGAAAACTGGTTTGGGCCAACAGATGCTGTTTCAAACATGTTAGGTTTAAGGTGATGTCAAGATATCCCAGTGGAAATTGCAGTTACAAAGATGGAGCTCAAGCTTAGGGAACACTGTGAATGGTGAAGTCAGTCTGGACAGTCATTCATCGGAGTGTAAGGGCCCTGAGATAGAGCTAGGAGCTGTGTTCTAAGGCTGGGGATTACATTTCACAAACAGCAGAGGGTATTAAACCAATCAAAGAGATAGATGAGATGCCTGCAGAAAGGAAGGACAAACAAACAAACAAATACACAAACAAGAGAATGACTAGCCAAGAAGACATTTTGAAAAGCAGGGAGGGGTCAGCTATGCTGAATGATGGCCTAGAGCTATCAAAGAAAATAAAGGCAGAGGATTTTGCAATGGTAAGGTTGGCTTTGAGGAGTACTCAGGGAAGTGGTAGGGTATGAGAGTCTTAGTGAAAAGGAGATGAGTCAATAATGAGGAAAAGGATGCAAAAAAGAAGAGAAATAGCTGCAGGGAGTGGCATTTTCAGGGGAAAGCATTTTTAAAATAGTTTTATTAGGTTATTGTTTTATTTTGTGGGAATATGATACACACTTCTTGTAAAGATTAAAAAATTCACAAAAGTATGGATAGAAAGTAAAAAAAATGAAAAGTAAGAATATAGAAAAATAACCACCATTATTGTTTTTTTTTTAAGATTTTATTTATTTATTTGTCAGAGAGAGAGAGGGAGAGAGAGCAAGCACAGGCAGACAGAATGGCAGGCAGAGGCAGAGGGAGAAGCAGGCTCCCTGATGAGCAAAGAGCCCGATGCGGGACTCGATCCCAGGACGCTGGGATCATGACCTGAGCCGAAGGCAGCTGCTTAACCAACTGAGCCACCCAGGCGTCCCCACCATTATTGTTTTGATACACATACCTGGAGATAATTATCTATGCATATGTTTATGATTTTTTTAAAGTTCTCTATACCTTATCTCTATGGTTCAAATCTTAACTCCAGACATGAACACAGAACCCCATTTGTTATGCATCTGAGGGAAAAAGGAAAGATAAAAGTGGCATCAATCACACAATTTTTTCAAATTTTTCTCCCTACCTATTGGCCTTTGAGAGAAGACTCGTGAGTTGAAAATCCTTTCCAATAGGATGAATGTTATTTATTGTTAATACAAAGTCACTGTCTCACTCTGGACCATGGTTCAGTTGTATGGATCTCCATTACCCACTCTTCTTTTTTTCTGTCTCAGGGTGATCAAGAAGAGGCTGAGTTAGATAATTCAAGATATGCAAGAAGAGGAGCATTTGCTTTCAGGGGATTGTTCTGAGGTTACGGGTGTGTTCTAAACTTCAAGCTGTAACCAGGACTCAAAACATCTTTAGCAGAGCTTCCAGTGTGAATGTTGGGTCATATTCATGTACTCAGAGTAGAACTAACTTTTTACTGGTCCCTTCCCCCAAGACTGCCACATCAAAAGTGGGATCATACATATTGGCTTATTTCTTCCTAAAATCCAGGCAGAGAAGATGGTATCTTCATCTATTGATGATTTAGCTACTTCATCATTCTTAGGGGAGACAAGTTTAATAAATCTGAACATTCTTCTGGCAGGGTCTTCTTGACGACATACAGTACAATATTTTGATCTAAATTGTTGTTCTCTGAACACTTGCCTTGGACTGTATTAGATTGAAGTAGAAGAAATACATCTGCAGAAGAAGAATCTCCTATAAGATTCATTCACAGCAGGCCGTTGTTTTCTAATGCTTAAAAGCCCTTTATGCATCACTGTCATATTAATTTCAGGGAAACTGTACACATTGATTTTTTTTTACCAAGTGACCATCGTGCTCTGTGTTAAATTTCTTCTGAGTTGAGTTAGCTTTGCAAGTAATAGCGTCATACAATGGATTGAAATTAATATATTAAAAAATTAGAAAATAATTACTAAATATAAAATGTTAACATTTGTTGAAAATGCATTTCTTAATGAGATGCATGGAATTTTCTCTCTCTCCTTCCCATTCATTCTTGTACACAAAGATGATTATTACTAATTGCTAGAATGAGACAAGGTTCATTATTAGTTCTATCTTCATTTTTTTGGTTTTTTTTTTTTTATGAAAATACCAAAGAGACTTTGTTCTCATATATAAGTATATGAGAATGGATGGAGATGTTTTCCTTTTATAGTCATTTCATTCAATCCTTTAAACTTCTTGTGAGTTATGTACTCAAAATTATATATTTTACACATTATATATTAAAATTATATATTATATATAATTACATGACAACAAGTCATTCTTCAATTTTGTTGAAAACAAAGCATTAGAAATTAGCTGACTTGCAAAAAGGATTTGCTGCATAGTCATTAGAGTTGTTCACTTTCTCAAGTCCATTATCAATATTTCTAATTATCCTCGTGCCCTTGAGGTGGTTTTCTTTTTCTTTCCTTAAACTTCCTGTTATCAAATAAAACAAAAATAAAGTGCACAAAATGAGCATGTGACTTTATCTCTACCACACAGCTATCAAACAGTAGAGCATTGTCACCAATGTCGTATTCTCCTGCATGCCCCCAGTCCAAATCACCACTCCCTCCCTCAGACCATATTTTAACAAAATGAAGATATCTGTGTTTATAGGCAGCCACAAAGTGACTGACCAATGGGGAAATCAAGATCAAAGACACTTAGAACTGAGAAAGGAGACACGATGAAACAAGGTCTTGAAAAAGGCAGGAGAGATTAGAATAGGATAAACTCTACATCATTATGAGATGTTAATCTTGGAAAGGAGGAGCTTCTCTCTTTAGTCAGAGAAGAAGAAAGAGGGGACAAGTTTATTCACCTAGTTATTTAACAAAGATTTATTAAGTCCCTATTGATTGACAATGTTGTAGAAAACACTAGAGAGAGTTTTTTTTTTTAATTTTTAAATTTTAAAAAAATTTTAAAATTATTTTTATAAACATATAATGTATTATTAGCCCCAGGGGTACAAATCTGAATTGCCAGGTTTACACACTTCACAGCACTCACCATAGCACATACCCTCTCCAATGTCCATAACCCCACAACCCTCTCCCTATCCCCCTCCTCCTGGCAACCTGAGTTTGTTTTGTAAGGTTAAGAGTCTCTTATGGTTTGTCTCCCTCCCAATCCCATCTTGTTTCATTTATTCTTTTCCTACCCCCCAAACCCCCCATGTTGCATCTCCACTTCCTAGAGAGAGATTTTAAAGAAGAAAACAAACTGTACTTAGGCTCTCCTGCTAAGATGAACTTCATCTCTTCAAGAACGAGAAGATGAGGTCATGGGCTCTGAGTAAGAGCTGTTTGAAGGAGGGCATATTTGGACATTTGAGGAGTGTGAACAAGATTTCAAAAAGCTACAGTGAGGAAAGCCCTAAGGAATCAGCACATTTTCTTTGCAGGGCTCTTGAAAGAGCCAAGCCTAGAGTTTTGTTTTAAAAGCTAAGCTTGGAATGCTCATATCATACATCACAGTGAATTTTATTGATTCCATTTTTAAAATTGCACCTGCCATGGAGTTGTGCCAAAACACACATACCAAATTAAAGCACAAAAACCAATAAAACATAACAAGAGCTGAATGCTGCAAATTCAATTGCTTATTAAAAAACCGTTAGCCTTAAAATGTTAGCTTGTCAGAAAACAATTCCCTTCCACCAATGTCAGCCTCAAAGGTAGCTAATTGGAAATATATAGAATTAGGACATTTAGGGAATTTAATAAAGCAGACCCTGCAGTGGAAGAAACTTTGCTCCAGGACCTTGCTGGTGGAATTGGAAACGTGTCATCAGGTGCGGGCCCACAGATCAGAGCTCTCATTAAGCAACTAACAATTCGGGTGTTTCTGAGTTCACCTTTAGTAACTCAAGTCATCTTTTAACAACTCTTTTAAAATATCCTCTCATCTGTTAAAATCTCCTCTTTGATGTACTATTTTAATATGTCTCTTTAAGAGTGCTCAAAAACTACTAGGCTATGTGAATACTTTAGAAATAAAAATATTAAAAAAAAAAGCTAACCAGTGAGCTTTCTTTCATACTTTTTTTTCAGGAAGGCAGTTTTGTGGTTTTTCTTCTTTTGATTCTTTCTTTCTGTTCTTTGAAAACTAACCTGCATTTTGATTTCGGATTCATACAGAGTGGAGTGGTTACCGAAGTCTTAATCAACATTTAAGCCAACAGAAAACACTTGCACCTGCTATTATCTTTTCTGCTGAGAGAAGTGTTTTATTGTAATGCCCTGGGATCTCTGAAGGCTTGGGAAAAGAGGTCTTTGAAACTGAGGTGAATGATGGAGCATTGCATAGATCCCTAAGGCTCAGAGAACTGCAAAGGTGACTCAGGGGAAAGTTATTTATAAGACCATTGAACAGAACATGAAAAGGAAACTATCTTACTTCAAGTATGATACTCTTTTATTACTATTAACTGAATCATAGAATTTGAATTGGAGGAGATTTTATAAGTCATCTGGCCCAGTGATTTCCTAACACTAATTTCCATACTGACATAAGACTGGGATGGTATTTTCACCAATCCATGACCGACTTGGAAATAAAATAAGAAAACAGTGTAGAGAGGTTTTCTATGAAGCTAGATTTGTTATTTGTCTTGAATCCTGGTATTGTGTTCTTCCTACTTTTTAGTCCTAAAATATTATTTCTTCTGTGAGATGATGGGTGCACACAGTGGGATGTTTAAAATGTCCTTGGTTGACAAAAGGATACATTGGTGGTTCCCCCATACATTTTATAAATTCTATTGAATAGTGAAAATAACATTCTGGGGCCACTACACTGGCTTTTTTTTTCTTTTAAGATCTATTTATTTATTTAAGAGAGAGGGAGGGAAAGAGAGAGAGGTAGGAGGCGAGGGGCAGAATGAGAGAACAATCAAGCAGACTCCCACTGAGTATGGAGCCTTACATGGAACTTGATCTCACAAACCATGAGATCAGGACCTAAGCCAAAACCAAGAGTCAGTCACTTAACTGACTGAGCCACCAGGTACCCTTGCACTGGCTTTTAAAGGTAGAAAGAGAGACACAGAGTATGCCCCCTACCTAGCCATTTAATACTTGGTTAGATCAAATGAAGTAATCTCTATTCTTTTATTTATTTATTTTAACTTAATTTAATTTTATTTAAATTCAATTAGCCAAGGTATAAGTAGTACATCATTAATTTTTAATATAATGTTCAATGATTCATTAGTTGAGTATATCACCCAGTGCTCATCATATCATGTGCTCTCTTTAATGCCCATCACCCAGTTATCCCATCCCCCCAACCCCCCTTTCCACAGCCCTCAGTTTGTTTCCCTGAGTCAGGAATCTGTATTCTTTTGGAATTTAGGGCAGGGCTCAGGTGATACACTAGAAATTAGACAGCATTCAGTTTGATACCTGGTATCTCAGCTTTCCTGCACTCTTCCTCTGCAGTACTCAATATCTTTATTTTCTGGTGCAGTCCACAATGTTCTACTCATTCTCCCCCCAGTAGATCCCAACTTTGAAAGAATGAGCATTGAGTCATTTATTTAACTCAGTTGCAAAAGGAGAGTGAACTGGAGAGTGTTAAGGGGGCATCATCTCCTGCTCCCGGTTTTCTCTCATGTGTATTGATCTTTCCATCTCTACCAGCTCAGTATACAGGTGGGATCTAAATTCTTATATTGCTTTAATGAACTGGAACATCCTCCATTTCATATCCCCCTCCAGCTCATTTCTTTTTTTTTTTTTTTCAAAGATTTTATTTATTTATTTGACAGAGATCACAAGTAGGCAGAGAGGAAGGCAGAGAGAAAGGAGGAAACAGGTGCCCTGCAGAGCAGAGATCCCAACGTGGGGCTCGATCCCAGGACCCTGGGATCATGACCCGACCTGAAGGCAGAGGCTTTAACCCACTGAGCCACCCAGGTGCCCCTCATTTCTTTTTTCTACTAAACACATTCTTCTCTGTCCCTTTCTTCCCACTCACTTTTCAATTCACCCCAATTTGGTTTTGTTCTTATTCAAGTGGAACTGCTTTCAGCACGGTCAACAATAACATCTGTGCTACTAAAACCAATGGGCAATTTGCCATTTTTATGTTTCTCAACTTCTCAGTGCCATTTAACACGTTGGTTGTTCCCTCGTCTTCCAACATAGAAATCTACCAAGATTGTCCCATTGCAGAGCCTCTGCACTTGGTTTTCCCTCTTCTTTGATGCTTGCTCTTTCTGATAAATCCTTCAGATCTCCTCTGAAATAATACTTCCTTAGAGAGGACTTCACTTAATGCCCAATTTAAAGTAGTTCAGTCCATCCCAACCATTACTGCAGCCTGTTGTTCTCCCTCAACGCCCCCAAACTTCCTTCATAGCACTTATAAGTGTTTGTTAATTATTTGTGTCTCTTAGTTACTGTCTGCTTCTCCCAGTACTGAAGCTACATGAAAGCAGGGACCATTCATTGCTATATTCACTGCTGTACTTCCTGAACCCAGCACAATGCTTAATGCATAATAAATGCATAATATAGTCTTGTTGAGTGATTCTACAGATGGATGAATGCTAATAGTTCCACAGTCTGTTCAGTAGTCTCAAACTTGAAAATGCATAGTAAGGCCTTTGTATTTTCTCTGCAATAATTCTAGCATCTGTCTCTTCCTTTCAAACTTTACTTTTACTTCCCTTGCTCAAGTTGCTATCACCTCTTACTTTACCATTTAATAAAACCCATAACTCACCTTCCCTCTTCTCTTACCAAACTTCAATCCACAGTATAATTGCAGTTAACCTCATAACCTTCCTGAACCTCAGACTTTATCATTTTCCTATGAAAAAAAAAAAAGAAGCTTCCCCTTTGTCTAGAGAGTTTCTTCTAAACTTTGTAGCCTGGCATTTGTGGCTCTTAAAGACCTGGCTCTAACCTCTCTCAGCTATAAGTGATCATGACATCTCATGAGTTCACCTCTTTTTAATATACAGGAGTCTGCCCTTATCCATGGTCTCTCTTTTCACAGTTTTGGTTACACACCATCAACCTTGGTCTGGAAGCAGGTGACCCTGGTTCTGATGCAGTGTCAGAAGGTCAGGAGTAGCCAAACACAATGTCATGATGCCTGCTCACACCATGACAAGAAGAAGGGAGAGTACAATGCAATAAAGTATTTTGAGAGAGAAAGATCATGTTCACATAACTTTTATTGTAGTATATTGTTATAATTGCTCTATTTTATTATTAGGTATTGTTGTTAATCTCTTCCTGTGCTGAATGTATAAATTAAACTTTAACATAGTGTATATGTTTAGGGAAAACCAGAGTCTATGTAGGGTTTGGTACTATCTACAGTTTCAGGCATCCACAGGAGATCTTGGAATGTATCCCCTGCAGATAAGGAGGGACTATTATACTTAGGGAGTTCTTGTGGAAATTTTATGACTCAGTATGGAGTTATTATGCCATTTTAGTAGAATGAGAACACCTTGAGGGCCAATACATGTTATATTTTCTAATATCATAGCACTGTTAATGCAAATATCTTGATACATAGTAAGATCTATAAATATTTGTTTTTATAAATCATCGCATGACCCTCATCTTGTAGTTCTGCGTTCAGGATCAAACAGACTACAGAATATAAGAAATAATTGATTGCAAACTCATATAGTGTTTAGGCATAACTAAAGTTAAAATGTGTACTGTATATTTTGGTTAAAGCATGACTTATTAGCTGCGGTAAAGTTAAATATATTCACACAACTAACCTTTGTGGCTTCCTGAGCCAAAATAGGAAAAAAAAACCAAAACTTGTCCTTATACACTGTCCAACTAAAAGGCCATCCAATTAATCACAAGACCCTTAGTAAAAACTGTTGATGCATGTAGCCTTTTTGCCAGACAGATCTGCAAGATAGGAAGAGAACAATAGCTTCAGGCAGCACACTCAGGAGATGAGACTGTATATTGCGAAAAAGCCCACTCTGAACATTTCCTGCTACTGACAGCCAAACACACTGTTTAGACTACCTTCACCACCCCATCGTCGCTCATGTGACATTTTTGGCAGCTTAGCAAAGGAATTCAAATAGTGAAACATATATTTTAAAATTTTGTTTAAAAATTATTTCTGAGTTTTCTAATGCTGCATGGAAACAATGTAATATAATTAAGGCCAAATTAGTAGGTAAGCTTTTACTTTGTGGAGTATTTTTCTTAACACAGTAGTTCTCAATTCTAGCTGTACATTAAAGCTATCTGAGGAGCTTCCAAAAATTCAGATGTCCAGCTCCCCCACCCCCACAACATATTCTAATTTAGTTGGTCTGGGGTGGATCCAGGCTCAGGAGGCTTTTTGAAAGTTCCCCAGGTAGGGGCGCCTGGGTGGCTCAGTGGTTAAAGCCTCTGCCTTCGGCTCGGGTCATGATCTCAGGGTCCTGGGATCGAGTCCCGCATCAGGCTC